>NC_080571.1:145854771-146209579 GCF_030247185.1 Malaya genurostris
TGCTGTCCTTCAGCAATGATGGTGATAGATAAATAGAAACAAATTTTCTGATTTTAATAACAAAATTAGTAGTCAATGAGAATTTCGTGTTGGATTGAAGTATTGCTGGTTTGTGTCCATGATATTCGCCAACTAAATACATTCTCTAAAAATAAGAGTTTTTTCAGCAAAGTAAATCCTAAATTTAACTAGTTCCATAGTTATTTTGAAAATTTTGTTGTTAAAATCAAATAATTCAAAGAGTAATTCGAATTCGGCGCAGAGCTAATTTCGGTCTTCCTTGTAATAAATGACGAAATACCTAATAAGAAATTTAAAAGAAATGAGAGAAATGTGTTCAAGTCTTTGTGACTATATTAGAATTATATTAGGATAAGAATTCTATGTAAAAGTGATGCTACGGAAAAGAAAAACTTATGTAAACTGCCTTAAGAAATAAACGTATTTATGGGAAAAAAATTGTTTCGAAAGCATGCAAAAATATATCGATCATCATGGAGAATACTTTGAAAACCCCCTCGCATATATCAGCAGAGCTTTTCTATAGGAAAACTTACCAGAAATGATGTTACGTAATTTGACTTGTTGATTACCTTTTATCAAAGTCGTGGTTTCTTATCTCGGTTTCAAAAAACGTCTGACAGTTATTTTCAAAAAACGTCTACTGAAATCTGATCTGATGTTCTATGAACCATATCGTTGCAAGTGTCAAGGACAAGGATAATTGAAAAGAACATATCTCGCCTGCAGACGATCGGTGTAAAAGCTCTTTTGAAGTTGTTTTACATGTAAATTGTCTCATCTGAACCTTTTAGCACCTTTTGATGGTAAACAAGTTAGAATTAAAAAAAACATCACAAACGATTGTATTCTGTTAAATTGAAATGATAGCGGCATAGTATATTTGAGAAAGTTGAGTAGTTTTTAATGATGAAAAACTTTATACCAAATGAAAATGCTACGGGAATAGAACTTTTTGCAATTTTTTTTAAGATGACTTTATACATAACTTTGTAGAAGTTATTTAGTCCCTATGTTGACGATGAGCAAAAATAGTGTTTTTATTTCCCTTTATGTGGACTAACCACATAAATAAAATTGTCTAAAGATGGCACGTATCATTCTGAGCAACTTAGCTGAAAATACTGTTCCTCGAAAACCACGTTTTTGTGAGTTATCAATTAAGAGGGTAAAATTGGGCTTTTGAACCAATGTGCACCGTCGTAAAAACGTCGGCCATTTTTAAAGAATCAAGAGCATGTCATCATTAAAAAATGCTGCAATCGCCTTGTGAAACATGAGACAGTTTGAACAGATTTGGTGTAAATGGTGTAAAATAACGGAGGTATTTTGGCTACTCGAATATAGTTTGACCCAGCGCTCATACATTTGGTTGTAACCAGCAGAAATGTCTCCAAAGTCGTTTTTGTTACTGATTTATCACAATCACGTATAAATTTCAGAACATTCAATAACTATTCAGCGTTTCATTGATTCAAGACTTCGGTCTTTTTCAAGGCTACCTGAATCACTAACAGTCTTTTTGAAGACTAACAATTAGTCAGCCTTTCTCAAGGCTATACAAAGAGTGATATTCTAATATAACCAGTCTTAATCAAGACTAATAAATTAACTAGCCTTTTTTAAGGCTAGCTATTCAAAGAACTATTCTTCGAACTAATAAGTCTTTATTAAGACTACCACAAAATCAAGACTTTTAGAAACTAGGAGTCTAATCGAAGACTAATTTAGCCTAGTTAATTTAATTTCAAATTTCATTCATTTTAAAAATGCCTGGTTCCAAACGGAAGGGCAACAAGCCTAAGGCTAAAAATAATTCATTACGGAATATATCACAATCGGTTATTCAACATTTTTCTAATAACATTCACGATCTTATAGAATCTGAATGTAAAAATAAAAGACAACGGACGGACTTCCCTTCCGTTGATTCTATGCCGTCTAACAATATTTACGAGATTCTTCCTGAATCCGATTGTAGCGACATAGAAGAAAATTCTTCTAAAATTCCCAAAATGGACGCTCGTCGTTCTGGTAAGAAACAAAAATCTATGTCTCCAGTGACGGTGATGATTTTCGACTTCAAAGCATTTAGTACTGAGCTTTTTACTTTTCTCCCGGAAGTAAAAGTCTCATTTCAAAACGGACGAAGAGGAGAATGTCGAGTCTTGGTTGATGGATTGGAAGATTATGAACGTCCTATCCGATATTTGTCCGAGAAACTTAATAAATTTTATTCATATGATATAAAATCAGACAGACCCTTCAAGACTGTCTTGAAAGGCTTATCAAATATCAAAGTACTGATGAAATTAAAGATGAACTAAAAGAATTGCTTGGTTTTGCCCCTTGCCAAGTAATACTTATGGGTCATTCCACCAATTGCCGACACTGTTTGAAACCGTGCATCTCCGATTTCGATGAAACTTTATAATATGATAATCTGAACCAAAAGAAGATGTTTGGTGTACTTTTTAATGGGCTGAGTGACACCATTGATTTTTGGCACGCGAATCAAATTTCAATTAATTGAAAAACAACACTTTTAATTCGATTTTTTTCGACCTTTAAATTAAGTGCAAAAATTTCAAAATATACATGCTCTTATATAAGAATGTTGAAGCTTTTTGATAAAAATATTTTGAGAACTTAAAAAATATTCTAAAGTACAAAAAAAAACATTTTTTTTTCCAAAAAAAAATGCTTTTTTGCAAACTTTATTTTAAATTAAATATTTTCATTCGATTCCTCGTACTTTTTTACATAAGAATCAATTTTCAAAACTATGGGACTCTTTTTGCATCAACACTGTAGTCTGTAGTCACATCGACAGTTTTTTCTATCACAGACGTCATTAATTTCTGTACCTGCGGGTAAAATGATATTGTGTGTTTTTAATAATATTCTGGTGTACTGTGACTTTAACCGTGTAAAAATATAATAACGTAAGTATTTTTTTTACTATTGTCAACGAGTTTAAGCGCATAATTTCAAGTGATGTGAAATTCCTTTACTGCATTAATCTCGTAAGTTGATTTCATTAGATATATTTCTCTATCTCAAAATCAAACATTGCAACGTGGTTTTTGTTCAGATTCTAAAGCGATCACTGATTTACGTCTTTTTCCTGTTGACAAGTAATGGATGTGATGCTGGTAAAAACTCTTTACTATGCACAAAATGTCGTAAAGATGTTATTGTAATCCTTCGGAAGACCCCTCGACAACGCTAACATAACAAATGTTGTAAATTAATCTTGGCAGTAAAAGTGTCAAACGTCGGTTGCATAGTTTAGAACAGAAATTTGTTTCCGTATCCAGTGCCGATCAAACGGATAGATAGTATAAGCTTTTCAGGCTGTATGGTTGAGTACAGTTAAGCTTGGCAGATAGCAAATAGTAATTAATCACGCTGATGGTTAAGTTTAGTTTATACGAATTGAATTGGTAATTGAAGAATATGAATGAAGATTAAAATGAGTTATGTATTATTGAATTAATTAATAGGGCTCAGCTCAAGAATATATTTCCCGGCAAAGAATTGATTATAAATACTGAACGTAAGTTGGTTTCAGTTCCTTATGGTATAACTAATTACATCTGAAATTTTTTTAGGAGATTTTAACACATTCTAATAAATTTGTTGCGATCACGGAAAATCTATTCATTTCTAGTGGTAAAACCACAGACGTGATAACTTATTTTCTTGAAAATAAGTTATCAAACGCCGGAAGAATCTCAGAGCCAAACTTTTTTTGATATATCTAGTAACCAAGGCTCAACGCATAGTAATTTTGTGGTCGAGGATTCGATAGGTGTTGCATTAGAAGTTTCACCAGTGAGAGAAAAATAGTATGTGCATCTGCATTTCATATTCGAAATCGTTGTTAATAATGAACATAAGTTTCACTTCATAACAAATTACAGATTGAATAAAAATTCTTATACGTCTATTAAGTTGGAAGAAAAGCCGAAATTAGTAAAAGAGTGATTCAAGAAAGATTTCGATATTATTCCCTCAACATATACGAATATTTTGACTCGAGAACATTCCTCAATTATCGATAACATCAAAAACGCTGAATGATCAATCCGTGCCGTGGAGCGGCGTTCTTTGCGTTTCAACTGCAGTTGTTGCAAAAAGAGTCCCATATTTTAGAAAATTGATTCTTATGTAAAAAAGTACGAGGAATCGCATGAAAATATGTAATTTAAAATAAAGTTTGCGAAAAAGCAAAAAAAAATATTTTTTTGAAAAAAAAGTGTTTTTTTTTGTACTTTAGAATATTTTTTAAGTTCTCAAAATTTTTTTATCAAAAAGCTGGAACATTTTTACATAAGAACATGCATATTTTAAAATTTTTGCACTTAATTTAAAGGTCGAAAAAAATCGAATTAAAAGTGTTGTTTTTCAATTAATTGAAATTTTAATCGCGCGCCAAAAATCAATGGTGTAACTCAGCCCATTATCAATAGGCAATAGGTGGAATGGCCCGTACAAAAAAAGAGCGAATGGTACTTCTAAACCACGCTCTGGAATTTCCCATGAACTTTACCTAATACACTTCAATTCGCTTAGACAACGAGTCAAATCAACGACCTTAAATTTACAGAACACACCTGAAAATTAAAAAACCGTTACAAATGCCACGCCTAATTCTTCTAAGGTACTTATTTCTTCAATTTTAAAACAAAAAACAGGTGCACCTTTCAATTCGTCTTCTAACGAAAACAATTTATTGACAGGTAGATCGACCTCGTCATCATTTTCTTCTAATGACAGTTATGCTTTTATAACAGGAAGGTAATTACCACTTAATTCTTTTAATGTAAATAATCAACACACAGGAACGCCTTCCAGTTCATCTTCTAACGAAAACAATTTATTTATAGGTAGATCGGCCAAATCATCTTTTTCTAATGGCAGTTACACTAGTGTAACAGGTAGATATCTACTTACCAATATTCCTTCAATGCCATTCGCTTCTTTAAACGAAGTTGATTTAGGCGATATAACGGAAAATAAAATGAGTTGCCATTTTTGTCCAACGGCAAATTAAACATCGAATTTAACCTTCTTTCAATACTAAAGTTATTGAAAGCTTGGGAGTCGAAGTTGAACCATTCATGGAATTTATTTCATCGCTGGAGCACATTTGCCATTCCAATGCACCGGTGAACAATTAAATTTATTTAAAGGCGATTTGCAAAAACTCACAGGATATCGACCGAAATTTTTTGTAATAGGGGACTTAAATGCAAAGCAGGTCCAGTGGAATTGTAGGCAAAATAACAGTAATGGTAAAATACTTCATAACCATCTCTCAGCTGGTTACTTCACAGTGCTTCATACCAGTAATCTGACTTGTTTCTCTTCCGTGAAAAATCCCTCTACAATTGATCTGTTTCTAACCGATCAAAGTCACATTTGTAGTGAATCGATTACACATGCTGACTTTGACTCAGATCATCTTCCTGTAACATTCAGACTTTCCAACGAAGCTATAATTAATCCAATTGGTTCTATATTCAACTATCACAGAGCTAATTGGTTATATTACAGATCTCACATTGAAAATCATATGGATCATGAAACTATTTTAGAAAATTCTGCGGACATCGACACAGCAATAGATAATTTGAATCATTACATTATCGAAGCTAGAAATCTTTCAGTTCCTAAAGCTCAAACTAAATTAAATTCTCCTATCATCAATCACAATCTTCAACTGCTCATTCGGTTGAAGAATGTTCGTCGACGATATTATCAACGTTCTCGTGATCCTGCTATGAAAAACATAGTTAAGAATATACAAAAAGTAATTAAACATAGATTTATTCTTTTCGAAATGAAAATTTCGCTAAAGAAGTTGAACAAACTAAACCATATTCTAAACCTTTCTGGTTCTTAAGAAACCTCAGAAACCAATTCCTGCTCTCAAGGAATGAAATCAAATACTTTTTACAAATGGCGAAAGAGCTAATAAACTTGCTCAGCAGTTCGAAAGTGTCCACAATTTAAATTTGAACGTTATGAGTCCTATATATATATATATATATATATATATATATATATATATATATATATATATATATATATATATATATATATATATATATATATATATATATATATATATATATATATATATATATATATATATATATATATATATATATGTATATATATATATATGTATATATATATATATATATATATATATATATATATATATATATATATATATATATATATATATATATATATATATATATATATATATATATATATATATATATATATAAATGCAGAGATCATTCTTTGTAATCGCATCGCGTAAGAATTAATGGACGGATTGAGATTTTTTTTTTTCGTTTGATCAGTTTTTACCCCCACCGGGTTCGTACATAAAAAAAATTAGGTACATTTACCGGAAAAGTGGGAAAAACCAATAAAGTTATATTGTATGGACAATGAAATTTTTCACTGAAAAAGTCGCCAATGATTGCTAGATTTACGATTGATGGCGCGCAACGAGTTGCATAAGTGCTTGATCGTCGAAGGAAAGAATACTAGATCGTCGAATAAATTTTTTGGCGCGCAATGAGATGTTTTGTGTGGAGAATTCTCATGCATACGTGATTAATTGGGTATCAAAATTATTGCTTGGTAAATAAATTAATAACAGAATGAGAAACTTAAAACTATATAAATAACTGCTTGCACATAAAACTTGAACACAGGCTTGGCGAAGAGAAGCTTAAATATCCAAATCCTTATCACAAGCATGTACAAAGATATAATTGCATTCATTTGAGATATTGGTGTAATTTCGTCGGTTGTAAAACAAATACAAATCGAGACAAACAATGTTCGGTGTTGGTTCCTAACTAAGATCAATCTAAGCAGACTCTCGTGCAATTGCGGATTCAAAAGTGTGACGATTGATTGAACTATCTGATTGTATATCATTAGAAATTTTGGTTGCCTTGTTCCACATCAATCGCACGAACAACCCGATGTTTCTGATCCTTGTATATTTTTGTTGTGCATAAATTTGTTGAGCCATCAGTATACACATTATCATTGCCACATAGATTGCACTTCGCCCTGCGCGAATTTTGGTCCACGTCAAAGAATTTCTGCACGCCATTTTGTGTTGATTTCACATTTCACTTATTTTATCAACAATTTGAAGGTCATAACCTTTATGTCGATACACGAATACTACATTAAATTCCAATTCCTATTGCTATTATTCCATCGCTATTAGGCGCACTTAAAGAGAGTGCAATTAGTGTGAAAATTGAAATGATTGAATCCTCTGGGAGTATGACCTTTATGTGCGTGTTTTGTTGATGGTTTTCTCTCATTGCTCTCTTTCAGCGCACCTGTGGGACGAAGCGAGATTATCGAGAACGAATTTCAAGGACGGCTACTCCACGTCGTACTAATACATGCGCGGACTTGGCGGTTCGTCAAAGCCGAAGAAGCAAAAATGTTCCGTTGGGGACGGGTATAGCGTGATGCCTTTCACGCAGCCCACCTATGTTCGATTCCCAACCCCGCACATAGGATTAGAAAGTTTTTCAGGGCCGAAGAGACGAATGACCTTAATATTAAAGGCTCTATAATTAAAACAAAAAAAAGTTCTGTAATAATGCGAATTGACATTAATCTGTTGCGTGCAGCAGCCCTAATTTTTCCATAGAAATCTATATCTTAGCTAGTACAGACAGTAGACCAGTAGAGTTATTGCAATGCCCACGGCTGGCTATTTCAACATATTGCATCAGCCAGAAAAAAACTGTATCACCGATCGAATTAATTGATTATGTACATAAGCGACGCGATCGCAGTGAATTCACGTAGCTAGTTATAGGTGGTAGTTAGTCCACCAGACATATATATAAATATAGCTTTTTGTTAGTTACATAGATTGGAGTATAAAAGGGTCGGTTTTTGGTTTGGACAAGGCTTTTTCCTTAATTCTACTGTAAGAGTAATGCTCCTTGGGCGACCGGGTAACACCGTAATCAAACTTGGACACCATTACTCGGGCCAAAAGCAGTAGTTAAGAAAAGAAAAGTTCAAGTTGTTCACTGATTAACATAGGAGTTAGGTCAGGCACAAAATTATGTGCTGTAGGATAGTTAGGGCATTAAAGTGTAAAAGTTATTAGAAGAGTAAAAAGGAAAGAAAGAATTTAAAGTGCGGTCTAGTGCATTGAAAGAAATACCCCTCTCGCCGCTCGGGACAACGCATTGTGGTGACAGCGAAAAAAAAAGAACATTTGAAAAAAAAATACGGAACGCTATTCGAGAGGAGGTATTGTGCCGCGAGTGAATTTAAAATGAAGACAGTTATAATCAGGTGAGTCTACATTTCTATATATATATACAGTGGACAAATAAACGCACGGCAAGGCAGGTTTATGAACTCAGCAGTCTGTACATTGTCGGTACCAGTGATATCCGCGGTCATGTTAAAAATTTGAGTTTCTATTTCTTCACTTCGGTCAGGTTTGCGAACGATAGAGTAGAAAAAAATAGGATTTATTACGCGAGCAGACGGTTAGAATAAAAGCGGTCAGGTACATAATTGACTGAGTGCATACGAAGTTCTGGTCGTACTAATAATCAACGTCCGCGCTGGCATTTCGGTGCTAATGAAAGCACATAATATATAGATTGACAAAACGAGCAAACGCAGCAGGTACTATCGCGTACACATATCGACGATAATATCATTGAGTAGCTTTTGCAATTGACGCGCGCGCGAATGAAATGAAATAAAGAAACAGACATATATCTGGCTCTTATATTTGACAACCGCTTATGCTTCGGCAATGATTGTTGGTTCATATTTTTGCAACCAACTATAATATAAGAAAAATATCGGAACAAGTAGTTTTGCATTTTTAATTCAAAGTGTCTTAAATAGTACAAATAAACCTCAAATGAAACGGTAGAACGTTTTCTCGTATTAATTAAATATATTGAAACCCATTCACGATGACGACATGTCATCCACGATTCAAAGTAACAACCTATGCACATATCCGGAATAGTGACAAAAAGCGCAAACAATGCATTTTAAACCACGCGCATAGCAGCGGTATGATGAATGATGATCAGTGCGGTAAAATTTCATTTTCATCGAATAATATAAGATGAAAATGAAATTTATGGCCGCTGACCGTCAGCATATCCCTGCTAATTCATTTGACTTTTGCTGCCATTTTCAAGTGAAGCTCCCGGAATTCATCGTCATTTGAAGTTTTGATTGCTCAGTTTCAAGTGCCAAGTAGTGTAACTCCTTCATTGCCTTCGCTCTTGGTAGTAAGCAAATTCGAACGAATAGAATTATAAATGGAGTAAAGTATTAAAAATGAAAACTGAAGGAGGAAACAATTAATTTATGTATATTCTGTGATTGATATTTCAGCAATCTGGTTTGTCTTTCATCTATTATCTTGAACCAATTGGAATGTTTACATGAACCTCATTTAAAGGCCGCTCTCACACTATTGAATGAGATATTTTGTTACTTCAAGAGATCAACTGACGGTGGTTAAACTGAGCCTCGATTGAAGAAAAACGATTGATGACTGAATGCTGCCCGTTCGGGCCGTCAGCAAACATTGTGTGTGTCAGAGAGTGAAGTTTACTGCATTCGAGAGATCGTCAATGTGTTCCACATTCAGTTTCAATTGAATTGAATGAAGTTTTACAGCACTGATGATGATACATACAGTGTAAATAATAATAACAATAAAGGGTAATAACTTCGCGCGATCGACTTCGCGAACGATTGAAACATTACTAGCGCAGGTTAAATTCTCGTATGGTATGTAATACTAGGAAATTTGAAACTGTGTTGGCCATGGTCAAGATATTGCGGCCTACGATGATTTGTAGATGTTTGGAACATATCAAATTTGCTATGACTAACAAGTATTTCGAGATTCCAATCAAAATATTAAACTAATATAGATTGCATGAGTTGTAGCAAAATAATAAATTACATTTACATGTCAGTTTGGTATTTTATGCTGGTTAGAGTTGCACACGATGCTAACATTTGTGTGTATGGTATATCATACGGTGTAATAATTTCGTGTAAAAAAGATTTCTAACAGTGGTTTTGCGTTTCCCATAATTTTCAACACAAAATATGATGGAACTGATGTTATCAGTTCATTCGATTCAAATTTTAAAAACCCCTGTGTTATAATGGATGTGGTAATACTAAAAGAACAGCGCAAAAAGTGCAATTCCGGGCGAAAGTTGCTCGTGCAGGGCTTTTTATTGAGATGTGTTATACAATGACCAGTAATTTAAAACTAGGTCAAGTTTGTTTACGATGATTGTTCTTTTTGTTTGTCGACCATGACCACGGTCAAGATCGTAGTTTCTCACTATTATATATTGATAGGTAGTCGACGGAAATCGTACTGGTGGGGGGGTGGTGAAAACAAAACTATTAGAAGCGCACAGCGTGTTTGAAAAATTCCTGCATATGTTAAAAATGATGCTCGTAAAAAACATACAACTGAGGTTTTACAAAAATACAAGAGTATAAAAATGAAATGAAGTGCTACTAGTTAAAAAGATAAAGCGGCATAGCGAATTAAAGTCACATTGACAATGGCGAACGAAAATAATACTGAAGGCGGTGGTGCCTATCGATTTCCGATGTTGGATGCAATACAATGTATACCAGAATTTCATGGTTCAGTTAATGAACTGGAACCATTTTTATGTCAAATAAGTTATTTTGCGGAGCAAATCCCGCAAGGTACGAATGAAAAACCTTTAGCAAATGTGATACTTACGAAATTAGAAGGAAATGCCGCAACTTTTATCAATAGAATAAGAGCCAATACAATAAATGATGCATTCCAAAATTTGAGAGATCAATTTGCAGTAAAAGTTACAGTAGAAGAGATTCTTATCAGGATCGAAACTCTTGAACAAAAATATGGAGAATCTTTTGAAGAGTACGCTGAAAGAGCGCTACAAATAATGGAATTTATTGACGCTCAACAAGAGAATCAAGTCACGGAGGAAGTACAAAAATCCTTTGCAGAAAGAGCATTAACGATTCATTTTATAGCAGGATTATCGAATAAAAACTTAAAGCAACTAGCAAAAAATCACAGGCTTCTTAAGTTTCAAGAATTAATAGGATTCCTAAAAGAGGAGGCAAAAATCAGCTATATATTAACAAATATTGAAAATCGGCTGCTATCCTACCATGCAATTGATAAACCAAAACTCTGTCCAAGCAACAAATATAAATGTTATCCAGAGAGACAAATTGAATATTCCCATAAATACAACCGGAATTTACACAACGAATTTTATCGTAACGACAGATGTTTGATCGAAGATAGCAATTTTGATAGTAAACACTTAAAATATAATGCAAAACAACTGTGGGTAAACTGCATGACATACAGTAATAGCAACATATTGCCTAGATATGATAATAATATCAGAAGCAGAAAGGTGCCTGATCAAAGGAGATATGGAGCATCTAGATATTCGAACGCAAATAATTTCAAGGAAAAACGTCCAGAAGGGATATGGGTTAAACTACATAACACAAAAGACTATGAATTTATGATGTTATTGAGATCGGCAACCAGACCTAATAACGAAATGAGCTTCCTAGTAGACACCGGAGCAAGTGGCAACATGATAAGTAGACGAAACACAGAGTACATGGGGGCATATACAATTAATGGGAACGAAGTAATAGAATATTCTGGGGTAACAGGTACTGTTAGAAAAACATTAGGTACCGTAGAACTGAATTTTATCATCGCAGGAAGAATTTTCCAAACGAAGTTCGACGTAGTGGAGAATTTGACTCCAGGTGGTATTTTGGGAATGAGATTTATGAATAAGTATGTTCTTAGTATGCACAATGACCGAGGGTGGATATGCTTATGGAAAATACCTCTCACATTTGAATCAAAAACGGAATCGTATGAAACTCATCAGAAACAGGAGAACAGAGTCTCGGAATACGAGGCAGGTAACGAGGTCAAGGTACAGGAAAAATACCAAACAGAAGATCAAACCAATCTTAGTCTACAGGGTAGGCAATGTACAGAAACGACAAAAAATTACACAATTGCAATTGCAAGAAAGTATGCAACCACATGAATTGTTGAAAATAAATTGTACTAGAAACAATCAATTGTTAGTGAGAATTGCTTCAGTAAATAGACCGAATGAAAAAATTAAATATATGCTCGATACTGGAGCCTTTTATAACGTGATGAGATGGGATACTGTTGCGAAAATAGGTGCAGAGGAAATTAACTATAAAGATAATTTATACATTGCAGGCTTTGATGGAAGTCAATCACAGACTATTGGGTCAGTGAAAATCACTTTGATTATTGGAAAAACTCAATACAGAGTTAGGTTTTACATAGTAAAAGATTTATGTGTTCCTGGAATCATTGGAGCAGAGTTTTTAAAGATATATACAATTTATGTCACTCAGAATTTCGAGTACATATGCCTAAGGGTACCAAACGAGTACATTAAAACAGAATATATTCCAATATCGGAAAAAGAAAATTTTAACAGAGCTGAGAATTATGGAACGCGTGCTGCAAATAACGATAAGGTCAACATTGAAATATCAAACCGATATGAAAGAAACAAAGTAGTTTGTGATAGTAAACAAAAGCCAAAGATGTTGTCAAAAAGCGACAACAATTGTTACATAAATAAATCAACAAGTAGAGAGAGTACAATCAAGAAAAATATTTAAAAAAATGTGGGGAATGACAAAATAGAATTAATCATCGTAAATGCTGAAGCCATCGAGCGCGGTATATCGAAGCATGATAAACATGAAACAAACCCAAAAGTGTATAAAAATGAAAACATTGCACAATGTCAGCCTCAGAACAACAATGAAATATACAACAACGACGATCGTTCAGATAGTATGCTTCCCTTTTGTGGAACTAACATTACTAATGAAAAAGAACAAGATTTGTTAAATAGATATTGCAACGAGGAAGATATATATTTACTTGATTTAGAATCAAACCAAGACCTGAGTTTAACGGAAAATAAAAGATACGGTCAAACAACTGGTCAGGACCGGACGGATAAAGTACTGGAAACATTAAATACAGATCACTTGAAAAGAGAAAACTTTGTAGGCATAGAGAGAATTATGGCAACGTATAGCGATGTCTTCTATTTGAAGGGGGATAAATTAACTATCACCGATGCAGCGGTACATGAAACTGAAACTACTTCAAACGTGCCTATCAATAAACGGCAATACAGATTTCCAGAAGCCACTAAAAACATATTAATGAAGAAATTGAAGAAATGAGGAGGCAAGGTATCATAAGGCCTAGTAAGAGTCCGTGGAATGCACCAGTCTTATGTGTTCCTAAGAAGGACGATGAATTTGGAAACAAGAAATACAGAATTGTGGTTGACTTTAGGACTCTAAATTTAGTAACAAAACCATTTGTATACCCAATTCCACTAACGGACGAGATTTTAGACAATCTCGGAAACAGTAAATATTTTTCCACTTTGGATTTAAAATCGGGATTTTATCAAGTACCCATTAACCCAAAAGATGCTGCCAAGACAGCGTTTTCAACTTCAAAAGGCCACTTTGAGTTCACAAGAATGCCTATGGGTTTACGAAATAGTCCATCCACTTTTCAGCGATTAATGAATACGGTGTTGTATGAAATAAAAGATGTGAAAGCTATAGTCTACCTGGACGACATAATTGGTTCAACTATTGAAGAACATAATGATAACTTGTGCAAAGTTTTAAGGGCATTGCGCCGACATAATTTAAAAGTCGAGCCAGGAAAATGTCAAATTTTAAAAACGGAAATAAAATACTTAGGTCATGCAATCGACAAGGAAGGCATCCGGCCTACTGAAGAAAACATTAAGGCAATTAAAGAAATGATAGCGCCCAGGTCGGTTAAAGGAGTCCGCTCACTTTTAGGGACAGTAAATTTTTATGGAAAATTTATACCACATATAGCAGAGAAACGTAAACCACTGAACGATCTCTTGCGAAAGAATGTGAAGTTTGTTTGGACCAACGAGTGTCAAAAAGCCTTTGAGGAATTAAGAAACTTTTTAACTTCAGATGCACTGTTGGTAAGACCAAATTTCAAAGACGTGTTCGTAATTACAACCGACGCTAGTGAGTACGCCCTTGGAGCGGTACTTTCCAATGAAAAATCGATCGACAGGCCTATTTCTTATGCAAGCAGAGGTCTAGTAGGTGCTGAAAGAAAATACCATACGATTGAAAAGGAGTTGTTAGCCATCGTATTGGCAGTGAATCGCTTCAAATATTTTATTTAAAATCAGAGATTTATTGTATACACTGATCATAGACCGCTGATTTCAATATGGCATTTAAAAGAAACTTCGCCTACGCTAACGCGTTTACGTCTGAAACTTCAAGGGTTGGAAATGGACATTCGCTATAAACAAGGCAAAGACAATGTTGTGGCAGACTTTTTATCCAGACTGCCCGAACAGGCCGAGTCCTTACACCTTATTTCAATAGTCACTAGACAGCAAAAGCGTCAACAACAGCAGCAAGCAGAAAAAAATGAACTTGCGAAGCGAAAAGACGCGGAAAATAAAACAACTTCCCCAAAACAACTGAAAGACGAATCAGGCAGGTTTACGTTATTTAAAAATAAACAAAAGACAGAATGGAATCCGCACATGGACGGATTAGAAAACATCGATTTTGGATGGGACGAAAAGGAAGATTTGGGAGCACTCTCATATTTCGAAGAATATGAAATATGCATAAATAACAATGACATCAAATTTGATCTGTTGAAATTTTCAAAACAAAAAACTAACGAAAGTGATTTTGATGGTACTTTCGTAATAGTAAACAGTAGATCGGCATATAAAGAACTAGCCGAGCTGATACACTTACCACACGGTTCAAAAGACTACCTGAATGGAAGAGTATTTTCAATTCCAGATCGTAAAATATGGGGATTGGTTCTCAATGGCTCGAATAGATCAATAACCGATACAGGAATTCTAATAGAGGGGTTAGTTGATGCATTCACTAACTGCCCTGAAGACATGAAAAATGCAAAGAACATGCAAATTATCTCTTTTTGAAACATGCAGAAAACCCCTGAGGCAAATGTGTTGAGATTTATTGCCGAGAAATTTGATAAAATTTTCACACTATATGCACCGGAAAAAGATAGGATGTGGGTGCCGGAAAAAGACCGCGAAACTACATTGAAAGAATTCCACGATGCTCCTCTAGGCGGACATGTTGGAAGCAAACGAATGTTGAAAAGAATGAGTCCACTATTCCATTGGACTAATATGCGGAAGGATATTGAAAATTATGTTAAACAATGTAGCTCGTGCCAGAAAAACAAAATCGGTCGAGCGAACAAAATTCCAATGAGAATTACCACGACATCGTCCGAACCGTTCGAGAAATTGTATATGGACATAGTGGTATTACCCGAGTCAGAATGGGGGAACAGATACGGACTTGTGATGCAAGACGATCTGACTAGATATCTAATTGTAGCACCGATGAAAAATCAAGAGAGTGCCACGGTCGCGCAAACTTTCGTGAATAATTATATATGTAAATATGGAACACCCGCCGAATTGGTAACCGATAACGGAACCAATTTTGTTAGTTCTCTTATGAAAAATGTATGTAAAATTTTAAAAATTAAAAAAATTACTACAAGTAACGAACCGAAAACATGGGATCAATTACTCCCATTCTTCAGTTTCGAATATAATACCACTGTAAATTCCTCAACGAGTTATACACCGTTTGAATTATTATACGGAAGACGGGCGAACATCCCAAACTCCGTTTACAAATACGATAATGATGGTCTCTACCATGAGGACTACGTCAATGAAATGCGATCTACATTTAAACGACTTCACCACCAAGCCCGGGAGAATCTAATTGCGTCTAAACACAAGCGCAAAGAATTATATGATAAAAACTCCAACGAGTGGCAGCCAATGTGGGGAGACTTAGTGTTAGTCAAAGCCAATCCCACAGGCGCAGGCCAAAAATTACAATCACTCTGGAGAGGACCATATGAAGTAGTCGCTCTACCTAGTGAACAGACAACAACGATTAGAAATGGAAACAGGCTTGAGAAGATCCATAATAATCGCTTGAAAAGATATACCGAATGATTTATACAAAAAAAAATTCCACTCTATAGAGTCTTTTAACTGAAAAGATAACCGTTAATACAATATAATAATAAACGAAATAATGGGATAAAGATCGTTTGTTTGTTAATCATGAAAAAGTGTAACAAAAGAAAGACTTTAAATTAATGTCAAACGGACAAAAGTTATTTAAAGGTGTACGACTAGATATCAACACGAACAAAACATTAAATAATGATTCAGGGTTAAAAGTATCAAAGAAAAATCAACTTGGATGGATTTATGGATTACGAAAAAAATTATGTAAAAAAAAAATCCATGCATAAAAATCAGTCAGGATAACAATAAGAAGATAAAAATAAAAAAAAAATCACAAAAGAGAGAATTATGAGAAATATTTTTGCTTACAATGGAAAGCAAACTTAATGCAAGGGAAACAATATCAAGTAGTAGTAAAAGGATGATGGGATATAACTAAAAGGGGATACTCAAACGGGTTTTTTTTCATAGAGTTTATGGATTCAAAATAAAATGACATGATAAACATTAGGTCAGCACCAATATATTGATTCGTAGTTAGACATTAAACTAATATAATGAAAAATAAAATTCAACAATGACGTGATGGAATTAGAATACGACACAACGTTAGAGGACAACAAAATGAGAAAGATATAAGAAACTAGTGGACATATTAACGAATACCAAAACGACGCTGGCCAGCATATAATTCCTATGCCATAAAGGTATTTTAGCAATTTCTTCAGTATGAGTGTGGAAACTAGTGTGTGTGGACAAGGGGAGCCGGACCCCAGAATGAAAAGAAAGTGCGCACTATTTTGAACGGAATGGCAATTTGTATTATTAAACAAAGCATATGGATAGAGATGAAATCAAATTTTGTGATAATTCTCAATACTCAAACAAGACTTCGCGACAATCGTAATGAAACAAGAATATGAACCTGAAAATCAGATTTTACTTGAAACCTCAAATTATTTATGACAAGATAAATACAACACTCAACGAATCACGCAGGGTCGTATAAAGGAATAATACATAAATCAAATAAATAGGAAATTAATTAATGATACTAAAAAAACGTGTTGAAAGGATGAAGAGAAATACAATTCATTATCATAAATCACTTTACAATGTATACTAACATATATATTTGATTTATTCACAATTTTTGTTCAAATTAATCTAAAAGACAAATCTAAGTATGTTTTTAGAACAATATAGACCGCCGAAAACACATCTCAGTAAGTAAGGGGGAATAGTTGCGGCATTGAACTGACCATTCGACCTGGATGAAAAAGTAACCAAGCGGAAAGAAGGAAGAAAGCAATTACCAGAGGCAAATAGAGGTAAAACAAAGTCGATGGATAGAGATGAGCAAAATGTAAGCAGCATTCATGGTAAGATAAGCTAAAGTATTCGGCATGTAAAGTGAGTTGCAGGGAATACAAAAAAAAAACAGACATATTTATAAGACAAAGGTTCATAATAACCAGCAACAAGCATTCGCATGCCGCAACTTTAAAAAAAATTTATTTCCACAGACAGACGTATTGTCGGCAGATGGGTACTTCAACGAAAGGACGGGTACCTCAACGGAAATTCAGTCGAGATAAATTATAGACGAATAAATATATCGACAGATACACTTAATTGCATTAAAGTTAAAGGAAAGCTAATAGTAAGTTGATTGCCAAAGATAGATTAGATAGATTTCTTTATGAGTTCCAAAAATAACTACACAATACGGAAAGATAAGAAAAACGAGCAATATAATCAGAGAAAAAAAACACGAGCCTGCAATTGTTTACGAGATTTGATTTGTATAAAACTCAGTGGAAATATATATATAATCAGTCATGAGTCTTCAATTATTTACGAAATTTGATTTGTGTTAAAACTCAGTGGAAATAATGCATTATAGAAAAGATAACAATTGAGTGGTAGTTACAATTTATAGTTATGCGCATGCAAATTTATTAAGAGATTAGTTCTAGAAGAAATAAAAGCCCTGGCCAACGTGTGCGTCCAACGTATTCATCGCGGTCGTGCAAGAAGGAAGGATGTCGGTAGCATAGCAAAGCTACCTAAGAGAACGAGAGGGTGTGGTCGAATGCGGTGGCAAGTCGAAGACAAAGGGGACCGTGGACCCATCAAGATGTCGGAAATATGAACACAAGAGCCAGTAAATCGGAAGAAGGTGCAGATTCGGTATTGGGGAGCATAGCAACGAATTGAAGTAAAACGCAATCAACACAGTTAAAGACGATGCGCGGGTGCAGCACAACAGTCCAAAGTGCTATCCCATATCTCTCACGAAAGAAGACAAGAAGGAAGTGAACGCAGTCAACACAGTAAAAGACGATGCGCGGGTGCAGCACAACAGTCCAAAGTGCTATCCCATATCTCTCACGAAATAAGACAAGAAGGAAGTAAACGTAGTCGACACCGTCGGAAATGATCTGCGCGGGGGTGCCACAACAATACAAGGTACTACCCCGTCTTTCACTCAGTGGGCATCGTCAAAGCTCAACTGAGTGCCATAAACAAGCATAGGAAAATAATTCAATGATCATTGGGAAAGCGACCACGAAACCAGACGAAACATTTTTGGAGATACGCTAGAAGCCTCAACTCATCGGGCAGAATAATGCAGTAGTTTCGATGACACTTAAAACTCAAACGAAACAGCGATTAATTCTTAAACTATGGTCAACAAACCGAAGGATACTAACTGAGATGTTTGACTATGAGAACCAGACGAGAAGAAGGAGCTACCATGGAGGAAATGACACGGCACCCAGAGTCCAAGACTAGCAACCGTTCGATCACCCCACCCCACAGAGAAGGTACAGACAAAAGCGACTACAAGGCGGCACTGGGACTGGAATGGAAGCACACGCTACGGCATTGTAAGGTTAGGGAAGCTAACTTCATCAAATATTTAAATGAAACAAAGTAATATGTAACAAATGAATTTGTAAAAAAAAAAACAAAAAATAAAAGGAACCAAAAATTATTAATCTTTTGTAACGGCAATCTTAGGGCTAAAAGTTTTACATTTCGTTAACATAACGTGTTAAGTTACTACCCACGCAATCAACTTGATGGTATCATCAAGCTCAGTAAGTAAGGGGGCATGCAGCAGCCCTAATTTTTCCATAGGAATCTATATCTTAGCTAGTACAGACAGTAGACCAGTAGAGTTATTGCAATGCCCACGGCTGGCTATTTCAACATATTGCATCAGCCAGAAAAAAACTGTATCACCGATCGAATTAATTGATTATGTACATAAGCGACGCGATCGCAGTGAATTCACGTAGGTAGTTATAGGTGGTAGTTAGTCCACCAGACATATATATAAATATAGCTTTTTGTTAGTTACATAGATTGGAGTATAAAAGGGTCGGTTTTTGGTTTGGACAAGGCTTTTTCCTTAATTCTACTGTAAGAGTAATGCTCCTTGGGCGACCGGGTAACACCGTAATCAAACTTGGACACCATTACTCGGGCCAAAAGCAGTAGTTAAGAAAAGAAAAGTTCAAGTTGTTCACTGATTAACATAGGAGTTAGGTCAGGCACAAAATTATGTGCTGTAGGATAGTTAGGGCATTAAAGTGTAAAAGTTATTAGAAGAATTAAAAGGAAAGAAAGAATTTAAAGTGCGGTCTAGTGCATTGAAAGAAATACCCCTCTCGCCGCTCGGGACAACGCATGCGATACTTTTTATCTCGATACTGACAGTATCGTTCTGAAGAGATATAGATACAAAAAATACCCGATTCTTAAAAGAAAGTATCGATACCTCAAAGTATCGACTCGGCATCGGACATTCCTACCCGTTGCCCTACTATAGAAATATTGAAACGGTTTAAGTTGATTGTTTTCGAATTCATACCAATAGTTAAATAAATCCAAACAAATACCGAGTCCTACGCGCTCAACATTATGACAAAAAAGAGGAAACACAGGCGTCATAAATTTTCTTCTTTGATGCTCGTTCATGCTTAACATTCCAGCAAATTTCAGTTTTGAGTTATCTAACAATACTAAAAATTTCATAAGAAATTGATGATCATTCTGATAATTTCCGATGGCATGGAGTAAAAAATTTGTGAATACGATAAACATAACAAGAAATATTTATTGTAGTTGTATTAGAAAAGCAAAATAAGTTGTTTTGTCATAATTTACCTAGAATAACCCATAGCATTGATAGTGCGCGTAATCCGTGGATGGATGGAATTGTATCGTTGCCTACATTCCTATCGCAAATTGCTTGGAAATTTGTTACCATGGAGAACGAAAGTAATAACTCTGCCCACATGCCTATAAGAAAATTATACATTAGCATGAGCTAGCTTAATAGTCTCAAATTTATATATATTTACTAAGTTTTTCATCCGTTGCACTTAACGGATCGATGGTAAGGTTTTCATCAGAGTTATTGTTATTAATACCAGTTGGAATACTAAGCGCATCGCTATTGGCTTTATTCATTTTTTCAGCAATGCTTTGTGTAAGATCATATGTGGTACAGCCTAGACCAGAGGACGATTCAGAATTCAAATCTTTTGTGTAGTTTTTTATGTGTAGGTTATTTTCAAATCTCCTTCTGAATCCTATGTCATATCCAGTGCCAGCAACTAGCAATAGTGTAACTGCGATTGTTACGGTGCTGAAACGAAAAATCGAAATTTTAATATTGGTTTCATCAAAATAAATTTAAAAAAGTTGGTGGGTTATGTCCGAAACGTAACTGGATGACGTGAATACGAAAAAAAACTTTACATCTCTAAATATCTATAATGGTTCTCATGAGTTGATATATTATGTGACGTGTGCATTCACATTTCCTTACTTCCATTGTTGTAACGGTAAAAAGCCTTGGTATTACATTCCAGTTGTGGAATTTGACCTTCTGTTTCAACAGACTTCGAAGCCGATTCAGAGTGTACAGAACCAGTGCATGGCTGGTGCTACGATTCTACTGACACTATGAATCCTTGTTGAAATCGAAAAAAAATGTATGCCAAAAGTCTTAGAATTGCATGAAACGTTGAGATTTAGTGTCATTTCGAAAAAAAATTTTTTTTTCGGCAAAGAACTCAAAAATATTCGACACATATCTTTTCATTTCAATGTGGTACGTGGAATTTTCGAGATATGATTTTTTTAAATTTCGCGTTTACAAAAAATAACCATTCTTTAACAGTCTATACTGTGTAATCTAATAAGGATACAGAAATTCGTCCAAGGCATGAAACTTGCGTCTTTTTCTTAGGTTTCGAATAAGCCATCCCATAAAACAAACTTTATAGTTTGTTTATTGAAAAAAAATTAATAAACAAATAAACGAAATTCAAACTTGGGCATAATTTTGTTTCATTTTTTAGTTGAAGAAATAGGTATAACTCAATATTGGCAAAGCTTCAGAGTAGAAAGAATAATACTATCGAGAATTTATCAATCACGACACGCACGCATGGAGCGTACCGCAGCGCAACTCGCTAGGACATTGGCTCAACTTGACGACACATGTCGCGCCACAGATCGAATCCTAACGGTGACAGATTATTATTAGCATCGTTTCAGTTAAGATCGCGATGTAAAAATGAATTCAAATATCAAAAACATTCGTTGCGTCGAGTTTCTTCTTCCCTTTTTGAGAAATTCGTTTTTTTTTTTGCAAGCAAATGATGTTTTGTGTGCATCGTGTAGGTAGAAAGCGAGTAGAATTGGGACAAAGGACTTTACAGTTTTTGATCAATTGCAATTTTTCTATGATTTGTTTTTACTGGTTAACAAAAACTCAATACATCAAACGTGTCCCGGAAAGAGAAAACTTTAATTTCTGATTCCTTGTCTCCGTGAGGCACGACATAGTGAAACGACCGTATTCCAGAAATAGTTTTCCATTTTTCGAAACGATTTTTAAGAAATTTCTCTGCTTTTGCAAAATCTTCCGAACAATTTGTGTATGACTGATATATTGGATACAGAAGAAGACTTTCCTAGCCCAATCATACAATTCATTCGGGTCGAAATTTAACAATCATTGATTATTTGTAAACTTGCGCGATGTGCCATTCTTTTGATAGTAGCTCCAGCACCATCGCTTTGCATTATTTTGATAGTACCTCCAGCACCATCGCATGGCCCTTTTCCATGAGCTGTCGCGTGAAAATTCCACTGTGCAAAACGTTGAAAATCACTTCCAAACGCTCTCTGTTCGATATATATTTTCTCTCAGTTATCCCTTGAGCAAATTGAGAACTTTTTGGTGCTCATCTGTGATCGATTTCAGAAATCTGTGAAAATCTGTGTCATTTTTAAAATCTATGCAGAAAACTGAAAATCTGTGAAACACAGATTAATCTGTGAACCTGGTATCCCTGGATAAGTCCGTACCCGAGTGAGTTGCCCTGCAGTACGCCCCACGCGTGTGTGTCGTGACTGAAAAATTCACTGCCTCGAAAGTATTAATCTTTCCACTCTTTAAAACGAGTGAGTGCCTGCCGTGAGGGTACGGGCGTACTTGACCCAGATCGTTGAGTTACTGTCGTACGCCACGTTATCTGATATGCTTTGAATAGCGTGTTTGATTAAAACCCGAGCCGTTGTATCTGCTTCATGTTCGTATTTATTTTGTGGTGTCATAAAGGTTATTTACAAGTGGTAAGTGATACATGATTACATGGATGTTTGAAAAGTGTCAGCGCATTAGGTTGTCTCAATTGTCTTCAATTTCGATGAGTGGGTATAGTTCTGAATGTTTTTAAGTGTTTCGATAAGGCTGGTCTTTGATGCGTGGGAATGTTACCTTAGATTGCGCGACGTAGAGTAGTCATGTTGCATTACCCCCTTTGGGAGAATGATGTAACACAGTGAAATCATTCTCGTGGAAGTTAGGCTCGGTGGAGCACTAAACTTAGATTTTTGAAGGTAGATACTATAATGTAATGGTGTACATGTGTTGTTCTTTAGGTTTTAATTAGTCTATTTTTGTGTACAATTGATTTTTCTGTTATTTGTAGGTTTTGAATTTGGCAATTTTGATCTTGTAATTGTGTAACTCTGAACGGTCCTACATAAAATGGGTAAAGTTTGCGTCTGTTTTCGTTTTGGCACATCGTTTTGGCACATCGCGCAAGTAAACTATGTCTTTAATTTGAATTTCTTATGGGTTTGCTAGAAGGTTTGTTGTTGATTTTCTAAACTCTTTTCGTCGTATCAGATATTTGTTAGTTAATTCGTGTGTTTTCTATAATTCATATTGTAATTCCTTATTGTATAGGTCGAAATTATATACTGGTTCAATTTTGCCGGGATATACTTCTTGTGGTAATTTATGTGGTGTGTACCAATGATCTGAATGTGGTTTTGTGTTATATGTAGATTAATAAAACTGTAGCCAATCATCCGAGTCAGATTGATGTTCGTTGATAAAGGATCGCAGATATTCATTAAGACATCTGTGGTTCCTATCCAAAGAGACAATTGTCTGAGGATGATAAGCTGTTGAAACAGTTTGTTTAATTTTAAGTAGTTTAGAAATTTGTTCCAGAGCCTCATTTTTGTATTCTGGCATTTTAAATTCTAGAAAATTTCCTTATGTAAGAATACAATTTTTGACTAACGCCTTAGCTACTACGTTAGGTTCTGTTTTTGGTATGGGTATGTATACAACATAATTTTTTAATTAATACTGTAGGCTTACAGCGTGTCTATTATTATGGACTGTTTCGGGTAGCGGGCCTACCGTGTCAATAGTCACTATTTCGAATGGTTTGGAAGGTGTATTTGTAATTTGTAGTTTATCTTTTGTATGTTTTATGATTCTGTTCTTTTTTGCAAATCTCACAGGCCCTAATGAAATAAATAATATACTTTTTCATGAATTTCCACGTGTATAGTTCTCTTAATTTGAGGTACAATCGATGTTGTCAGATATGTCCTTCTGTTGGTGTGTCGTGATAATTTTATAATATTTCTTGTATTTCATGAAGGCTACTTATAAACTGCGGTGGTTTGTATATGATTATTTGTAACGTTTTCAGTTGTAACGTTTTAGGGCGAGGCTTTTAAACATTTCCATTGGTACCATTTCAAATATGTTATCATTGCAAAAGATTGCTACTCTGCTAATATTCATTATTTTCAATTCTTCTTGATGTACGGAAATTACAAACACGAGTGTTTGTCCTACGTGTTTTATTTCAGTTCTTAACCGATGCATCGGATTTTGCTTTTGATTTCCTTGGTAAGTTTGTAATATGATGTGGTTGTTTTTGAAGCGTCAACAGGAAGACCGAGATCGCGAAGCGATGGAACAACTGTTCCATGCTAATGACACAAGGTGAACCGTTCGCGCAGAGGCCATGTGCCACAGGACACCAACGGAAATCTTCGCACGAACGACTGTAAGGTGATCGAGAGGTGGCGGCATCATTTCGACGATAACCTCAATGGCGATGTGGCGGAATACGAAAGTGGCGGCGCGTTGACGAACGCGTGCGAAAGACGATAGACTTCCGGTTCCAGACCTCCAAAAAGTCGAGGAGGAGGTAAACTAGTTGAAAATAATAAGGCCGCTGGCGTTGATCAACTACCCAACGAGCTACTGAAACACGGAGGTAATGCACTTTCGTGTCTGCTATTCAACGTTGCTTTGGAGGGTGTGATAAGAAGAGCGAGGATAGAACGAGTGGCACGATTTTCAGAAAGTCCGTCCAGCTGCTTGGTTTCGCTGATGATATTGACATTATAACACGCAACTTTGAAAATATGGATGATACGTACATCGGGCTAAAAGCTTAACCCAAGCGGATGAGACTAGACATCAATGTGTCAAAGACAAAGTACATGAAAGGCAGGGGCTCGAGAGACGATAATGTCAGCCACCTATTACGAGTTTTTATTGCCGGTGATGAAATCGAAATGGTCGACGAGTTCGTGTACTTGGACTCACTGGTGACTGCCGATAATGACACCAGCAGAGAAATCTAGAGACGCATATTGTCAGGAAATCGTGCTTACTCTGGACTGCGCAGGACGCTCCGATCAAGAAAAATTCACCGTCGTACGGAGTAAGCTATCTACAAAACTCTGATAAGACCGGTTATCCTCTACGGGCACGAGTCCTGGACAATGCATGCGGGGAATCAACGCGCACTGAGTGTTTTTGAGCTAAAGGTGTTGCTAACCAGCTATGGCGAAGTGCGGATGGAAGACGGTACGTGGAGAAGGCGCATGAACCATGAACTGTTTTTAGGCACGTTTTAAGAATGTCGGAGAACTGTTTTCAGGCATGTTTTTAGAATGTCGGAGAACAACCCGGTTGAAATGAAACTCGATAATGATCCGACCGGAATAAGAAGAAGAGACGCGCAACAGGTAAGATGAATTCAGTTGAATGGAGACGCCTCCTGTGTATGGCAAAGACCCACGTGGTCTACGACTTAAAGGGTAAGAGTAAGAGTTGTTTTCGAAAAAATATCTTATCACAGTGAAAATTGACTTTTTAACCGAGGCCTGGAGGGCCGAATGTCAAATACCATTCGACGCAACTCGACGAACTGTCTTTGTGTGTGTGTGTGTGTGTGTGTGTGTGTGTGTGTGTGTGTGTGTGTGTGTGTGTGTGTGTGTGTGTATGTGTGTGCGTATGTAACAAAAATATGCACTCACTTTTCTCAGAGATGGCTGAACCTATTTTCACAAACTAACATTCAAATAAATGGTAATATGGTCCCATAGCTTGCTATTGAATTTCATTTGAATGTGACTTCCGGTTCCGGAGTTATATGGTAATGTGTGAAAATATGAGAAAAAGATTACACTCAATTATCTCTGGAACAACTCAACCGACATTCGCAAACTAAGATTCAAATGAAAGTTCTTATAATATCCTAAAAATTTGTAGAACATTTTATCTGGATTTGACTTCCGGCTCCGGAACTAAAGCATGATAAGTGGAAAATTACCAATTTTATTAGTATTTTTCCACAAACGATGGTTAAAACAGGTACAAATCCCATGGAACTGTTTGATAAATTCTTCTAGTTTGCAGAGCTTGTTAGCTTGTGGACATGAAAACTTAATTCGGTACTACTGGTCCCCTCTTTTCCTGTTTCGATAGCACCGAAAGTGGAGAAGAAAAAGGTGGGTGAGTAATGTCAGAGACATAACTGGATGTCGTGAATACGAAAAAACTGATACGCTCCCATCACTTTTCCGAATATCAGTTAGTTGATTGTATGAATTGTGCAAGCTTTCCTCTTTTTCACTAATAGAGTTTGAAGCGATGCACCTACATTAAAGTACAGATTAGTTACATTAAACAGTTACTATTTTACAACTATATATTCCAAACTTGAAACAATTCCTTTTAATTTGTTAATATAGCAGACTAGGTACAACAAATTTGTAGTTTATTTTTATTGATGCTACAAAGTTCGAAGATATCTGATTCTTCTCGAAATTTCAGTACGAGGCAATTGCAATGGCCTGGTCTGAAATGTATCGACGATCTTCGGTATGCAAGAGTCATTCTAATAATTATAATGATAGTAATAATAATAATAATAATAATAATAATAATAACAATAATAATAATAATAATATTAATAATAATAATAATAATAATAATAATAACTATAATAATAATAATAATAATAATAATAATAATAATAATAATAATAATAATAATAATACAGATTAACCTGTATATATGGCAACCCTGTTTCGCATGGCATATTTTTACACGATCCCATACTAGTATAAAGATGTGTTCAACATTCGCTTTCGCATTGCCGTTCGTAATTGAATGTGTTAGTGACGGTACAAATCTGCTTTTCTACCTGTTTTCGGTGCCATCGTTCTGACGGTGTCTCCTACGTGCCGAGTAGCTGCTTTAACTTAAATGACGCTATTTCTCACATCACATTTCATTTTGTACTGGTAGTCATCATTCGTCATCTAACACTCGATGTGGATAGCCGAATAACCTACTACGACTAATTTCGATTTTGTTTTATCTTTTATTCGCAGTTTCTACCTACTCAAGCTATGGGTAAAACGCGCCATAGATCCGAGAAGGATCCAAAGGATGCTAAGCGTCTGAAGCCAAGTGATGTACAGGTAAACGACCGTTTGCTGAGTAACAACTAATTTCGATTTTGTTTTATCTTTTATTCGCAGTTTCTACCTACTCAAGCTATGGCTAAAACGCGCCATAGATCCGAGAAGGATCCAAAGGATGCTAAGCGTCTGAAGCCAAGTGATGTACAGGTAAACGACCACGGTAAACTGCAGAACGCGGTTAGATCAAATCAACGCCTTAGGCAAGTTCATCATCGAATATGCAGTATAATGAGTTGGTTATAGTAAATTGGAATGCTTGCTCACTAAGGAGCAAAACTGCTGAATTGACCGACTTTCTTCAAGAGAAGAATGCCGATATTGCTATTTTAACTGAAACCCATCTTAAACCTGAAATTTCTATTTTTATTTCCAATTACTGGATTCACAGGCTCGACAGGACAACTACCAGAGGAGGGGGAGTTGTCTTTGCCATTAAACGATCCATTCAGCTTAGGCTTATTTCAGCCTTTAAATTGCAACTAATAGAAGCCATCGGAATTGAGATTACAACGACGATGGGACCCATCATCATCATTGCAGCGTACTGCCCCAAACAAACCAATCTTCGAGATGGTACGTGTGCATCATTGAAGCGAGATCTAGCTATGCTCAATCGACGACAGAACAAATTCATCATTGCTGGGGACCTGAACGCACGGCATGAGCTGTGGGGAAACAGAAGACAGAATCGAAACGGATTCGTACTTGCCGAAGATTACGAAGCTGGACAGTACAACATCCTCGCTCCGGATCAACCAACACGACTTTCCAGATCAGGAATTCATTCCATTTTGGATATATTCATCAGCAACATCGCCATAGACAGCTCTCCGGTTGTCTTCAACGAGCTATCTTCTGACCACTTTCTAGTAATATTGACGTTGGGATCTTCACCAGAAACAGTGCCTATTCAACCTCGGAGGAACTATTATTGCACCGATTGGGTCCAATTTCAACAAATCGCCGACCAACTTATTAATATCGATTTGCCACTTGATTCCCCGATGGAAATCGATGCAGCCCTATCTTCCTTCCAGCATTCAATCACAGTCGCTCGTGATAGGACGGTTCCAGTACAACATATGCCGAGTTCCTCTCTTCAAATCGACAGTGTCATCAAGAAACTCATCCGACTTCGAAACATCTACCGGAGACAGTATCAACGAACTGGCATCCTAGATAGGAAGACTTCTTATAACAACTTAACTAGGATAATCCAGGAAAGGATATCTGAGCTTCTCAACAGGAACTTCCAGCAAAAGCTTCGAGAAATTCTCCCACATTCAAAGCCCTTCTGGTCCTTAACGAAGGTGCTTAAGAAAAAACCGAAGCCAATTCCTCCTCTGCTGCCACCCCAGGGCGCAGCTGAAGGAATACCTTTAATCACACCAGTAGAGAAGGCAAATGCGCTAGGCCAGCAGTTTGTGTGTTCTCACAATTTAGGACTCAACATAGTTAATCCACATGAAAGAGCCGTTGCAGATAGAGTAGCTGAGGTTGACCAATCAGACAGCTTAGTTCCTGAGGAAAGTAGAGTCACTGCGAATGAGCTGATGGCTATCGTGAACAAATCCAAAAAATATGAAGGCCCCCGATTTCGACAACACATTCAACATTGAGCTGAAACATTTGAGTATTCGCTCATTTGTCTTCTTAGCTAAACTTTTTAACAGGTGCTGGGAGCTTGGTTACTTCCCTTCAATGTGGAAGTTAGCTAAAAGTATCCCAGTTTTGAAACAGGGGAAAGATCCTTCCCTTTCCAAGAGCTATCGGCCCATCAGCTTACTCTCTGCTTTATCCAAGCTGTTTGAAAAGTCAATACAAAGGCGAATTCTTGCTTTCGCAGATGAACAGGATATATTTCTGGAAGAACAGTTTGGGTTCCGGAAAGGAAGATCCACCATCCACCAACTCACAAGGGTTAACAACGTCATCCAGCAAAACAAATCAGTGTCCAAAACGACTGTCATGGCAATATTGGATATTGAAAAGGCATTCGATAATGTGTGGCACGATGGCCTGGTGTTTAAACTGCATCGGTATAATTTTCCCATGTATCTTATTAAAATTATCAAAAATTATCTTGCAGATAGAGCATTCCAGGTTTCTCTGAATGCACTTTAAGAAAGATTTACTATTCCTGCTGGTGTACCCCAAGGAAGTATCCTAGGTCCCATTCTATACAACATTTTTACATCAGACATCCCACCTCTTCCGGGTGGTGGTGTTCTGTCACAATTTGCTGATGATACTGCCATTCTTTGTAAAGGTCGTTTCATTAATGGTCTGAAGAATAAACTACAGACAGGTCTGGACGCTCTAACTGAATATATTACCAGCTTAAAAGTTGTGATCAATGCAGCAAAAACTCAGGTCATCTTGTTTCCACATTCAAGATCTCCAAAACTTGTTCCATCAGACGAATGCCGAATACGATTCGGTGATGAGGTCATCCAATGGTCCGACGAAGTTATCTATCTAGGACTCACCTTTGACAGACATCTGATATTCAGGTCACATGTTGACAAAATAGTTCAGAAATGCAGCTTACTCATTAGGTCTCTGTATCCGCTGATTTGTAGAACATCTAAACTGTGCCTGAAGAACCAGATGGCTGTATATAAACAAATCATCTACCCCGCAATTGAATACGCGGTCCCTGTTTGGCGGGGCTGTGCACGAACACACAAACTTAGACTTCAGCGCATTCAAAGTAAGATCTTAAGGTGAAATGTAGCGTCATAAAATGCGCTCAAAATTTTATCCGTTTCAGTTGAACGAACCGTCGCACAAAGCATACCAAGAAAAATGGACCCATAGAAACTAGAACTTTTTTCAATGATTGAGCGCAGTGGGTTTACCTCTCGTTATGTCGGCTTGTAAAAAAGACTGGACGTAATGGATTTTTGAATTCTTCACACTTTGAATATATGCTAATTCAATCATTATTGTTAGTGATTACTCTTACACTAGAGCTATAAATCATGAGTAATTATGAATGACTAACATGAGGCTATATGTATATGTATTGACTAACTTGCTAACCATGTATATGCCTGAGTATAGTAGCAAGCATGGATTCTCCTTCAAAAGAACAATTGAAGACGAGATAACATTCAAGTATTTTCGATATCTTTGCCAGTCGTTCACCAGGCCTTTCCCGCCGATGAGATAGAATTTACGTAAAAGTATTCACCATTAACTTTTTTTCGGAAGCGACTTTCGGAATTATATAGCATGATGAGTCTAGAAATGTCTGTTTCAACGATAACGAACCGAAGACCAAACAGCCTCTGGCCTCCGGTGCCAGAAATCATCAATAGTTTAATAATTTCTTAGATTACATTATTTAGTGAATTCCAATAAGTTTTCCATGCTGACTGGCTCGAAGCTGACCCTCAATGTTTATCACTTTGTTTGTATATCAGGTTAATGAACGATAATACTTGGCTTGTATTCATTTCATTCAGTAGCTTGTCAATGTTGAAGTTTTAGTTTTGCTATAAAAATTGCTACAATCTAAAATAATACCTGTTTTACGATATTACACAGCCAAGTATTATTGCTTCAGCAACATCAATGCGATGAACTCAACAGAGTTGGACTTTATTAGCATTATAAATGACAGCTACTTAGAAAATAAACGATTTCTTACAATACCCATTTTATTGTATTCAACTTGTTTTTATTTCAACACAAAACCCAATACTGCATAAATTCGCGTCATTATTTTATATGTAATTTTTGCGCACGATATAATTTTACCGTGCCCACCGTGCATTTCTCACACCACCTCAATACAAAACAGCAGCGCGCAAGCAATAAAAAAATGCAGAAAAGTTTATGTAAACTTTTTCAATTTTCCGCTGTTTTAGCTAAAATTTTATAATTTTGAGTTGCATTTTCAGATTCTTTGTGAAATTCTGCTACAAACACTAATTTTCAGTTCTAAAATCATCCCCGTGGGACGGAACAGTAACCGTTTATACATTTCAAAAACCAATTACGGCTCGGCAAAGCAAAATTTCAAAATTCTAAGAATACTTAGTTATGACAAATTTGATTTCGAAAACTTAAGTGTTTTTGGTTTTTCGAAAATCGGTCTAGTTTTTGAATAATTGATCAAAAACGCGATTTTCGCATTCCGCTACATTTCACCTTAAAGATGATTCTAAATCTACCCTCTTGGACAAGGACTAGTGAAGTACATGTGATGGCCTCCCTGGATATACTAGAACAAAAATTCGAACAATACTGCACGAAATTTGAAGAGAGGTGCTCAATCTCTGAAATACAAATAATTCAAAATTTGTACGTATTAGGTTAGGGATAGTTATAAGTAGGTAGATATTTTAATAATTAAAATAAATATTATGAGTAAACATTAGTATATAAAACAAGAGTAACTAAAACACCTATTATTAATAACGAATCGTATGAACAACAAAGATGAAAGGCCAAAGGGTCAAAACACTTGTAATGTAAAATGTTGATGTAATACACAAAAATAAGATTAATAAACAGATATTTATGCAAAAAAAAATGAACGGCAGTCAGTAATACTGAATTGGCTGTCTAGCTGTTAACAGCATCTTGTGGAATTTTTACGCGGAAATACGCACACAGGAGGAACAGTTAAGCGCAAGGCAAAGTCCCGCTCGAACCGTGCTGGTCTGCAGTTCCCAGTTGGAAAAATCTATCGTCTGCTCCGGAAGGGAAACTACGCAGAGCGTGTCGGTGCCGGTGCATCGGTCTATCTGGCGGCAGTGATGGAGTATTTGGCTGCCGAAGTGTTGGAATTGGCCGGTAATGCTGCCCGTGACAAAAAGAAAACGAAAATCATCCCTCGCCATCTGCAGCTGGCCATCCGCAACGACATCCGTTGAAAACCCCGTCCTTTTCAGGACGACCACATCACTGTGATAAAGAAATATTTAGGATTGCTTTAAGGTTAGCCAGTTTTGATACGCCTGGAAAGTAGAATGCGCAAATCAATCAAACATTTTTTCTAACAATTTGTTCATCTCTTTCATTTGTTCAACTCTGTTTCGCACGGCATATTTGTATACTAATATAAAGATGTGTTCAAAATCATCACTTTCGCTTTCGCATTGCCGTTCGTAATTGAATGTGTTAGTGACGGTGCAAATTAATTTAACTTCCATCTTGATGAATCTTTTGGTAGGAAATATTGAGATCTGAGATGGTTTTCGTGTGTATCTTGTTTCGGCAATGGGCCTTGCTGGACTTTGTGGCTACCTTTCTACCGATTTTCGGTGTCATTGTGTCTCGTGCATTCAGATCGGGAAACTGTGAGACGACAGGTCCTCGATGTTGCTCTCGTGTGTCTTGTTTCGGGAACAGTTGCTCAGCAAATGGTAGGAAAAATGAACCATTCAACTTTTATATGGATGCTCTTGTACAGAAGCAGACATCTCGCGTTCTGATTGGCTGGTGCAGTCATGAGTTAAATCAAACAGGTTTTTCAATACTGTACTATTGAAAAACTTCAATGTTGTTGCAATACACGTTCAAGTTGAAAATGTTCAACTCTATTGGTAGTTAGATTATATAAATTCTTCTACAGATCACTGAGCTATGAGCTTTCAAAATACGAAAAAGGCAAACGCGCCGTATGAATTATCCTCTTTGATACTCGTTTATACCAAACAGTTCAGAAAAGTTTAATTTTGAACTATTTGAGAATATGTCACACAACTGAAAATTTTATTATAAAATTGCAAGAATTATGTTGATTCATTAGATATAACATGAGATATTCACGATCAAAAACTTATCACTCTCTCAGAGGGTAAATTTTGAAAAGGCGCCCCATAGTAAAGTAAGTCGTATTCACGACAAAACTCCTAAAACTAAATTCACTTCGATTTCTATGCGATGCTTGAACCGATTTTCACAAATGTGGATTTGAATTAAAGTTCATACTGTCTTTATAGCTACTGTGAAATTTCATCCGGATTCGACTTCTGGTTCCGCAGTTACAGGACGATGAGTGTAAAAGTTTCCATATAGAGTGACAATATGTACACCTAAAGAAGAAGAAAACACAAAACGAGCGAGGCGTGCTTTGTTCTATTTCGTACACGTTGTGTAGTGATGTCAATAATAATAATAATAATGATGATAATAATAATAATAATAATAATAATAATAATAATAATAATAATAATAATAATAATAATAATAATAATAATAATAATAATAATAATAATAATAATAATAATAATAATAATAATAATAATAATAATAATAATAATAATAATAACAATAATAATAATAATAATAATAATAATAATAATAATAATAATAATTGTTTTAATCGAAACAGAGCATGAGATAGTAAGTATAGGTTTAACTAGGTTCAAGACTGTTCCAATTTGTAGGTCATATTTGTTGGTAGCAAACGAACCAACTTCGCTATTCCTTTCATCTGAATCCGGTTTCGGAAGGATATGAAATAGTGATTGAAAATTGCAAAAAGGATCTCACTCACTTTTCTTGGAGATGGCCAAATCGATTTTCACAAACATATAGGTACAAACGAAAAATCTTAAAGTTTCATACGGAAATCCTTCATTTGTTGTGGATACTACTTTCGGTTCCGGAACTACAGGGTGAACAGGGTTTATAGAGTTTGTGAGATTAGGTCCGAACAAATTTTCCTATTTCTATTTAATAAACAGTTATTTTCGCGAATTTGAGAAAGGCATCATTACACCACTAGGTGGATTAAAATAGGTTTTTAACAGTTTTTTTTTACATGGACCTTGTATTAACCATTTAGATACTCTTAGCTTTCAATTCATCGAATGACATTAATACACGTGATAATGCTTAGGCTGCGACATTACTTTTACCTCGAATATATTCTATGTTGAAATCAAATTCTTCTACGTCCAATCTCATTCTAGTCAGTTTTGAAGTAGGATTTTTCTTTTTAAATGAAAATACTAACGATCTGATATCCGTTCATATGGTAAATTTGCGTCCATATAAATATGACTTAAAGGAATTAATTGACCTGTGAATTGCTGTCAATTCCTTTAATATTACTGACTGTGCCAACTTAGGGGCCTAGAAGGAAAGTCCATCAGAGCTGATTGTAAGCGGCCCACGACTTACCTCGTTCAGGATCTGCATTAAACTGGCGGGTACTCCAGTTCTGCGCGCTAGTGTTGTCGCGCATGTATCGTCTGTATGTCGAGTCGACATCCAGTGTGGACAGAGAATAAACATGCTACACAATAACGTTAAGCTCGATCCACACATCTTCCCTCTTCTCAAAAAAGAAAAAAAAATTGTTTGAGTACGAGTTAATCTAGGTATAATTCTAACGACGATATTCTCGACCATAAGTTGAACTCAACCGTGGAGTAAGTATGCCATCATGATCATTGATTTGTACGGCACTCGATCATGATTTAGTAGGAAATTTGTTTCCTGCCCGGACTCCTTCTACTGGGTAAAAATAAAATATTATAAGTAACTTTTCTGGCGACGTGTAGGTGCGTATCATATTATTCTTGTAGAATCCAACTGCCCCTCGATATCGCACAGCTCTATTTCACAGTCAATAGCTACTGTCAACCAGAGTTGCCATTTTAAAATCTGAGTGACAAAATAGGCAACAAAAATATATCTGTGGTTTGCATAAAAAATCTGTGAAAATGGTAACTCTGTTGTCAACCTCATTCTTCTTTTTTTATTTTTTTTTATTTTGACGTGTTGGTGTTGGACAAAGATGTCAGATTTTCAGGTTTGTTGATTCATTTGATTTCTTAGAGAGAAACTACCGTATATTTATGCTGCATTTCTGCAAATAATTGAGCTAGGCGAAATGGGCCCATTGTGACCTTAGCCAGTCATCTAATGACAGCGCAAAGAAAAAAATGAGCTGGTATCCCTGTTCTGTCGGATTGGGTTCAAATGGATTAGTTTCATATGCACAATAAAGCAAGTTCTAAACACGATTCGAAGATGGAAACAATTTTCAAGGAATAGAAAGGCGCTGAAATCATTAGGTATTATTTTAATATATTGTTAAACTAATCAATTTTCTGTTTTAGGTCTAGATGTATTAAAATGCATTATTCATCGCACCTGATAATCTTGTAAATATGAAGGTTTTTTTCTGTTTCGATCTGTGCGCTTAATCGGTTCAGCTGCTGTATTAGTGAATTTGGAAATTTCGTGGTTATTTGCGGTATGTGGTTCCTTTAAGCGACTCGAATCCCTCCAAGCACCCACTTTCTTTGTTTGGGTTATGTGGCGCTTCATAACGCGACCATCATCGTCGCTAATGGTTAGGCTACCGTTGTTTTCTTCCCGCACCGTATATTGTAACGGAGAGAATCGCGATTCTCCCTTCCCACGATTTGTTCGTTCTACTATCACTTTGTCCCCAACCCTTATACGACAATGCCGTGCTCCCCTACGTTTATCTTCTCGTTCCTTGCCGATTAGTTTTATTTCCCGATCCCTGCTACTGAGAAGTTCTTCGTCTATAGTTACTTTTTGGTAATCCAATAACGGCAACTTCCGTTTAATTTTTCGACCTGACATAACCTCTTCCGGGGGTAAATTTGTCACACTATGAGATGCAGCGTTGTATGCATGAATTGCATCTCGTAATTCCTCTATATAGTTTGTTTTATTTATGGAAGCACTTATCATCGCCTTATTGATTAGTTTCATGTGGCTTTCAACGAGTCCATTTTGTTGTGGAAAGAGTTGGGTTGAGTACACTGGAGTAATGTTGCGATCCGCACAATAAGACTTATATTCATCGCCATTGAACGGGGGTCCGTTGTCTGTCTTTATAAATTTTGGGAAACCTTCGCGATCAAAAATGTTCTCTAATGCCTTTTTTGTATAATCAAAACTTGTTGATTTCACGGGTCGAGCAATTAGGTATCTAGATCTGTAATCGACAACTACAAGAACGTATATTCCTCCAAATTTAACATATGGTCCGTTAAAGTCTAGGGCGATTGTTTCCCAGACGGCTTTAGGAGCAAATATTCTTTGCATTGGGGTAGGTCGCTCTGGCTTGCCGTTTACGGCGCACGTTTTGCACGACTCTACCCATCGTTGAGCATCAGCCGTCATACCCGGCCACCAAACACGTTGCCTCAAGATACTTTTTAACTTGGCTACTGAAGGGTGTCCTTCATGAGCTATACTGAGTGTTTTGGTGCGTAATGAGTCAGGTATAACGATGCACCCAGTTTTAACCAACATTCCGTCTCTTATAGATAGATCATTTTTTATAAGCTGATATTGTCGCAACTGTTTTGGCCATTGATCTGTATCCAAACAAGTGATCACCTCTTGTATGATATGGTCATTATACATGGCTGATTTGATTTCAGCGTCTGTAAGAATTCCGACCTCGTTGGCTTCCAAACAGGCAATTTCCCATGGACTTGAATCGTCATCGAATGCAACATCATTACCGTTATATAAACGAGAAGGCGAATCGGCTATATTGTCGGTTCCTCTGATGTACTCTACGTCATATCTATAGGGACTCAGCCTCAAAGCCCAACCATCCGCTCGCGTTAGTGCCCTTCTCGATACTTCGCGCGATCGATTTAATATGAAACTTACTCCTTGTGCGTCTGTGCGGAGTGTAAACTTTCTCCCAAGCAAGAAATATGAATAATGTTCCACAGCCCAAACCGCTGCAAGTGCTTCTCGTTGATTTTGAGGGTATTTCTTTTCCGTTACCGTAAGTGATTTTGAAGCAAAGCTTATAATCCTGGGAGAACCATGTGTACCTTCTTGTGTCAAAACTGCGCCTAAAGCGACAGGAGATGCATCCGTATACAAAATTGTTCTGTCCTTTTCAGAAAAGTATCCAAGTGTTGTACAACATTGTACAATCTTCTCCTTGATATTATTAAAAGCTTGAGTTTGCGTAGGACCCCAAACCCATAACTTTGAGGTAATGACAGACCATAAAGGATTAGTGATTTCCGCAAAATTCTGCACATGAGGACTAATGTAAGAAGCCATTCCTAAAAAGCTCCGAAGCTCTGAAACGGTCGTCGGTTCTCTAAAATTTTTGATGTTTTTAATCTTTTCCTCCTCGACGTGGAACCCATTCTCATCGATCTCGTGACCCAGAAATTTAATTCGAGTTTGATCGAATTCACATTTATTTGAATTTAAAGTTAGGTTGTTTGCTTTAAAGATTGCTAGGACTCGGTTTACTGTGCTTCGCAACTCTTCGAGGCTCTTGGCAAAAATTAAAACGTCGTCAATGTACACAATTATGTTTTTCTCATTTGCCAATATACGCGACATTTCCCTCTGAAAATTTTCAGGAGCGCAATTCACACCAAACATCAATCTGGTAAAACGATACATCCCGTTTTCAGTTAGGAATGTTCTTAGCTCCCGTGATTCGTTACTGAGTTCCAGATGGTAATATGCGTTGCTCAAGTCAAGTTTGGTGAAGTATTTTGAACCGTGTAATTTCACTTTCATATCGTCTAAAAGAGGGAGACGGAAATATTCTCGGTTAATCGCTTTGTTGGGCGCTCTCATGTTCACTACTAGGCGGAAGTCATTTCTTCCTTTTGCTACTGCCGACATTCCGCTAATCCATGTCGGGGCTGTCGTAACTTTTTCGATTATACCACTAATTTCCATCTCTTCCAGCCTAAGCCTGGCAGCCTGACGAAAAGCAGCAGGAACATTGTAGTATGCGTTTTTTACAGGCGGTATGGAGTTGTCAACGCTAAATTTTACTTTCACTCCGGGCATTTTGGGGAACTCAGTTGTGGTAACCTCTGTTTCTAGGTTACTGATTCCTACATGCAGTAAACCCATGTCGCTAGCAGTAATGCGGCCGAGTAGTGATCTACGTCCTTTAGGGACAACATAGAACGTCGCCATCGTTGTTGGCTTCCCGAAACCAGATACAGAGATTTTCGCTTCGAATGCGCATTCGACGGACATGGGTGCCTGAGATCCGTAAGCGTGCAAGCTTTTGGATATGGCATTTTGAATAAAATTGAGCTTCATAGAACCAAAGTTAGCTTCGTTTTTCATTCGGAGCCAATCTTCCCCGCATATAACGTTCACATCAGCTCCAGAATCGATCAAGAATCGTACGTCGACCAAGGCTTCCAGACAACAAGTTACAAGCACGTCTTCGAGGGTTAGAGCGTTTACATGCTGTATAATAACAAAAATTTGCAGTTTTTTTTAATAGATCAGTAATGTATTTCAAAAAATTTTTTTTTATACCTGTTCTCCCTCTGACTTATTGATTACATTTGATGTATTCCCTGGCGTTGTATGAAGCTGTTGTACTTGATATTTACGACAAGCTGCAGCGTAGTGCCCTAGAACTCCACAGGAATTACACCGTTTCTGTAGCGCTGGGCACGGAAAATTTTTGTGTAAGTAATTATTACATCTAGAACACCGAGAACGTCGTCCCCACTTCTGTAAATTTCGTCGATCAACCACGGAACTCTCGTATTGCCTTCTGGATGATAAGTTGCTATCTCCATACTGTGTCGTGCGTTTCCTAGTAAACTGTTGAATCGCCGGTTTGCGGTTCCACTGGTGAACTGCATAGACATCCTGTTGATCAGTAACTGATTTCTCGGCTTCGAATGCCTCATCTCGAGTCGCTGCCATGACTATGTACTTAGTATCATACCCATATGTTCTCGCAGACTTTACCAGGTCTTTATTACGTAAGCCTTTAAGAAGTTGAGAACGGACGAATCGTTCTTGATCGACCGGACTATATTCGCATAGTCGAACTTTTCCCATTAAACGAGCATGAAAAGCGATTGCGGACTCAAGCTTTTCCTGTCGCATATTTGAGAAAGATTCATGTTCGGCTGCCGAGTCGGTCATGGATTGGAAATATTCTTTAATATTGTTTACAAAGGTTTGATAACAGTTTTCGTCAGTTAAGCTAGGCCTTAGCTTTGCTGCTCTTATTATTTCCTGCAACTCTTGTCCCACGGAAAGGAATAGCAGTTGACTTCTACGTACCGGGTCATTTGCGTTGTTGAGAGTGGCTGCGATTTCGAAGTTCTCTATGTAACGGTTCCACTCCTCCCACATTTTACTGGCAGCAACTCCGTTCGGGAAAGGCTTTATATTGTCCCATCGAATACTAGCTGATGTAGTTGAACAGAGTGGTGTTGCCGTGCTCCATACGATTTCGTTGTCTTTGGCGGGTGTCGTTTGAAACACATTCATTGCCTTAGATAGATCGGCCAACACTTTTTCGACTCTTTGGAGCCGTTCGCTTGATTTAGGTGTCGGGCATTCGATCTCGACGGAATCTGGATCTCTAACCACCTCGTTATCTCGCTGCCAAACTGCTTGTTCAAGATTTGGCTCAGACTCAGATTCGACATCTGATTCCATTTGGCTGTCAACGCTGTCAATTTTACTTTCTGCTGGACTGGATTGAATGTTTGGGTCTTCAATTGAATCGTCGTCCTTTTCCGGGTCGTAGCCAATAGGCGCACGGACATATTTGCCACCGCTTGACATTTTGAAAGTTTCAATAGAATCTGAAATAAATTATTCGTGGGTCAATGCTTCAAATGTATTCGATTTCACTTAAGGTATCGGATATATTCAAGAATATCAGATACCGAAATTTTATTAGCTAATAGTTCTTTCAAAAGAATCTCAAAGAAATTGTCTTGTTTCAAAAAATTTCAAACAGCAAAAATTTCTATGTGTGTATTATAAGCATGAGTGTCAGATTTCATAATTGGTTCAATAACTTTTTTAATTTAGGATATATGTTCAATCGAACGCTGCGGACGTCCCGTTCCGCCTCTCTTTCTTTCTCTCTCTCTAACTATGCGGACGTCCCGTTCCGCTGCAACACAGCGGATGTCCCTCTCCGCTTCAACACCACGGATGTCCCTTTCCGCTCTAAGACTGTGTATGTCCTATAATCTCTTTCTTCGCTAACAATGCGGACGTCCCGTTCCGCTGCAACACTGCGGATGTCCCTCTCCGCTTGAACACTGCGAATGCCATCATCCGCTTAACACTGCGGACGTCCCGATCCGCTTTATGCTCCGTTTTATTTCATATTTACTATTTTTAGTTTTATTTTGCATTATCTTCAACATGATTTAAGTTTGAAACATTCACAACGCTCATACGGAGCGTACTTTTGGAAACTAAGTATTATCATAAAAAAAGAATAAAAGAAGGACAATTCACAGCATTGATGGACTTCCCTTCCCGAGGTCCGGATATTGAGGTTCTCGTTTTTTTATATAACAAATATGTCTGGTAGGATCGCCATTGTGCCAACTTAGGGGACTAGAAGGAAAGTCCATCAGAGCTGATTGTAAGCGGCCCACGACTTACCTCGTTCAGGATCTGCATTAAACTGGCGGGTACTCCAGTTCTGCGCGCTAGTGTTGTCGCGCATGTATCGTCTGTATGTCGAGTCGACATCCAGTGTGGACAGAGAATAAACATGCTACACAATAACGTTAAGCTCGATCCACACACTGACTTATTTTTCTCTCCAATAGTAATGGTTTTTCTAGCAAATGCTATTGGTAGGTCGTTTCCGTTTGCAATTTGGTAATATTCGTTTGTCAGAGATTTTGTTTCCTGAATATGTTACTTTAGTATTAAAAAACTTGCATTTGCTAAATTCAATTTGAGCTTGTACCTCCTAATGCGATCAAAAACTTTTTCTAAATTCTGTGAGTGGTGTTGGATCGAACATCCGACCACTATGATGTCATCAATGTAGACAAAAGCATGGTTAGGTGTTAAGCCTGCCATTGCGATTGTCATCATCCTTTGGAAACTGTTTGGGTTGATATTTAAACCAAACTGTAATCTTTTAAAATGAAAATGACCAGATTGGGTTGAAAATTCTGTAAGTTTTCTTCAATTAACATAGCCAATCCTAGATACCCATGTAGTGTCGGTAGCGGTTTCCCAACAGGCTAAGAATAATGCTACGGTCCACCTGTACCGGTGGTATAAGTCCACCAAACAGGTAAGCCATGTGGCATCCGGCGGAATTATTTTCTACCAGGAAAAGATCCACTGGTTTACTGTTCCATGTCGTAAAAGGCCACAAAAATAGGGACTCCTAAGTTAAGGTGTATTTCCGTGCCGAGGACTGAATGGTCGTGAACAGAATATCTTGGGTTTTTCCCTTACTGGATACACGCAATGCTTAGCAATCGACTTCTTTGTTCTTCGCTTCGGCAAGAAGAGATTACAAAGCTAAATGTCTGTGTGTGTCTTCAAGGTGGTGTACTATCCCCACATTTATGGAACCTAGTCGCTGATGGTTTGTTAAGGAAACTAAATAACCTTGGATTTCCGACTTATGGTTTTTCCGACGATTATCATATATCGATGACCGGTATAAGCATTACCACACTCTTTGATTTAATGCAACAAGCCCTGCGCTCTGTTGAACTATAGTGTTGTCAGGTTGAATTATCTGTAAATCCGGGCAAACATCAATGGTGCTTTTCACTCATCGTGGGATAATCACAGGAGCTCGTCCGTTACAGCTCTTCGGTTCGGAGGTCGCTGTGGTTGATCAAGTTAAATACGTCGAGGTTTTTCTTGATTCAAAACTGAATTACTCTGCTCACATTGACTTTAAGATTAAAAGAGCTTGCATGGCTTTCGGCTAATGCAGACGAGCTTTTGTGCCGGGTTGGCGGTTCAATACACAGGGCACTAGTCTTACAAACCAGTTGTCTTATGTTCGAGCCCCGACCTGGAAGGATTCGTAGCGTCAGTAGAATCGTAGCACCAGCCATGAATGGTTCTGTACACTCTGAATCGGTTGCGAAGTCTGTTGAAACATAAGGTCAAATTCCACTACATGAATGTAATGCCAAGGTTTTTAGACGAGCTTTTGGAAGGTCATAGGGACTCAAACCCAGATACATTCATTGGATCTACACAAGTATTGTTATACCAATTTTAGCAAATGGATGTCTTGTATGGTGGCAGAAAAGAGAAGTTGCGGCAGTTCAGTCAAAGCTGAGTCATCTCCAAAGGATGGTCCTAATAAGGATGACGGGAGCAACTCCTACTGCTTCTCTAGAGGCGCTACTGTGCATTAAACCACTACATGTGTTCCTAAAACAAGAAGCAATATCTAGTGCACACCGTCTTAAGGTTACAGGGCTTTGAAACAGTGACCCTATAGATTATGCTACTAGCCACACTCGCTTGTGGTCTCAAATGGTTACCTGGGATGAGTATTTACTCGCTCCTAGTGACCTAACTGTCACATTCAGTTTTCCTTTCAAAATATTCAATTTGAGCTATCCTCTTCGTGAGGAATGGTTGTCTGGTTATTTGGAACGACAACTTGATGAACACATAGTTTGTTATACGGACGGTTCTCTGTTGAATGGTCGTGCTGGTGTCTACTGTCGTGAAACGGGGCTGGAGCAGTCTCATTCACTTGGTAGATACTGTACTGTGTTCGATGCAGGAATCTACGCGATTCTGTGTTCATTACAATCGGAACTTCAGCAGAGGATCTGTGGTAAATGCAGAGGATCTGTGGTAGCTTTAGAAGCACTCAGTTCAAATGATTCACGGTCGAATCTAGTGATCGTATATCAAACTCTAATTGAAGACCTTAGCATATTAAATGCTGTTTACTTCTTATGGGTACCCGGCCATTCTGGTATTACTGGAAATGAAAGCTGGTGCAACGAATGATTCTTTATCACTTTATCACGAACCATCTTTATCACTTTCAATTAGTTGGATAAAGCACAAGATTTGTTCTTGAGGTGCATCCAAACTTGCCAGCAAAAGGATATTCTCTCGTTTTTCACCCGATGTGATAAGGAGCTTTAGGTTCATCGTTCTTCCTGGAGTGAATGAATCCTTTCTGTATTCACCTTAAATAGGGTTTAGCAGATTGTTTGGCATCTCTTATGGGGTACCGAATTTACTTCTGCTCGTACATACTACGATTCGTTCTGCATTCTTCCGGACGTGCAGAGTGGTATAGCATTTGTAAAGTCTCTAAATCCTCTCGGAGGTTGGAGGTTTTATTAACTGTGCATCGTTCACCAGAAGGAACGCACATAGTCACAAACCTAAATAGATTTTACAGCAGACTATTCGGGACCTCGTAGAGGTTCAACATTTACTTCTGCTTCTGTTCACTAAATTTGATCCCCAGCAGATTATTCAGCATCCCTTAGGGGTGCAGAATTTACTTCTGCTTTTTGCCTTTCTCATATAGAAAGGTTATGCAATCACTTGAAAAACCGATTAGTGAAAATTGGCCCGGAGGGCCAAGTGTCATATACCATTCGACTCAGTTCATCGAGCTGAGCAATGTCGGTGTGTGTGTGTATATATATGTGTGTGTGTGTGTGTATGTGTCAAATAATCTCACTAGGATTTCTCGGAGATGGCTGAACCGATTTTGACAAACTTAGATTCAAATGAAAAGTCTCGTGGTCCTATACTGAATTCCTGAATTTCATCCGAATCCGACTTCCGGTTCCGGAATTATAGGGTAAAGTGTGTTCAATATTGTACACCTTCACTTAAACCGGCGAAACAAAGAACGTAAAAAAATTTCTAAACTGGTCTCAAAACTACACAAATCAATAGTCTTTATCAGTAGGCAACTAAACAAACCGATTCCGGCTATCCTGGTTCCCGGTATCCGGTTCCGGAAGTACCGGAAATAGTGGTCATATATACCAAAACAGATCTCACTCACTTTTCTCAGCGATGGTTTGCCGATTTCCACAAACTTAGATTCAAATAAAAAGTCTTCCGTTCCCATACAGAATTCCTGAATTTCATCCGAATCCGACTTCCGGTTCCGGAATTATAGGGTAAAGTTTGTTCAATATTGTACACCGTCACTTAAACCGGCGAAACAAAACACGTGAAAAATTTTCTAAACTGGTCTCAAAACTACATAAATCGATAGTCATTATCAGTAGGCAACTAAACAAACCGATTCCGGCTATCCTGGTTCTCGGTATCCAGATCCGGAAGTACCGGAAATAGTGGTCAAATATACCAAAACAGATCTCACTCACTTTTCTCAGCGATGGTTTGACCGATTTCCAAAAACTTAGATTCAAATGAAAAGTCTTCCGGTCCCATATGCAATTCCTAAATTTCATCCGAATCCGACTTCTGGTTCCGGAATTATAGGGTAAAGTGTGTTCAATATTGCACACCGTCACTTAAACCGGCGAAACAAAACACGTTAAAAATTTTCTAAACTGGTTTTAAAAACTACATAAATCGATAGTCATTATCAGTAGGCAACTAAACAAACCGATTTCGGCTATCCTGGTTCCCGGTATCCGGTTCCGGAAATACCGGAAATAGTGGTCATATATACCAAAACAGATCTCACTCACTTTTCTCAGCGATGGTTTGACCGATTTCCACAAACTTAGATTCAAATGAAAGGTCTTCCGGTCCCATATGCAATTCCTGAATTTCATCCGGATCCGACTTCCGGTTCCGGAATTATAGGGTAAAGTGTGTTCAATATTGTACACCGTCACTTAAAATATTTTCGGATGCAACAAACATGTTATGCATAAACAATCTCTTGGTTTCTTTCAAAAATCGAAGAGAAAAATTTAGAATAGAATACCGCAATATTATATGTACATGAGAGAGGCATCATTACACCACTAGGTGGATTAAAACTCCTAGTCCAAACCTTACCATTTCCCTTTAATCCTTCCCTCTTATATATCGGGAAAATGATACTAAAAACAAATTGATGGCAAGGCAAAAATCTCCAAATATCAAAGGTAACGTGCCATTTGAACCAATTTGTACTGATTCTGATGATTCCTGGATCGAACATCCGACCACTATGATGTCATCTATGTAGACAAAAGCATGCTCAGGTGTTAAGCCTGCCATTGGGATTATCATCATCCTTTTGAAACTGTTTGGGCTGATATTCAAACCAAACGGTAATCTTTTAAAATGAAAATGACCAAATTAGGTTGAAAATGCCTCAAGCTTTCTTCAATTAACTTCTAGGGGTATTTGATGAAACCTGACATCAAATTCATGGTTGTGAAATATTTTGCTCTTCCAAGTCTAAAATTGTGTCTATTCTTGGAACGGGAAATTTTATAGGTCTATCAATCTCCATTTGGCTTTATTGTCATCAGATTTCTTTGGAACTATTAGAATTGTGTTATTGGACGGTGATACTGAGGGTTCGACTATTTTATCTTTTAGCATTTTGTCGACTTGCATTTTTATTTAGTTGCTTTGCGAATGAATAGTTTTGTAATTAGGGTTGTATACTGGATCTTTGTCACTTAATTTAATATTCTGATTGTAGAAATTGTTGGTTGATACTGATTCATCTGGTAGGAAAAATATGTCGGAGCACTTCAAGATTAACCGTTCTAGATATTTTTTGTGTAGGTGGGAACGTTATTTAAGTTCTCTTTGCTTTCTCTTTGAGGATAAACCGAAAACTGGTCGAAAAAAGGTCCTGCTAACACTCAGTTGGATAAACGTATACTGAAGGCGTTCGAGTAAAAGAAGGTTTCAGTTCGTGATGTGGCCAAAAAAGTGGGCACTTCGAAGTCAAATGTTCTTCGTGCTAAGGAACGTTTGAATCTTCGAACCTATAAGAAGCAGAAACAACCAAAACGTAGTCCGAAACAAGAAGCATCGATCAGGCCGAGGGTTCGAAAGCTGTACAATACGATTCTTGCTGGAAATTTGAACTGCATAATCATGGACGACGAAACCTACGTGAAACTCGATTACAAATCCTTCCAGTCCGAGACATCGATTGAAGTCGAAAAATTTGGTAAGAAAGCTATGGTCTGACAAGCAATTTGTAGCTGCGGTAAGATTTCGAAACCCTTCTTCACCACTGCTTCAATGAACAGCGAAATATACATCAAGGAATGTTTACAAAAACGACTTCTACCCATGATTCGAAGACACAAGGATCTAACACTTATGAAATATTTAGAGCGAAATCAAAGTGCGTCCATACTTTCTGGGACTGTCTTTATTAGTTGTGATCATGAATTTTACATATTGATTTTGTGGTGAAGTGATTGTGCTTGCGCAAAATAATCCTTCTTTGATTTCTTGTGAATGTAGTACCATTTCTTCATTGATGTTTAAATTGTGTACTCTTCTGATAACTTCGCTATCAGGTATAATATAATTTTCATCGATGCTATTTAAAATTATTATAGTTAAAGTTGTATTGTTGATTGATAAGTGTAGTATCCAGCATTCATAATCTATTAGGCATTTGTTAGCTGTGAGGAAATCTCTACCTAAAATGCCATCGGTTGGAAAATTTCAATTTACCTTGTGAAATATTTGTTTCATTGTAGTTCTGTTTTCTAAAAATATATCAATTTCGGTTGTCGCTAATGTTTCTATTTCTCCATCGATAATTCTGGTAAGTTTGATTTTGTTGTTAAGGTTAATTACTGGTTGGGGAATAATTTTATTTTGTTTGAATACGGATATGTTCGCCCCTGACTCTATTGATGATTGAATTTGCCATCCGCACGTCAACTCTAATAAAGTTTGAGGCGTGTATGTTCACAATATACAAGGTCATTCTGAAAAAAAATTGGGGGTATTGTTGTAAATGGTTTATTAATGTATTTGTAATTTCAGTATTATCACCATTATTCATTGGTTGATAAGGTGTATTTACAGTTTCTGCTTGTAGGACAATTTCTAGGTATCCTGTATTAGCTGTAAAAATTCTGTTTTTTCCATGTCTTTGCTGGAAATTATGGTTTTGGTATCCTCCTCTTTGGGACCTACCACGATAGTTTTGTGCATCACGCGATGTGTTGTTAGTATTGTAATATCTGGGGTAAGACTTGTTATAATTATTGTAATTATTGCTATTTCTTTAATTGATGAAATAAGGTTTCAGTGGTTTAGTTCTATTGTTATGAACAAATTTGCTGTTATTATTGTATGGTTGATCTGTCCGGTTGGGGTAGTTATTTCGTTGTTGGTCCGGAATGCCAACTCGTGTATTTAAGATTAGTGAATGGGTGTTGTCTTCCGTGCCATACTCTTGTGATTTTTGGATTGCTTCCTTTATCGAGCTGAAATTTCCGGCTTTGGGATTATTTTCAGTTAGTTATGACTGCCGCCTTTAATTAGTGTATCAGTTCCTAATTGGTCGCAGAGGGTATCTCTCTCCTCGTAGGAATTATGAATAGAGCCTTTTGTCGTGAATACGACTTACTTTACTATGGGGCGCCTTTTCAAAATTTACCCTCTGAGAGAGAGATAAGTTTTTGATCGTGAATATCTCCTGTTATATCTAACGAATCAACATAATTCTTGCTACATGCCATCGGAAATATGATCACAATTTTATGATCAAACTTTCAGTTGTGTGACATATTCTTAAATAGTTCACAATTAAACTTTTCTGATATGTTTGATATAAACGAGTATCAAAGAAGATAATTCATAAGGCGCGTTTGCCTTTCTCGTATTTTGAAAGCTCATAGCTCAGTGATCTGTAGAAGGATTTATATAATCTAACTACCAATAGAATCGAAAATCTTCAACTTGAACGTGTATTACAACAATATTGAAGTTTTTCAATAGTACACTATTGAAAAACCTGTTTGATTTAACCCATGACAGCACCAGCCAATCAGAACTCGAGATGTCTGTATCTATACAAGAGCATCCATATAAAAGTTGAATGGTTCATTTTTCCTACCATTTGCTGAGCAACTCTTCCCGAAACAAGACACACGACAGCAACATCGAGGACCTGTCGTCTCATTGTTTCCCGATATGAATGCACGAGACACCGTCAGCACAATGACACCGAAAAAGGCAGCCAAAAAGTCCAGCAAGGCCCATTGCCGAAACAAGACACACACGAGAACCATCTCAGATCTCAATATTTCCTACCAAAAGATTCATCAAGATGGGAGTTAAAATAATTTGCACAGTCACTAACACATTCAATTACGAACGGCAATGCGAAAGCGAAAGTGATGATTGTGAACACATCTTTATAATAGTTTACAAATATTCCGTGCGAAATAGAGTTGCCACAGATCAATATGTATTTTTGTCGCGATTACTTTAGTATGCGGTCGAAAACAAAAATTGTTAGAACAAATGTTTCCACTTGATTTGCGCATTCTACTTTCCAGGCGTACCAGAACTGGTTAAACTTAAAGCATTTCTAAATATTTCTTTATCACAGTGATGTGGTCATCCTGAAAAGGACGGGGTTTTCAACGGATGGCCAGCTGCAGATGGCGAGGGATGATTTTCGTTTTCGTTGTCATGGGCAGCGTTACCGGTCAATTCCAACACTTCGGCAACCAAGTACTCCATCACTGCCGCCAGATAGACCGATGCACCAGCACTGACACGCTCGGCGTAGTTCCCCTTCCGAGGCAAACGATGGATTCTGCCGCCAACTGGGCACTTCAGACCAGCACGGTTTGAGCGGGACTTTGCCTTGCCCTTAACTGTTCCTCCACAATATGCTGTTAACAGCTCGACGACCCATTCAGAATTACTGGCAGCCGCTCTGCTAACTCTCTCTTTTATATCGTTTCACTGTTTCCCGTTCTGCGTATAGGAAAGGAATTCTAACAAAGGGGACGTCCGTCCACCGCTACCACTAGCACGTATAAAAGGAAATGTGATGTGAGAAATAGCGTCATTTAAGTTAAAGCAGCTACTCTGAACGTACGAGACACCGTCAGCACGATGGCACCGAAAAAATGGCAGATTTGTACCGTCACTAACTCATTCAAATACGAACGGCAATGCGAAAGCGAATGTTGAACACATCTTTATACTAGTATGGGGTCGTGTGAAAATATGCCTTGCGAAACAGGGTTGCCATATATACAGATTAATCTGTATTATCATTGTTATTATTATTATTATTATTATTATTATTATTATTATTATCATTATTATTATTATTATTATTATTATTATTATTATTATTATTATCATTATTATTATTATTATTATCATTATTATTATTATTATTATTATTATTATTATTATTATTATTATTATTATTATTATTATTATTATTATTATTATTATTATTATTATTATTATTATTATTATTATTATTATTATTATTATTATTATTATTATTATTATTATTATTATTATTATTATTATTATTATTATTATTATTATTATTATTATTATTATTATTATTATTATTATTATTATTATTATTATTATTATTATTATTATTATTATTATTATTATTATTATTATTATTATTATTATTATTATTATTATTATTATTATTATTATTATTATTATTATTATTATTATTATTATTATTATTATTATTATTATTATTATTATTATTATTATTATTATTATTATTATTATTATTATTATTATTATTATTATTATTATTATATTATTATTATTATTATTATTATTATTATTATTATTATTATTATTATTATTATTATTATTATTATTATTATTATTATTATTATTGTTATTATTATTATTATTATTATTATTATTATTATTATTATTATTATTATTATTATTATTATTATTATTATTATTATTATTATTATTATTATTATTATTATTATTATTATTATTATTATTATTATTATTATTATTATTATTATTATTATTATTATTATTATTATTATTATTATTATTATTATTATTATTATTATTATTATTATTAATATTATTATTATTATTATTATTATTATTATTATTATTATTATTATTATTATTATTATTATTATTATTATTATTATTATTATTATTATTATTATTATTATTATTATTATTATTATTATTATTATTATTATTATTATTGTTATTATTATTATTATTATTATTATTATTATTATTATTATTATTATTATTATTATTATTATTATTATTATTATTATTATTATTATTATTATTATTATTATTATTATTATTATTATTATTATTATTATTATTATTATTATTATTATTATTATTATTATTATTATTATTATTATTATTATTATTATTATTATTATTATTATTATTATTATTATTATTATTATTATTATTATTATTATTATTATTATTATTATTATTATTATTATTATTATTATTATTATTATTATTATTATTATTATTATTATTATTATTATTATTATTATTATTATTATTATTATTATTATTATTATTATTATTATTATTATTATTATTATTATTATTATTATTATTATTATTATTATTATTATTATTATTATTATTATTATTATTATTATTATTATTATTATTATTATTATTATTATTATTATTATTATTATTATTATTATTATTATTATTATTATTATTATTATTATTATTATTATTATTATTATTATTATTATTATTATTATTATTTTTATTATTATTATTATTATTATTATTATTATTATTTTTATTATTATTATTATTATTATTATTATTATTATTATTATTAGAATGACTCTTGCATACCGAAGATCGTCGATATATTTCAGACCAGGCCATTGCAATTGTCTCGTACTGAAATTTCGAGAAAAATCAGATATCTTCGAACTTCATAGCTTCAATAAAAATAAACTACAAATTTGTCGTACCTAGCTTCCTATATTAGCAAATTAAAAAGGAATTGTTTCAAGTTTGGAATGTATAGTTGTAGAATAGTAGCTGTTTAATGTAACTAATCTGTACTTTAATGTAGGTGTATCGCTTCAAATTCTATTAGTGAAAAAGAGGAAAGCTTGCACAATTCATACAATCAATCAACTAACTGATATTCAGAAAAGTGATGGGAGCGTATCAGTTTTTCCGTATTCACGACATCCAGTTATGTCTTTGACATTACTCAATCGCCTTTTTTTCTGCAAGTTATTGAGCTTGGCTATTATGTATTCAGGAGTTGCTTTGTCTTTGCACCTCTCTTACACGATTTTTATCAGGTTTGTAATGGAGTTAACTGTATCTGGGATGCCTAATCTGACTTATTCCGTTAGTCTTGTCTTCAAAAATTTTACTGTCAAAGGCATATGTTCTTGTAGTGTTAGTTCGTTTAGGAAATTTGCTGAATCAATAGACGTGTTGAGTTTTACGGTCAAATCGTCGTAGCTTTGAACTAAGGCTGTCGTCTGTCTCAAATCAAATGGATGCGTTGTTTGAGTCATATTTTCATTTTTTTGTAATTTCAGTGCTCTTGAGCTTTAAAGCTAGTATTCTATAGATTTCGTCTGTCCACAGTCTTGTACTTTTAACTAGGATGTGGAAAGCTTTGTCATCAGTAAAATTTTGTTCTTCGGCTACATATGCGTCGAACTGTGATTTTAAGAATTTGCAACGCACATATTTTTCTATAAGCGTTTTTTTATCTAATAAGGGTGTATTAATTGCTTTTCTTACATATGAGTGGAGTCTGTTAATCTCCTCATAGTGTTGCATTTCATGTTTTAGTCCTTTTGGTAGTTTAATGTAAATTTGTTAAGAGAAGTGAGTTATATACTTCTGATCAGTGAGGATAAGTAGTTTTTCTCTCACATTTCTAGTAGGACATGTGTTTTTTTTATCGTCATGAAGAGGCAGTAGTATCCACAGACATGTGCTGACGGTATTTCTAATTTCTTTGTTTCTTCTCTTTTTTTTCTTAATTCTGTTAATTTTAATTATAGGGCCTTTGGCCATTTGTCATTGAATATTTGCATGTCGAGTCTGTTCACGAGTTAGTTAATTGAAATGTATTTTATAGTTTTGTAGAAATTCTATACTCTTTGATTTTGGTCGTCCAACCCTCTTTTTTGTCGCAAATACGACTGCTTTACTAAGGGGGCTTTTCTTAAATTTACCTTGTACAAGAATGAGCAGAACATTATCGAAAATATGATCATTAATTTGTTATTAAATTTTCAACAGCGTGAGGAAACCATAAAATTATAAAAAAATACTACAAGGATCAGCCCCATGGGATTGTTCGAGCCATTGATGGAACAAGACAACCAAAGTTTCAAATGATCGACATTTTTAATTAATCGACACACTTTTGAATCCGCAAATGCACGAGAGTCTGCTTAGATTGATCTTTATTAGGAACCAACACTGAAAACGCGAACCCAGAATATAGACTCTATTTGTCGTGATTTGTATTTGTTTTGTAGCCGACGAAATAACATCAATAGCCTAAATGTATGCAATTATATGTTTGTTATATTTAAGCTTCTCTTCGTCAAGCTTGTGTTCAAGTTTTGTATGCAAGCAGTTATTTTTATAGCGTTTCTCTACCATCACTACCATTCTGCAATTTCGTTGAAGCGATAAACTTTTTCTCATTATCAATCGAGTTCACCTTATATAAATTAGAAACTTATCATATGCACTCAAAATTTACCCTGGGGTAGTTGTCAATTTCTCAGGCGGAAGGACATACCATGGAATTTCATCCGATCTTGCATGACACAAGATCAAAGCATACCAATTAAAGTTTCAAATCGTTTTATGGCACTTTTTGTCTTGCTGTCTAGCAATAACCTACCGCTAGCACGCTACGCGTAGAACTGAACATTAGCTATAATTTCGCTTATATTTATAGCTTCGCGTGCTTCAAACAGTTTCGCTTTTGCATCGATTGACCAATCAGAGCGATGCTTTCCCTTTGATATATCGCTTACTTCTTCAAAACCGTCGACTATGACAGGGAAATCCGAAATGTCGGAGATTTTTTGCAGACAAAATAGGACCCTGCTAGCTATTAATCAACACTTCAATGATATACAATTATAAAATACATGGCTATAAACATTCAAATCAATATGTAGAAATATTTCCAATCAAATGATGACATAATATTAATAATTGATACAAAATTCACTGAGCTGTAATTGTTCAAAACCTGATCACATTTCTACGTGTATTTTTTCCTGAGTTTCTAATTTGCACCTCTATATAGAAAACAAAAATGTGTTCCGCATTAAAACAAAGTTTTCTAAGACTTTTGGAAATAATGAGGAAAATTCATCACTCTTGCTTGTCCTTTTCGCACCCGGGCGACGGGTTTGAAGTAGTTAAGCACATATCAGTTCCGATTACCTACTGGACGAGTATAAAAGGTATACTTTGATTGAAAATCGTTCATTTCGTCCAGTCCTTCAGAAGGAACTGAATGTTGAGGTGAGGTTCGTCTGCCAACATCAGTGAGAACAAATCAAGTATAAAGCGTGAAACGTTCAGGTCGTGCTCGTATTCGTCATCTAACACTCGATGTGGATAGACGAATAACCTACTACGACTAATTTCGATTTTGTTTTATTTTTTATTCGCAGTTGTCTACCTACCCAAGCTGTGGGTAAAAACCGCCATAGATCCGAGAAGGATCCAAAGGATGCTAAGCGTCTGAAGCCAAGTGATGTACAGGTAAACGACCGTTTGCTGAGTAAAAACCAATATGCTGATCTGCCAGTAGATGTCGAAGAGGAACTGCAGAAGAAGGAAAAAATGCCGCCTTTCTACCTATAGGGCTTCCCACCAACTCTACGCTCGGATTTCAACACACTGATCAGCAAAGGACTACAGGCAACAATCCGTTTATGTACTGAAGGCTACAAAATAACTGTTCCGGCTTTGAACCACTACAAAGGAGTGGAATGCTATCTGAAGCAGACAAAAGCGGAATACTTCACACACGATATTGCCGCCAACAAACCTATGAAGGTTGTACTTCGAGGACTACCCGACATGATGGAAGCCGAACTAAAGCAGGCACTGTCAGAGGCTGGACGCCTTTGATGGTATTTAAAATGAAGCGACATAATACGGACAAAAAGTTTAGAGATCAACTGTACCTGATTCATCTGGAGAAGGGCTCCATCACCATTAGTCAACTGAAAACGATTAAATCGTTATTTCACATAATCATCGAATGGCAAAAGTATAAACCGGTACATCGGGATGTCACACAGTGCACGAACTGTTTGAACTACGGCCATGGAGCGAGGAATTGCCACATGAAAAGTCGGTGCGGGAAATGTGCCGAACCACACAATACCAACGATTGCCTACTAGATGATATCGCTGTAAAATGTGTGAACTGTGATGGTGACCATCCATCTACTAGCAAATCGTGTCCCAAACGTACTGAGTTCACAAAAATTCGACAACAGGCGTCCCGCAAACAATCAACGCGCAAGAATGTTCCACAGAAGGATGAAGTTAATTTCCCACGGCTCCCACCGAAGAGGGATATTCCGAATTTGCCGCCACTTCCTCGCAGCAATCCAAAAGATTCAGCCGCTGGATCACAAAAAGAATCTTCCTCAAAAATCCCTCTTGGATGGGGCAATAATCAACCACAAGCAAAGGATGACTCTGGTGATTTATTTTCTGCTGAACAACTGATCGTCATTTTTGAAACAATGACAACAAAACTACGAAACTGCAGAACGCGGTTAGATCAAATCAACGCCTTAGGCAAATTCATCATCGAATATGCAATATAATGAGTTGGTTATAGTAAATTGGAATGCTTGCTCACTAAGGAGCAAAACTGCTGAATTGTCCGACTTTCTTCAAGGGAAGAATGCCGATATTGCTATTTTAACTGAAACTCATCTTAAACCTGAAATTTCTATTTTTATTTCCAATTACTGGATTCACAGGCTCGACAGGGACACTACCAGAGGATGGGGAGTTGCCATTGCCATTAAACGATCCATTCAGCACAGGCTTCTGTCAGCCTTTAAATTGCAACTCATAGAAGCCATCGGAATTGAGATTACAACGACGATGGGACCCATCATCATTATTGCAGCGTACTGCCCCAAACAAACCAATCTTCGAGATGGTGCGTGTGCATCATTGAAGCGAGATCTGGCTATGCTCACTCGACGACAGAACAAATTCATCATTGCTGGGGACCTGAACGCACGGCATGAGCTGTGGGGAAACAGAAGACAGAATCGAAACGGATTCGTACTTGCCGAAGATTACGAAGCTGGACAATACAACATCTTCGCTCCGGATCAACCAACGCGACTTTCCAGATCGGGAGTTCATTCCATTTTGGATATATTCATCAGCAACATCGCCATAGACAGCTCTCCGGTTATCTTCTACGAGCTCTCTTCTGACCACTTTCCAGTAATATTGACGTTGGGATCTTCACCAGAAACAGTGCCTATTCAACCTCGGAGGAACTATTATCGCACCGATTGGGTCCAATTTCAACAAATCGCCGACCAACTTATTAATATCGATTTGCCACTTGATTCCCCGATGGAAATCGATGCGGCCCTATCTTCCTTCCAGCATTCAATCACAGTCGCTTGTGATAGGACGGTTCCAGTACAACATATGCCGAGTTCCTCTCTTCAAATCGACAGTGTCACCAAGAAACTCATCCGACTTCGGAATATCTACCGGAGGCAGTATCAACGAACTGGCATCCTAGATAGGCAGACTACTTATAACAACTTAACTAGGATAATCCAGGAAAGGATATCTGAGCTTCGCAACAGGAACTTCCAGCAAAAGCTTCGAGAAATTCTCCCACATTCAAAGCCCTTCTGGTCCTTAACGAAGGTGCTTAAGAAAAAACCGAAGCCTATTCCTCCTCTGATGTCACCCCAGGACGCAGCTGAAGGAATACCTTTAATCACACCAGTAGAGAAGGCAAATGCGCTAGGCCAGCAGTTTGTGTGTTCTCACAATTTAGGACTCAACATTGTTAGTCCATATGAAAGAGCCGTTGCTGATAGCTCATTTGTCTTCTTAGCTAAACTTTTTAACAGGTGCTGGGAGCTTGGTTACTTCCCTTCAATGTGGAAGTAAGCTAAAGTTATCCCAGTTTTGAAACCGGGGAAAGATCCTTCCTTTTCCAAGAGCTATCGACCCATCAGCTTACTCTCTGCCCTATCCAAGTTGTTTGAAAAGTCAATACAAAGGCGAATTCTTGCTTTTGCAGATGAACAGGATATATTTCTGGAAGAACAGTTTGGGTTCCGGAAAGGAAGATCCACCATCCACCAGCTCACAAGGGTTAACAACGTCATCCAGCAAAACAAATCAGTGTCCAAAACGACTGCCATGGCAATATTGGATATTGAAAAGGCATTCGATAATGTGTGGCACGATGGACTGGTGTTCAAACTGCATCGGTATAATTTTCCCATGTATCTTATTAAAATTATCAAAAATTATCTTGCAGATAGAGCATTCCAGGTTTCTCTGAATAATGCACTTTCAGAAAGATTTACTATTCCTGCTGGTGTACCCCAGGGAAGTATCCTATGTCCCATTCTATACAACATTTTCACATCAGACATCCCACCTCTTCCAGGTGGTGATGTTCTGTCACAATTTGCTGATGATACTGCCTTTCTTTACAAAGGTCGTGTCATTAATGCTCTGAAAAATAAACTACAGACAGGTCTGGACGCTTTAACGGAATATTTTACAAGCTGGAAAATTGTGGTCAATGCAGCAAAAACTCAGGTCATCTTGTTTCCACATTCAAGATCTCCAAAACTTGTTCCATCAGACGAATGCAGAATACGATTCGGTGATGAGGTCATTCAATGGTCCGATGAAGTTATCTATCTAGGACTCACCTTTGACAGACATCTGATATTCAGGTCACATGTTGACAAAATCGTTCAAAAATGCAGCATACTCATTAGGTCTCTGTATCCGCTGATTTGTAGAACATCTAAACTATGCCTGAAGAATCAGATGGCTGTCTATAAACAAATCATCTACCCCGCAATTGAATACGCAGTCCCTGTTTGGCGGGGTTGTGCACGAACACACAAACTTAGGCTTCAACGCATTCAAAGTAAGATCTTAAAGATGATTCTAAATCTACCCCCTTGGACAAGGACTAGTGAAGTACATGAGATTGCCTCACTGGATATACTAGAACAAAAATTCGAACAATACTGCACGAAATTTGAAGAGAGGTGCTCAATCTCTGAAATACAAATAATTCAAAATTTGTACGTATTAGGTTAGGGATAGTTATAAGTAGGTAGACATTTTATATATAATTAAAATAAATATTATGATTAAACATTAGTATGTAAAACAAGAGTAACTAAAACACCTAATATTAATAACGAATCGTATGAACAACAAAGATGAAAGGCCAAAGAGTCAAAACACTTGTACTGTAAAATGTTGATGTAATACACAAAAATAAGATTAATAAACAGATATTTATGCAAAAAAAATGGTCGTGCTCGCATTTGGATTTCGACCTTCGGAGCAGTAGACGCTAGTAATGAGAATTTTAGCATGGTACAAACGCTCAGGTCGGGAGCAGCAGACTCCAGCTTTTTGCTTTCTCATACAGAAAGGTTATGCAAACACGTGAAAAACCGACTAGTAAAAATTGGCCCGGAGGGCCATGTGTCACATTCCATTCGACTCAGTTCATCGAGCTGAGCAATGTCTGTGTGTGTATGTGTCAAATAATCTCACTAGGTTTTCTCGGGGATGGCTTAGACGATTTTAACAAACTTATATTCAAATTAAACAGTCTCAAACGGAATACCTGAATTTTATCCAGATCCGACTTCCGGTTCCGGAGTTATAGGGTAAAGTGTGCTCAATATTGTACACCGCCACTAAAACCGGCGAAACAAAAACCGTGTAAAATTTTAATTTGGAACACATTTTTGTTTTCTATATTGGGGTGCAAATTAGAAACTCAAGAAAAATACACGTAGAAAATGTGGTCAGGTTTTGAACAATTATAGCTCAGTGAATTTTGCATCCATTATTTACATTATGTCATCATTTGATTGGAAATATTTCTACGTATTGTTTTGAATGTTCATAGCCATGTATTTTTAACTGTGTATCATTGAAATGTTGATTAATAGCTAGCAGTGTCCTATTTTGTCTGCAAAAAATCTCCGGCATACCTAATTTCCCTGGCATAGTCGACGGTTTTGAAGGAGTAAGCGATATATCAAAGGGAAAGCATCGTTCTGATTGGTCAATCGATGCAAAAGCGAAGCTGTTAGAAGCACGCGAAGCTATAAATATAAACAAAATTATAGCTAACGTTTCAGTCCTACGTGAAGCATGCTAGAGGCAGGTTGTTGCTAGACAGCAAGACAGAAAATGCCATAAAACGATTTGAAACTTTAACTGGTATGCTGTGATCTTGTGTCATGCAAGAACGGATGAAATCCCTTGTTTTGTCGTATCGACTGAGAAATTGACAACTACCCCAGGGTAAATTTTGAGTGGATAAGATAAATTTCTAATTTATATAAGATGAACTCTTTTGATAATGAGAAATAATTTATCGCTTCAACCGAAATCGCAGAATGGTAGTTATGCTATAGAAACGCTATAAAAATAGCTGCTTGCATACAAAACTTGAACACAAGCTTTCCGAAGGGAATCTTAAATATCTGTATCGCAAGCGTGTACAGACATATAATTGCATACATTTGGTCTATTGATGTAATTTCGTCGGCTACAATACAAATCGCGACAAATAGTGTCTATATTCGGTGTCTATTTCGGCTCCTAATAAAGATTGGTTGCCTTGTTCCACATCAATGGCTCGAACAACCCCATAGGGATGATCCTTGTAGTTTTCTAAACTAGTCTCAAAACTACACAAATCGATAACCCTTATTAGTAAACAACTAAACAAACCGATTCCGGCTATCCTGGTTCCCGGTCGCTGGTTCCTGAAGCACCGGAAATAGTGGTCATATATTCCAAAATGAATCTCACTCTATTTTCTCAGCGGCTGTTTGACCGATTTTCATAGCTACAGATTTAAATGAAAGGTCTCACGTTCACGTACCTAATTCCTGAATTTCATTCGGATCCAACTTCCGCGTCCGGAGTTATAGGTTAAAGTGTATTCCAGTGATGTCCGAGCTCAGCACACGAGCTGCTCTATACCTGCAGTGTGTGCCTATTAAACTCGTGTGCTGTGCTTTTTAAACCAGATTCATAAGCGTGTGCTATTTGTGTAGTCCACCTACTGGCAAGAGACAATACAAGAGCGGACACTGTGTGCTTAAACATTATATTATATTATTAAATTAAAAAAAAAAACGGACACTCAACTCAGTACGTGAGCTAGCACATGAGTCAGCTCACAAGCTAGCTCACCATTACAGCTCATGAGCCAGCATCGCGAGCTGGTTCTTCGAAGCATACGACTCTTGATCTAGTAGCAACACGGCACACGAGCGTGTGCTTCAGACTTCGTGTGCTTGTTTTTGAAAAGGTACAGCACACGGACTGTATGAGAGCTGGCTCGTGTGCTGGACCATCACTAGTGTGTGCAATATTGTACACCTAAGTGAATTTTGAGAAGATGGAAGATACGTACATCGGACTAAAAGCTGAGGCCAAGCGGATCGGACTAGACATCAATGTGTCAAAGACAAAGTACATGAAAGGCAGGGGCTCGAGAGAAGATAACGTCAGCCACCCATTACGAGTTCTGATTGGTGGTGATGAAATCGAAATGGTCGACGAGTTCGTGTACTTGGGCTCACTGGTGACTGCCGATAATGACACCAGCAGAGAAATTCAGAGCCGCATATTGTCAGGAAATCGTGCTTACTTTGGACTGCGCAGGACGCTTCGATCGAGCATAATTCGTTGTCGTACGAAGTTAACTATCTACTAAACGCTGATTAGACCGGTTATCCTCTACGGGCACGAGTCCTGGACAATGCTTACGGAGGATCAACTCGCACTTGGTGTTTTTGAACGGAAGGTGTTGCGAACCATCTTCGGCGGAGTGCGGATGGAAGACGGTACGTGGAGAAGGCGAATGAACCATGAAGTGCCCCAGTTGCTGGGAGGACCAACCCTCGTCCAAACGGCCAAGGTCGGGCGGTTACGGTGAGCCGGGCATGTTGTTAGAATGTCGGAGAACAATCCGGTTAAAATGATTCTCGATAATGATCCGACCGGTATAAGAAGAAGAGGCGCGCAGCGGGCAAGATGGATCGATCGAATTGAGTACGACCTGCGGACCCTTCGCAGCTACCGAGGCTGGCGGCGAACAGCCATGAATCGAGTTGAATGGAGACGCCTCTTGTATACAGCAAAGACCCGCGTGGTCTACGACTGAAAGAGTAAGAGTAAGTGAATTTTCTAAGCTAATCTCAAAACTACACAAACCGATAGCCATTATCAGTAGGCAACTAAACAAACCGATTTCGGATATCTTGGTTCCCGGTGTCCGGTACCGGAAGCACCGGAAAAAGTGGTCATATATTCCAAGGTGGATCTCACTCACTTTTCTCAATGATGGCTTGACCGATTTCCACAAGCTTAAATTTAAATGAAAGGTCCCATACGGAATTCCTGAATTTCATCTGGATCCTACTTCCGGTTCCGGAGTGGTAAGGTATAGTGTGTTCAATATTATATATCGTCACTAAAACCGGTGACACTAAACCCGTAAAAAAATTTCTAAACTGGACTCATAATCGTTATTCCCAATCTTAGGGTCAAATAAAAGGTCTTATGGTACCGAGAAATATTGCAAATTTTCGAATATAACAAAAATTTAAATCGTCGTATTGAATAAAACTAGTAAAGTTTCTACGTCATGTTAATTGGTGGCCGTACGAGCCGACTTCGATTATACAAGTTCTCGGGTTCCGGTGTTGGAAGTACATGTAATAGTGAACACACTTGGTTTTCTAATGGATGGTGTAACCGACGACACGACCAGACACTCCGAAGAAAAATTGAAATAAAAGGCGGGTGAGTAATGTCAGAGACATAACTGGATGTCGTGAATACGAAAAAACTGACACGCTCCCATCACTTTTCCGAATATCAGTTAGTTGATTGATTGTATGAATTGTGCAAGCTTTCCTCTTTTTCACTAATAGAATTTGAAGCGATACACCTACATTAAAGTTCAGATTAGTTACATGAAACAGCTACTATTCTACAACTATATATTCCAAACTTGAAACAATAAGTTTTTGCAAATCGCCTTTAAAGAAATTTAATTGTTCGCCGGTGCATTGGAATGGCAAATATGCTTCAGCGATGAAATAAATTCCATGAATGGTTTCAACTTCGATTCCCAAGCTTTCAATAACTTTAGTACTGAAAGAAGGAAAAATTCGATGTTTAATTTGCCGTTGGACAAAAATGGCAACTCCACCACCCATTCCAGTAAACGTGTCAAATCGTTGAACCACATAATGTGGATTACTTTTCAATTTGACATTTGGTTTAAGAAAAGTTTCTGTCACAATGGCAATAAGGATTTTGTGAACTTTGAGAAAATTATAAAATTCATCTTCACTCGATTTCAAAGATCGAGCATTCCAATTTAAAATATTCAAATAATTATTTAACATCACTGTTAAATTTTAAATTCATTATAATATTATTTGCAAATTCCCATCCGATTTGAAAAGCTTCGAAAAGTAATGAAGTCAAATTCATTTGGATGATCATTTGGAAAAGTTGATCTTGTAGGTAGATCATTTTATTTTCAGTTATATCGCCTAAATCGACCTCATTTAAAGAAGCGAATGGCTTTGAAGGAATATCTGTAGGTAGACTGCCATTAGAAGAAGATGATTTGGTCGGTTTACCTATTAATAAATTGTTTTCGTTAGAATTATTTACATTAGAAGAAATAGGTGGTAGATTTCTACCTAAAATACCAGCATAACTGACATTAGAAGAAGATGATGACGAGGTCGATCTACCTGTCAATAAATTGTTTTCGTTAGAAGACGAATTGGCAGGCTTGTTGCCTTTCCGGTTGGACGCAGGCATTTTTGAAATGAATGGAATTTTAAATTAAATTAACTAGGCTAAATTAGTCTTCGATTAGACTCCTAGCTAGCCTTAAAAAAGGCTGATTAATTTCTTAGTCACTCTAATATCACTCTTTGTATCACTTAGTCACTCTAATATCACTCTTTGTATCACTTAGTCACTCTAATATCACTCTTTGAGAAAGGCTGACTAATTGTTAGTCTTTAAAAAGACTGTTAATGATTCAGGTAGCCTTGAGAAAGACTGAAGCCCTGAATCAATGAAACTCTAGGTAGTCAGAAAAAAATTCCAGGAGCCAAGAGCTATGCGCGTGCGGTGCGAACGACTGTTCAACACCGACTGGTTTTTTGCGATTGAATTTATGCTTTGTGCTGTTTTAAATCCTTTCTTGGTCCAGTGTTTTTTCATAATTTTATGTATTTTTAATAGAAGTAAGATCGTCGAAATTGCGATAATAATCCACAATTTGATCTCGTGGTCTTGGTGACTTGTCGTAGACTGTTCAATATGCTCATTAATTTGGATATTGGTCTCACCAGACTGGTTGGTTTCTTTTGATTGCCCTTTCCCCATGGTATTTGATTTTTACTGCAACGAACTGGAATAATTTTTTTTATGAACAAGTAAATATATCTACGGCGCTAGCCGCGTCTTCGACTGTTAAGAACTTCTTGCCGGAAATCGTCAATTAGTTCTCACAACTCTTTATTGTCCCAGAAGGGGTCTTCCATTTGTAGTATAAGTAAGAGCAAAAATAAAAATAAATAAAAGAACTTTTACTATTTATTACTTTTACTATTTATTCTCGTTGATTTGGTTTTTCTTCCTCTTCTTCTACATAATTTACCCAAGTTAGTGGATCGTCTCCTGGTAAATCTTTAATTCTTTTAACTAGTTCGTTCCACTTAGGGCACGAATTTTTCTCAAGGAGGGCAAAAGCTCCTGTTCCCTTCCCTTGTTTTATTTCGTCTACTGCTGGTACTTATTGGTTGATTGGTTGTCATAAATGTTCACGGTCACCTGTTGTACTTCTACAACCAAAACTTTCACAATTTATCGGACACGGACACTTTTGACACGGTCGCCATGTCGTTTCTTTTTCTTCTTTCTCGATTGTTTTACCAAGAGTGATTTTATTGAGGAGTTCTAAACTTAAACTAACCCACTGCCTGTTCTACGTATATAAAGGTGGGAGGAGCCAGTTACAATTCTTTCGTTAAATAAATTGTTAGCGGGAGAGAGGAGAAAGAGAGAAAATATCGATTGGTGCATCAATGCAAAAGAAGGCGATTGAACCTATAGCCCATCGCGCAAGGGAAAGAAATGTCGCATCGGCGGATTGTGTGGGAAGCTTGCTTAGCTCGCGGTGTGCAGCATATGCTGCAACACGGCCGGCTAGCATGGGAACTTAGTGTGAATGCTGGAATGTGGGAAAGTATTTCGTTTGGGTTAGTCGGGTAAATATTATCATGCTACACCACCGACTCTGCGCTCGGATTTCAACACGCTGATCAGCAAAGGACTACAGGAAACAAACCGTTTATGTACTGAAGGCTACAAAATAACTGTTCCAGTTTTGAACCACTACACAGCAGTGGAATGATACCTGAAACAGACAAAAGCGGAATACTTCGCACACCATATTGCCTCCAACAAACCTATGAAGGTTGTACTTCGAGGACTACACGACATGATGGAAGCCGAACTAAAGCAGGCACTGTCGGAGGCTGGACTAAAGCCTGTGATGATGTTTAAAATGAAACGACACAACACGGACAATCGAAAATATCGAGATCAACTTGTACTTGTACTTGATTCATCTTGATCCATCACCATGAGTCAACAGAAAACAATAGATCGTTATTTCATATAATCAGTGATACAGGATTGCTTTCGTGTTATCCAAAAATCCATGCCAAAAGTGTGGAAAGAATCTCTGGTAGTTAATATCCCCAAGGTTACTGGAACGGATAAAGCCGAGGAGTACCATCTCATTAACATGTTGCACACGCTGGAAAAAATTCTGGAACTTGTTGTTAAAGATCAGCTGATTAACTATTTGAACTCTTACCGTTTGCTAATACCGGAACAATCGAAATATCGTAAGGGTCACACTTGTGAAACCGCTTTGAACATAGTATTGACAAAATGGAAGGAGAAAATAGAAGCCAAAGAGAGTATTTTTCCTGTGTTCGTGGATCTGAAGAAGGCCTCTGAAACAATTTCAAGACCTTTATTGTTGCAGACATCAAGGCGTTTTTGCTTCGGGGGAGTGGCACATGAATGGCTTGAAAACTATTTATGTGGTAGATCTCAAAAGACTGTTTTAACGATGTAGTGTCTAGATCCTTTGGCAATTCACTTCTTGTACCTCAGGGAAGTGTGTTAGGTCCTATTCTATTTATTATGTATATTAATGATATGAAGCGAGTCTTACGTTTCTGTGATATTAATTTGTTTGCTGATGATACTGTTCTGTTCATTACGGCTAAAGATTTCAATGAAACTGTTGCACATTTAAACGAGGATCTAAGTTCGCTGGTTAAAATTTAAGCAACTGAAACTATACGTCGCGAAAACTAAATATATGGTTATTTCTTCTGTTAGCACCGGTCATGACGCCAATGTGGAAATTGATGGTGAAGCTATGGATCGCGTTAGAGAACTGAATTATCTTGGAGTCATAATTTATGAAAAATTAACATTCAAGTCTCATATCAATAACGTCATCAAGAAGATTGACAAAAACTACAAGGATCAGCCCCATGGGGTTGTTCGGGCCATACAGTTCAATCAATCGTCACACTTTTGAATTCGAAAATGCACGAGAATCTGCTTAGATTGAACCAAAACCGAACACGCGAACCCAGAATATAGACTTTATTTGTCGTGATTTGTGTTTGTTTTGTAGCCGACGAAATTACACCAATAGCCCAAATGTATGCAATTATATGTTTGTACACGATATGGATATCGATATTTAAGCTTGCGATATGGATATCGATATTCTAGCTTCTCTTCGCCAAGCTTGTGTTCAAGTTTGTATGCAAGCAGTTATTTTTATAGCGTCAAGTTTCTCTACCATTCTGCGATTTCGGTTGGAGCAATTAACTTTTTCTCATTATCAATCGAGTTCATCTTATAAAAATTAGAAATTAATATTAGAACGTAGAAAATGTTCGAACCCGTAGATCTACGGAGATTTCTGTAGATCTGACTTCGCTGCCCGTAGCATGCTACTCGTAGGACTGAAACGTTAGCTATAATTTTGCTTATAATTATAGTTTCGCGTGCTTCCAACAGCTTCGCTTTTGCATCGATTGACCAATCAGAGCGATGCTTTCCCTTTGATATATCGCTTACTCCTTCAAAACCGTCGACTATGGCAGGGAAATCCGGTATGCCAGAGATTTTTTGCAGACAAAATAGTATACTACTAGCTATTAATCAACATTTCAATGATATACAATTAAAAATACATGGCTATGAACATTCAAATCAATACGTAGAAATATTTCCAATCAAATGGTGACATAATATTAATAATTGATGCAAAATTGACTGAGCTGTAAATGTTCAAAACCTGACCACATTTCTACGTGTATTTTTCTTGAGTTTCTAATTTGCACCCCTATATAGAAAACAAAAATGTGTTCCACATTAAAAGTATGGTGTATTATGTCGTTTGAAAAATGACTTAACGACCCATAGTAAGATTTTTTTGTATAAAACAGTCATTTCACCACACTTTGACTTTTGCCCATCCATTTTGTTTCTTGCTAATAACACACAAATCTTGAGATTACAGTGACTGCAAAATAAAATCATGCGATTAATTCTAAAATGTAGTAGATATACCTCCTCAGATTTTCTACTGAACGCATTACAATGGCTTGCAGTGAAACAGAGAATCTACTACTTAACCATGGTATTTATTTTCAAGATATTAAATGGCATGCTGCCTCGATATTTGTGTGATCGAATTGAAAGAGGAACTGATTTGCATAGGTACAATACTAGAAACGCATCTGATACTAGAACACCAAGTTTTTGTTAGCCAGATTGCAAAACTCATTATTGTACAGGGGAATAAGTTTTTTCAATTCGATGCCAAGAGAAATCAAGCGCGCGACGACATTGGTGGAGTTCTAAAAGTTATGTATTTCACACATAAAGTCCGCTTTGTAAGCAAATATTTAGTTAGTTAGTTCAAATTTGTTAGATTTTTTATTTTTTTACGTATACGAAGATTGTATATTTTTGTTTATATATATATATTTTTGTGAGACGTATTAAGTTACTATGTTCGGTATGATGATGATGGATTTTTAGTTTGTTTGAGAGTTAAAAATAATGAGCAGTCTACAAACGTTCGAGCCTCGCGCGCGAAGCAGTGACTATTTGGAAAGCGAACAGGACTGGCCGAAGAGCCGTAGCATTCGGTGTGTTAAGTTTGCTCTTGACCTTGATCGCAAGGTTTGATTAATAATTTAAGGAATAGATTCGGTAAACTAATTGGGATCGACAGTTGTTGATGGTATTGGGCTTGGCTCTGCTCATCCGCAGTCTCGTTACTCCATCGTAGCTGATGTGTGTAGCGATGAACTGGTCCGGCGGGAGGGGCCAGTTGAATTACTGTCTGATACTGGTAAATATATCGGGTTCGATTCCTTATGTGATCAAGGATCTTCCCGGGTTAGAAATTTTCTTGATTAACCCTGGATAGTAAATCCGAAATATTTGAATGTTATTTTGTGGTCAGTCGTTCTTTTGAAGAAGAATCTATACCTGCTAGATTAATCAGATCGTTTTATTTTGTTTACTGGTTAAGATATGTGCAAAAATATTAATTATCATTTAGATAACTCGTTCTTCTCACACCTTTGTAGGGGTATGAGGTGGGACCATCATCATCATCGAATGGCAAAAGTATAAACCGGTACATCGGGATGTCACACAGTGCACGAACTGTTTGAACTACGGCCATGGAGCTAGGTATTGCCACATGAAAAGTCGGTGCGGGAAATGTGCCAAATCACAAAATACCAACGATTGCCTACTAGATGACATCGTAGTAAAATGTGTGAACTGTGATGGCGACCATCCATCTACTAGCATATCGTGTCCCTAACGTGCTGTGTTCACAAAAATTCGACAACAGGTGCCCCGTGTAAGCTTCCGGCCGAGCGGTGGCGGAAGAGGAATAACGAAGAGGATGTTTCTTTCAGTTCTATACGGAGTAATACTCTTCAATTCGGTTTCTCTTTTATGTCATTGTATTGATTCACCCACGTACTTAAGTTTAATATCACGAATTTCACTTTTTTTGAGTTTCAATTTTTTCTGTGCTTTTCACTTAACAGCTACTTATTCTCAATAGTGCAGGATTAGGCTGTTTTAGGAATCCTACAATCTAACAAAAAGTCACTAACGATTGTTAATAAGGCTAACACTTCACGCAGTCTCACTAAGCTCGGCATATCATTAGGTTTATGCACATATGAACGTATGTCCCACTACAGTACAGTCTATTGCATACTCCACGAGTTTGCAAATCTATTCACAACACTTCATGGTGATCTCGTCGAATATATGTCTCAACATTTACTTGCTTACATTAATAAAAGAAGTTATTCTTCAACACATACTTTTGTTGTCGTATATTATCAACACTACCCTGACACGAGCATTGGTTGTTTCTAACTACTTTGTTCTTCTCGCATATGAATATCAAACACTGCACATGAAACTGTTAAATCTTCACTCATTACAGTAATCTTTCACTCAATTCTTTAGATGCCTTCAGAAATTGAATCTGAACTAACCCGAATACTCGAAGCAAAAACTGAACTACCCTTAACTTGTCTACGGGCCGACGCCCGAGACTAACGGATATTTTCCGCGCACTCTGAGACTTAACTAACTCTAACTCTTCCCAGCTAGGGGGTTTTAAGCTCTTTACATTTACTTTCGGGTGAAGCCCGAAGATTTTAGTACAAGCCGAGCTTGTGATTTCAAGTAGAAAGTTCATCCGACTTTCTCCCGAAGTTCTACCGAAAGTCGAGACCACCGTCACTATGCTAGAGGCAGTGACCTGTGTCCGTGAAAATAACTTTGTTTTTGCTCGTCGCGTTTACGCTGACATGAAGGCTTGCCTGAAAGGTGACGAGTTTTTCCTTCACGACTAGGTTGCTGTTCTTGCAATGTCGTTATTCCTTCATGGCTCCCTATTTTATTCACAATACTAACATGTTCGAAGGAAAATTTGCTAAGGGCGCTGCACCCGTAAACAATCAACGCGCAAGAATGTTCCACAGAAGGATGAAATTAGTTTCCCACGGCTCCCACCGAAGAGAGATATAAAAATTTGCCGCCACTTCCTCACAGCAATTGAAAAGATTAAACCTCTGGATCACAAAAAGAATCTTCCTCCAAAATCCTTCCTGGATATGGCAATAATCAACCACAAGCAAAGGATGACTCTGGTGACTTATTCTCTGCTGAACAACTGATCGTCATTTTTGAAACAATGACAACAAAACTACGAAACTGCAGGAAGCGGTTAGGTCAAATCAACGCCTATGCAATATAATGAGTTGGTTGTAGTAAATTGGAATGCTTGCTCACTCAGGAGCAAAACTGCTGAATTGTCCGACTTTCTTCAAGAGAAGAATGCCGATATTGCTATTTTAGCTGAAACTCATCTGAATCCTGAAATTTCTATTTTTATTTCCAACTACAGAGATCATCGGCTCGACAGGACAACTACCAGAGGAGGGGGAGTTACCATTCCCATTAAACGATCCATTCAGCATTAGCTTCTGCCTGCGTTTAATTTGCAACTTATAGAAGCCATCGGAATTGAGATTACAACGACGATGGAACTCATCATCATTACTACCATAAACAAACCAATCTTCGAGATGGTATGTGTGCATCATTGAAGCGAGATCTGGCTATGCTCACTCGACGACAGAACGAATTCATCATTGCTGGGGACCTAAACGCACGGCAAATTCACCCACATTCAAAGCTCTTCTGGTCCTTAACGAAGATGCTTAAGAAAAAACGAAACAATTTCCTGAACATGGACTTCACGAATGAATCAAGGCCATAAAATTATAGAACAATTTATTTCGCTGCTTTACTTGAATTCTTGCAAAACGTTAACATGAGTGCTTTGCAAGAGATCGACAACGCAAATGAAATGGCATCCTTTTTCTTTAACAAAATAACTCAGTGATTAAGTTCAAATTTGCCTTTTTTAAAACGGCCAATAAGTCCTCCTTGGAGCACAGCTTTTCTTCGTGAATCGAAAAGAATTCGAAATGCTTGCAGCGCAAACATCGTCGCCGGAAGAGCTCTGAAATAAAACGAATGTTCAAAAGTTCCAGTGAAAACTATCGCAAGTTAAACGCGGGGTTTGTACAAATCCTTCATTATGCGGGTTCGAACTGATTTTCGTCGAAATCCCAAACATTTTTGGACTTTTGTAAACGTTTGTCTCGATGGTGTTGAATCCAGGTCATCCTTGCAGTCATGTGATCTGTTTGCAAAGTTCTTTGCTTCGGTGTTTGCAGAAAAAAATTCCTGGATCGATGCGGAGACCGCCGCGGTGGATGTTCCTGAGAATTTAGTGCATATTAACACATTTTTGGTTACTCCCGATATGATTGTTGCCGCAGCGAAGAAGTTGAAACAAACGGACCAGATGGCATACCTGCAGCGGTGTACAGTCATTGCGCTTCTGCTTTAGCCGATCCTTTGTGTACTATATTGAACAAATCATTTGAGCAAAGTTTTTTTCCGATTACTTGGAAGCAGTCTTTCATGTTTCCTGTATACAAGAGCGGTGATCGTACAAATTTAAAAAATTATCGAGGCATAAGCAATTTATCAGCTGCATCTAAGCTATTTGAAATAATTGTGAGCACTGAGGTACTTTTTCGTACTAAAAATTACTTCTCTATCGATCAGCATGGATTTATGCCAGGTCGTTCAGTCAGCACGAATCTCTTAGATTTCACTTCCAGTTGTTTTTCGAGTTTGGAGAATAGAGTACAAATTAATGCAGTATACAGTTATCTGAAAGAAGCTTTCGACCGAATTGACCACCGAATGCTTTTGTGCAAGATGTTGCAGCTGGGAGCAACACAAAAGTTTACTGACTAGCTACGCTCTTACTTATGTGGTAGAGTCCTTCGAATTAAGCTCGGTTCTTGTGTATCATCTCCGTTCTCAAATTTATTAGGAGTTCCTCAAGGCAGCAATATGGATCCAATTTTGTTTTTACTGTTCTTCAACGATGCTGTTTCGGTGCTCGGAATTGGCTGCAGATTAGTATATGCCGATGATTTAAAATTAAATCTTGTAGTTCGCTCTATTGACTACTGCATCCGACTTCAAAAACTTCTTGATACATTTGTCGCCTGGTGTCGTAGAAACTGGTTGGTTGTCAACATTTCAAAATGCCAGGTCATATCGTTTCCCTGAATACTGAACTAAATTCAATTCGACTATGAAATTGATGGACAAACGCTCCAGAGAAATGATCATGTTAATTACCTTGATGTTTTGTTAGATGTCAAACTTACCTTCAATCTACATCGTTCATCTATAATTTCAAGAGCGACGGGAACTAGGTTTTATTGCAAAGATCGGGCGAGACTTCAAAGATCCGTGTTGTTTGAAGGCGTTATATTGCACTTTGGTTTGTCCAATACTGGAGCGCTAGCGTAATTTAGAGTCATCAACTTATCAACTTACAAGGAACTTACGGACTGAGCGCGTTCAGAAACGATTTGTTTGTCTTGCTCTAAGAGACCTTCCCTTGAAGAACCCGCTTGAGTTTCCACCGTACCACGATCGCTGTCGACTGATCGGACTCGACTCATTGGAACGAGGCAGGAAAATTCAGTAAGCTACCTTTGTGGCAAAACTGATCAACGGGGTTCGAATCACCAAAGATTTGATCTCAACGCGATTTTCGTGCTTCACAGCGATCACTGCGCTCTACCAGTTTACTTCAGCCGAGATTTAATCGAACGACGTTCGGGTATTAAGAACCGATAACATCATGCTTGAGGACATTTGGCTCACTTGAACACCTTTTTGAATTTGATGAACCATTGCAGAAATTCGCGCAGAAAGTACAGCGATCTACAATTTTATGAGTTGACTAAGACATATTTATTTAGACCATTTTATTGTCGGATGATGAAAATTTTATAATAATAATAATAATAACGTTATCCAGTAAAACAAATCTGTGTACAAAACGACTGCCATGGCAATATTGGATATTGAAATAATGCACTTTCAGATAGATTTACTATTCCTGCTTGTGTACCCCAAAGAAGTATCCTATGTCCACATCAGACATCCCACCTCTTCTGGGTGGTGGTGTTCTGTCACAATTTGCCGATGATACTGCCATTCTTTACAAAGTTCGTGTCATTAATGCTCTGAAGAATGAACTACAGACAGGTCTGGACGCTCTAACTGAACATTCTACTAGCTGGAAAATTTTGATCAATGCAGCAAAAACACAGGTCATATGGTTTCCACATTCGAGGTCTTCAAAACTTGTTCCATCAGACGAATGCCGAATACGATTCAGTGAAGAGGTCATCCAATGGTCCGACGAAGTTATCTATCTAGGACTCACCTTTGACAGACATCTGATATTCAGGTCACATGTTGACAAAATCGTTCAAAAATGCATATTCATTAGGTCTCTGTGTCCGCTGATTTGTAGAACAGCTAAACTGTGCCTGAAGAATCAGATGGCTGTCTATAAACAAATCATCTACCCCGCAATTGAATACGCAGTCCCTGTTTGGCGGGGCTGTGCACAAACGCACAAACTTAGGCTTCAGCGCATTGAAAGTAAGATCTTGAAGATGATTCTATATCTACCCCCTTGGACAAGGACTAGTGAAGTACATGAGATGACCTCCCTGGATATATCTAGAACAAAAATTTGAACAATACTGCACGAAATTTGAAGAGAGGTGCTCAATCTCTGTAATACAAATAATTCAAAATTTTTACGTATAAGGTAAGGGATAGTTATGAGTAATATACAAAAATAAAACTATTTCGGACTGCACTTTCGGATTTCAAAAAGCAACACAATTCACAAAAGCGAATGAAGAAAATTGCAACATGTTGTGTCTATGGTTTTATTCCACGAAAACATTAAAAAGTGTCAAATGTTCTGGCTGACAGGAATTATGAGCGTCTTCCAAAACACTGCACAATCCGTCGAGTCCTCCAGAAATTACCTCGAACGATTTGTGTTGTTAGCAAGTGGACAAGTAATACATAATAATTTTCAGCCAATAAGGAAGCAAAAAGCTTTTAGTGGTTCTAATGTTATAAAAATTTTGACACCTGTACCTCAATCCATTCGAGGAACCCTTCAAGATTTTTTCGTTTGTTTAATAAAAAGACACTTACTGAAAAGTTTAATAATTGTTTGACAACAAGTTTCTCGACAATCTGTTTTCACAGTAGTTCGGTTATTGGAAGATAATTTTACCACACGGACAGTATCGGTTTTACCGTACTCGGCGACTATTCAGATTCACCATATGAATTGTATATCTATTTACATAATTCTGTAATGAAAATTTACGTATGATCTTCTGGTAAAAATTTGGATAATTATTGTAAAATAAAAGTCATGTGTCGAAATTTCGGTTATTTCTATAGATAACCGAACTTTCTCGTTGAAAATATTACCGAACAAAGGAATTAGATCTCAATGTGTAAGACTTCTTTTTTTCAACAAAAATATGAAAAAAAATTTCCCAGGTTTAAATTTGTAATTTGTTTATTATTTTTAACTTTTTTCTTTAAATAAACTATAGAGGTTGATGTACGGAATGTTATTTGAAAGCTAAGGAAAAGACGCACATTTTATGTGCTGGTCAAATTTTGGTATCTTTATTATATTTAACAGTATAGGTTGTTTAAAAGAGATTCTTTTTTTTGTAAGCGCGAAATTAAAATAAATCATATGTCGAAAATTCCACGTACCATATTGAAATAAAATAATTCGTGTCAAGTATTTTTAAATTCTTTACCGAAAAACAAGGTAAAAAAATGCTGCCATCACCCCATTTTCATTCAACTAATTTTTGGCATTAAAATGCCTTACTCTTCACTATATGGAGCCAATCAAAAGTTTCATAAATTCCTGCGTAACCTGTTTCTGTCATAATTTTAAACGATAGTAACTCAGTCATTTGTTGATGGATTGCATAAACCATACCACATCGTTCTGTGTGCTATGAAGGTTGCCACAATTTCGCTTCAGTCGCTGCGGATTGCATGCAAAGGAAATATTTAGCTTGTATAGTTAGTGGATGACAAAATTCAGTTACGTTCATTCGCTCGCTTTCGTGCTTTTCGTGGATGACGGAAGTCTGCTGCACACCGTGTTCGCTTAAGTATATTGAATACCGATCAGCTGTTGATTCTACAGAAATTCGCGGGCCAATTCAGAACTATCGGCCTGTATGTGGGTATGCTAAATATGTGCTCGTTTTTTGTTGGTGTTCACTGCACTGCAATTTGCTATTAATTTTTGTTCCCCATACACGATGGGATTGCAAAACAACGCTGTACCTACTATGTGGGCACAGAATAACCGTAATTTTAAACGCTTCTAACTAGGTGATTTGAAAATGGATTTTTATTATTTCTCGATGAATGGTAGATTAGGTTCTTTTCTTTCCGTTTACTTTCTGTCTCGCAGCAATCCATATCTAACTATTTGCAAAGAATAATAACTAATGTTATCTTTCAATCTTCACTGAAAAAACTATCGAGACATACAGAAATATTTCGTAATCATTGGAAGGGGAACTAGCCAAAGCAAAACTGTCATTTGCACTTAAGACCTTATCTAATGTTCATTGAGAAATATGTCTTGTCAAGAGGGATTTGATAGTTAATGTTTTAGGTTACCTTAAAAATCCAGATGGCGATTTCTGGCTTGTAGATATTCAAAAATTTTACATTAGGGTTACCCAATATTGGTAGTGAAATATACGCCTTCCTGAAGTTTTTGTATAAAATTTTTTTTAATCCATCTCGTGGTGCAATAATGTTACTCTCATATTACGTATGTTTTCAAAAACATCACTAAAAGATTCTGTCAAAATTTTATTTTTGGATTGAAAAAATCAAAAACTTTTTTTTTGTGTTAACTACCATCACTTTTTCAATTTATGAAGAGTTATGTCAAGTTAATCAAGCATTAAATGTGGCAACCTTGCACGCTATAAAAATTTACAAAAGCACGCTGTGTGTTAGGCAGGTGCGATTTATTGTTCTTCCGTACCAACGCGTACCGATGCGTATCGGTTTTGCATCATTTTATTTAACAGTTTCGAAGTTTTGGTACTCATTGCCCAATAATTTCGGAACCGATAATCGGATCTGGATAAAATTGCACATTATCTATTAAGGGGCGGGTAGGGTCTAACACTTTTGAAAAATCATTTATTATTTTCTTTATATTTTCTTATAGTAAGACATTTGAAGAATTTTCTGTGAAATTTTCAAGTCTATTGGAACGAAACTCTGTAAGTTATGGACCTTTATCTATGGCTATCTCATTCTATGAAGAAGCAAGAGCTCGGCGCACAGGCCCAAGATTTCGGCTTCGATTGACTTAAAAACTTGACAAAACATTCCCGAAATGTTTCATTACAACAAAATATAAAAGAAAAAAATATGGCATTTGAAGGATGTTAGAGCCTACGTGCTCCCTTGAGTAATAAATTGTTTCGTTCGATTTTTTCAACAAACGCGTTTTCCTCGAAAACAGGTTTTGAAAGTCCGAGTCCATTGTCATTCAAAAATTACTGCACCATTTTTTTAAATTTTGCACACACTTTCTACATATAAAAATCCAGACCCCAACGTTTTGCTTTTCGTTGCTTGTTACTTTGGAGAAGTTTAGCAGCTACAAAATGGCGAATTTTTTTGTTAAAAATCGTATTTTCCGCTTTGAATAACAACCAAAAATCTAAAAATTTAAAAAATTATCAAACAGAAACGTTTGGGTCTAGAAACCTTCTACTCTAACTGTGCTGCGTTCATTTGTTCACTTCTGATTAGTCCGCGCTGAGATACAGTGGACACCGCAAATCATAATTTTTAAGAAGCGTTTGCAAAAATACTTCTTCACCGAATTATTTCTCAATATTTTTCCACGAAAAAATTAAAAAATTTGGTTAAAATGATGCTTTTTATCATGCAAAACGTTTGAATTTGTTTTGTTGAACGACAATTCTGGAAAATATTCGCATAAAGATTTTTTTGTCGCGAAAACGACTTACTTTACTATGGGGTGCCTTTTAAAAATTTACCCTCTGAGAGAGTGATAAGTTTTTGATCGTGAATATCTCTTGTTGTATCTAACGAATCAACATAATTTTTGCTACATGCCATCGGAAATATGATCACAATTTTATGATAAAATTTTCAGTTGTGTGACATAATCTCAAATAGTTCAAAATTAAACTTTTCTGAAATGTTTGGTATAAACGAGTATCAAAGAGGATAATTCATATGGCGCGTTTGCCTTTCTCGTATTTTGGAAGCTTATAGCTCAGTGATCTGTGGAAGGATTTATATAATCTAACTACCAATAGAATCGAAATTTTTCAACTTAAACGTGTATAGCAAAAGCATTGAAGTATTTCAATAGTACACTATTGAAAAACCTATCTCATTTGACCCATGTCAACACCAGCCAATCAGAACGCGTTCTGAGGAAGAGAAGAAAATAGCTGCTGCTGTACAACAAATCGTTCAAGAAAAATGTTCCGAAAAGTGGTGAATATCGTAGTGAGTTCCTCAATTTGGTCCTTCTGAATGCTAGAAACGAATCCCTACAGCATATTGATAGTTTCTTTCAATAAATTAGGCAAATCCGAAATGAAATAATCGACATTAAAATTTTATATGCGGCTATTTTTATAACCGTTAGGACCGCCCATTAGTGAAAAAGCTACAAACGAAATCACATAAAAGGAAATCTCTTAACAAAAATTGAATCAGTTTGGATTCTATCGCCACTGCGAGCAGATGTGTTTTGTGTCGTCTGCACAGCTAGTTTCGCTTTCGACAAGAGCGATTACGTCACAGCTGCCAGTCATTAACATTGGAAAAAAAACAACGGTGGAGAGCATTACACAATATCATCCGTTCTAATGGCTCTAAAATTTTTCTAAAGATCTATTAGGATTTGGTTTTGGCAAATCGCAGGTAATTATCCTCAGTTTAGTGCAAATCAAGAACAATTTGGTTAGATTTGTGCACTTTTCGCTGTGTGAAATTCACAGTAATCGAGATCAAGTGAAGCCTTTTTTTGCGAAAAATGTTCCAGAGTTTAATATCGTAGAGAATTACGCAATTTGACCCTTCTGAATGCTGGGAATGAATCCCTACAGCATATTGATAGTTTTTGCCTTTCTCATATAGAAAGGTTATGCAATCACTTGAAAAACCGACTAGTGAAAATTGCCCCGGAGGGCCAAGTGTCATATACCATTCGACTCAGTTCATCGAGCTGAGCAATGTCTGTGTGTGTGTGTGTGTGTGTGTGTGTGTGTGTGTGTGTGTGTGTGTGTGTGTGTGTGTGTGTGTGTGTGTGTATGTATATGGGTGTGTGTGTGTGTATGTGTCAAATAATCTCACTAGGTTTTCTCGGAGATGGCTGAACCGATTTTGACAAACTTAGATTCAAATAAAAGGTCTCGTGGTCCCATACGGAATTCATGAATTTCATTCGGATCCGACTTCCGGTTCCGGAATTATAGGGTAAAGTGTGTTCAATATTGTACACCGTCACTTAAACCAGCGAAGCAAAAAACGTGAAAATTTTTCTAAACTGGTCTCAAAACTACCCAAATGGATAGTCATTATCGGTAGGCAACTAAACAAACCGATTCCGGCTATCCTGGTACCCAGTATCCGGTTCCGGAAGTACCAGAAATAGTGGTCATATATACCAAAATGGATCTCACTCACTTTTCTCAGCGCTGGTTTGACCGATTTCCACACACTTAGATTCAAATGAAAGGTGTTCCAGTCCCATACGGAATTCCTGAATTTCATCCAGATCCGGCTTCTGGTTTCGGAATTATAGGGTAAAGTGTGTTCAATATTGTACACCGTCACTTAAACCGGCGAAGCAAAAAACGTGAAAATTTTTCTAAACTGGTCTCAAAACTACCCAAATCAATAGTTATTATCAGTAGGCAACTAAACAAACCGATTTCGGCTATCCTGGTTCCCGGTATCCGGTTCCGGAAGTACCAGAAATAGTGGTCATATATACCAAAATGGATCTCACTCACTTTTCTCAGCGCTGGTTTGACCGATTTCCACAAACTTAGATTCAAATGAAAGGTGTTCCGGTCCCATGCTGAATTCCTGAATTTCATCCAGATCCGGCTTCTGGTTTCGGAATTATAGGGTAAAGTGTGTTCAATATTGTACACCGTCACTTAAACCGGCCAAATAAAAAACGTGAAAATTTTTCTAAACTGGTCTCAAAACTACACAAATCTATAGTCATTATCGGTAGGCAACTAAACAAACCGATTCCGGCTATCCTGATTTCCGGTATCCGGTTCCAGAAGTACCAGAAACAGTGGTCATGTATACCAAAATGGATCTCACTCACTTTTCTCAGCGCTGGTTTGACCGATTTCCACAAACTTAGATTCAAATGAAACGTCTCGTGGTCCCATACGTAATTCCTGAATTTCATCCGGATCCGACTTCCGGTTGCGGAATTATAGGGTAAAGTGTGTTCAATATTGTACACCGTCACTTAAACCGGCGAAACAAAAAACGTGAAAATTTTTCTAAACTGGTCTCAAAACTACCCAAATCGATAGTCATTATCGGTAGGCAACTGAACAAACCGATTCCGGCTATCCTGGTTCCCAGTATCCGGATCCGGAAGTACCAGAAATAGTGGTCATATATACCAAATTGGATCTCACTCACTTTTCTCAGCGCTGGTTTGACCGATTTCCACAAACTTAGATTCAAATGAAAGGTGTTCCGGTTCCATATGGAATTCCTGAATTTCATCCAGATCCGGCTTCTGGTTCCGGAATTATAGGGTAAAGTGTGTTCAATATTGTACACCGTCACATAAACCGGCGAAACAAAAAACGTGAAAATTTTTCTAAACTGGTCTCAAAAGTACCCAAATCTATAGTCATTATCGGTAGGCAACTAAACAAACCAATTCCGGCTATCCTGGTTCCCGGTATTCGGTTCCGGAAGTACCAGAAATAGTGGTCATATATACCAAAATGGATCTCACTCACTTTTCTCAGCGCTGGTTTGACCGATTTCCACAAACCTAGATTCAAATGAAAGGTGTTGCGGGCGAATACGGAACTCCTGAATTTCAACCAGATCCGGCTTCTGGTTTCAGAATTATAGGGTAAAGTGTGTTCAATATTGTACACCGTCACATAAACCGGCGAAGCAAAAAACGTGAAAATTTTTCTAAACTGGTCTCAAAAGTACCCAAATCTATAGTCATTATCGGTAGGCAACTAAACAAACCAATTCCGGCTATCCTGGTTCCCAGTATCCGGATCCGGAAGTACCAGAAATAGTGGTCATATATACCAAATTGGATCTCACTCACTTTTGTCAGCGCTGGTTTGACCGATTTCCACAAACTTAGATTCAAATGAAAGGTGTTCCGGTCCCATACGGAATTCCTGTGTTTCATCCAGATCCGGCTTCTGGTTTCAGAATTATAGGGTAAAGTGTGTTCAATATTGTACACCGTCACATAAACCGGCGAAGCAAAAAACGTGAAAATTTTTCTAAACTGGTCTCAAAACTACCCAAATCGATAGTCATCATCGGTAGGCAACTTAACAAACCGATTCAGGCTATCCGGGTTCCCGGTATCCGGTTCCGGAAGTACCAGAAATAGTGGTCATATATACCAAAATTGATCTCACTCACTTTTCTCAGCGCTGGTTTGACCGATTTCCACAAACTTAGATTCAAATGAAAGGTGTTCTGGTCCCATACGGAATTCCTGTGTTTCATCCAGATCCGGCTTCTGGTTTCAGAATTATAGGGTAAAGTGTGTTCAATATTGTACACCGTCACATAAACCGGCGAAGCAAAAAACGTGAAAATTTTTCTAAACTGGTCTCAAAACTACCCAAATCGATAGTCATCATCGGTAGGCAACTTAACAAACCGATTCAGGCTATCCGGGTTCCCGGTATCCGGTTCCGGAAGTACCAGAAATAGTGGTCATATATACCAAAATGGATCTCACTCACTTTTCTCAGCGATGGTTTGACCGATTTCCACAAACTTAGATTCAATTGAAAGGTCTCCCGGTCCCATACGGAATTCCTGAATTTCATCCGGATCCGACTTCCGAATCCGGAGTTATAGGGTGCGTACTAGAAGAGTTTGTGTGTCATGTTAGTTGGTGGCCGTACGAACCGACTTCGATTATACCGGTTCTCGGGTTGCGTTTCCGGAAGTGCATATAATAGTGAACCCATTTCGTTCTCTTAAGGATGGCTAACGCAATCAAAGCACTGTTTTATTATGCATAAACAATCACTTGGTTTCTTTCAAAAATCGAAGAGAAATTTTTGAATAGAATACCACAATATTATATGTACATGAGAAAGGCATCATTACACCACTAGGTGGATTAAAACAGATTTTTTCAATAAATTATGCAATCCGAAATGAAATAATCGACATAAAAATTCTGTATGCGGCTATTTTTATAGCTGTTAGGACCGCCCATTAGTGATAAAGCTACAAACGAAATCACATAAAAGGAAATCTCTTAACAAAAATTGAATCAGTTTGGATTCTATCGCCACTGCGAGCAGATGTGTTTTGTGTCGTCTGCACAGCTAGTTTCGCTTTCGACAAGAGCGATTACGTCACAGCTGCCAGTCATTAGCATTGGGAAAAAAACAACGGTGGAGAGCATTACACAATATCAGCCGTTCTAATGGCTCTAAAATTTTTCTAAAGAACTATTAGGATTTACTTTTCTTTACGTTTCGTCTTGGACTCGTCAGTGCAGAGCAGTTCAAATTGAACTGCTTATTGCAAACTTAAACAGTTCAACTTGAACTGCTAAGCAGACGTAAAGTTAATGCTACTTGCAAAACACTTATCATTTGGTACCGAAGTACCACGTCTTTCCTGACGTGCCGAACGAAAACGTTGTTTTCGGCATATACTGGCCGATGCAGGTATGGTCATTTAGGGGTTAGCCTATGTTTGTGCTTAGGTCACATAACCGTTTTTACTTTTCTTTACGTTTCGTCTTAGACTCGTCAGTGCAGAGCAGTTCAAATTGAACTGCTTATTGCAAACTTAAACAGTTCAACTTGAACCGCTAAGCAGACGTAAAGTTAATGCTACTTGCAAAACACTTATCATTTGGTACCGAAGTACCACGTCTTTCCTGACGTGCCGAACGAAAACGTTGTTTTCGGCATATACTGGCCGATGCAGGTATGGTCATTTAGGGGTTCGGCCAGTATATGCCGAAAACAACGTTTTCGTTCGGCACGTCAGGAAAGACGTGGTACTTCGGTACCAAATGATAAGTGTTTTGCAAGTAGCATTAACTTTACGTCTGCTTAGCGGTTCAAGTTGAACTGTTTAAGTTTGCAATAAGCAGTTCAATTTGAACTGCTCTGCACTGACGAGTCTAAGACGAAACATTGCTATTCAAGGAGTCAGCATTTGGATACAAATAATTGGAAACGGAGCGAATCCAATTAACACCAGATAAATTGAAGTCGCCTAGAATCATTAACTTATCGTTCAATTCCATTTGGTTAGTAACTAGCAAGAGCGAATTCAAATGTTGCTGAATCAATTCCATATCGTTGATGCGATCAGGCGGTATGTAAATTACACAGATAAAAAGTGTGCAATTTTTTAGTGTAAGAGCAACCCATAACTGTTCAACACTAGTACAGTTCGGAACATGTAGCGAACGAGAATGAAAATTTGAGCGACAGGCCAACAGAACTCCGCCGCCGCTTTTTTTAAAGCTATTTAGTTCGTTCCGATCTTGCCTGTATACCGAATACGCATTTCCAAAAATTTGCTTTGATAGTGTGCTACTGTTCAGCCAGGTTTCGATGAATATGTATATGTCATAGGCACGATCAGCGCAAGCTAAACGGTAATGATCGATACAGCTATTCATTCCTCCGATATTTTGATAGTAGATTCCTAAACAAGTGTTTGGCTTTGTCGAGTTGGATACTGATAAGGCATTGGAGGGTACTGTACCGGTGAGCGAGGGTAGGGACGACGGATCGATTGAGAAATGATTGGGAATGATCGAGGAGATTGTACTTGGGTGTAGTTGTATACATTTTGTTGTCGTGGTGGAGGTCGTGATGCATTCGGTCTGCGTAGGGGTGCTTGCTCTAAAAAAGGAGCAATAGACACACCGGATGGCCAGAAGTCCGGAGAAGTTATTAAATTTTCGAAATCGCTAGGGACCCGCAGCTTAAACGATATGAATGAGAGCGGTCGATCGATACTCTGGCGGACGAGTTTTAAGCATTCGATTAGACTACTGTCACACCTAAGTCTGGTTTGAACATAGTGTATAATATTTTGTACTGTTTCGTTAGGTAAAAATCTTGTTATATAGTACCAGTTGCTGCTATCTTGTACTTGCTGTGCTGGAGGTGCAACTAATAGAGGAGCTTCCTGACTGTTTGTATCGTTGTTTGTAGAATGAGTAGTTAAAATACTATGATAACTAGGCCCTACATAAGGCACATTTGACAGAACTGAAATGCTATTAACTTGCCTGTTTTTGTTAATTCGTTTAGGTAACGGTTGCAGAATGTTGGTTGTTCTAGACTCTGATTGCGGAATGTTTAAAGTATGAGGTGAATTCGATGATGTAGAATGCGAAACTGATACGGCAAGGTCAGTTGCTGTAGGCGGCACAGTGGCTGGTAGTGTGAAATTGGTAGTCGATGATCCATTGCTCAGTACGGGTGTGCAGCTTGCATGAGCGTTGGTAGAGATCACAGTAGCGGTGGTGGCGGTTGGTGGTGGATGTGGAACAGTGCGGTTATGATAACCGGTCGGGAATGTCGGTGGTTGAAAACATGTGTTGATAGAGGTGACGGTTGACGGCGGATGCGTAGTAGTAATGTTGTGGTGGTTTGTGGAGCATATCGGCGGTGGAATGCTTACGTTGTTGGTACAGATAGCAGAAAGTGCCAGTGTTGAAGCTGTAGCATTTTGCAGTAGCGGTGGAGCGGTATCGGCATTGCAAGTATTGGCGGTGGTTATGGGCGACGGTGATTGAGCAGAGGTAGTATTTGTCGGATTTTCGGTTTCGTCTGGAATGAGCGGAACTATAGGATTCGAAGAAGATTGAATACGTACTGGAACGTCAACTCTCGGAATTTTATCAGGTTGCGCTAACGATGGTCTACTAGTGCTGCTGGTCCGCGGCCGTTTGTTGTTGTCCTCGAGTATTGATTCGAAGAGGTTTGTGAGATCGAGATGAAGGTCGTCAAGTTTCTCAAAGAAACGTGTACCATCGTTGACAGAACGTTCGGCTAGATCCCGTGATCCAGAACGGTGGATGCAGCTGGTCCTAGTACAAGTTGTAGAATACATGCGACAGAAAAGTTGCATAGTATCCGTTAAAGAGCCAATCAACTTAAGAGCTGAGGTGGTTCGCTGGAGAATCAATTGCATAGTTGCATCGGTGGACTCGTTGCGATTTGATAATTCGCGGCACTGGAAGCACAGCCAGTATACTCCCGGACACTCGCGAAAAGATTTTACTTGCGAGTTATTCAAATTAGCGCACTTAACGTGGAAATTTTTGGAACAACACCGACAAACTATTTTGGTGCCTCGCGAGCCAGAAGAACCAAAACAAACATCGGCATCGCATTTGCTTCTTGTCATTATGGAGCTACCGGTAATGAAATGACAGATGCGTGAGAGATGGTGAGTACTTTGAGTGCTGGCGTCTAGCAACTGAGTAGCACAAAAGGCAGCTTATTGTCTTCACCAAAAAATATTTTCTACGAATAACGGCGCACTATACGTAAAGTATGACGAAAGCGATATGTCACCGACTTTGGATGCACGTAGAGCACTTAGCGAAATAAATGTCAGAAGGATTGATATGGATTTACACTATTTATAGGCGATTATTTATAGAGCGAAAAATGTATCTTCTATGGACTCGGTGTACACTGAATCAAAAAAAAACAGTAGGTCAAAAGTCAAGGATCAAAATACAATTAAAAGAAGTTGCGTAGTCTTGTTAATCTGGATTTGTTATCGTGAAGCTGTTGGGTAGTGCAGTTCCACAGTAAACATTTTTTGAAAAATAGATATTTCTGCTTATGATATATCATACGCTAGGACATAATGGGTTAACGATGCGTTCGGAAGCGGAAACCGAGTACTAGTTGTCTCGAAGTAGATTTATATATCCATCTACTAATATGGTCAGCCAACTATATGAATTTACCAGTAAATTTTATGAAAATGTGCACCTCATTTCGTCATCGCTTGTGAAATAATACTCATGAAATTAATTTTTTTTCTAATCGCCCTGTAATACCAGAACTGGAAGCCGGATCTGGATCATCTTTTCAGGAAACTTTTAGAGAATTTCCAGATATATCATAGTCCACGTTGTAGTTATGTTTTTGGCGTGGCTCTAGGTCCAGAGACTTAACTTGTTAAAGAAACCCGGTTTCACAACCGAGATTCACGGATTCAACAAACATTTGCGTGAGATACTGATCAAAATCATCGATGGAACCTGACGACCCTTATACTAGCCGGTTGGCAGTTACATTCTCAAGTTTCGACAATGTATTGCTAAAATATATCGTTTTCCTCAGCCGTGAATATTTTAGAGCCCCGATTGTTCAATATTGTTCAACGACCGAAGTAAATGGGGACTGAGTTTTCGCGAACTTTATGTACCTCATTCGTTGCCATCAGCCCTGCCATATAGAGGTCAGATAACAACACGTGCTTCTCTTGCATTTGATTTGTGCAGATGTATAACGGCTTAAACGTATCATAGTAATGCTCAATGAATGACCAATGATTGGGAAAATTATCGAACAACTGGTTAAAAACATTTTTTGGTTGTACGAACGAATCAATAATTGTGAATATACCACCCCATCGTGTCCTGCTCCAGACGGGTGGGTATGAAGCATCGTAGCTTTCAAACTCTGACCGGTACTTCACCAGATTAAATTTTCTAGCAACTGCAATGATGGCTTGAATAGACTTATCAGATTTATCAACAACATCCAGTATTGCAAGCTGTAAGGTATGCACGGCACATCTCACAAGAGTAATCCTTTCGGACAGTTCATTTAGCAGTTCAGCAGTAACGTTACTTACTTACCTTACCTAACAGCTATAGTCCGGGGTGTCCTTTGCAGTATTGAGCACAGTTCTCCACATAACTCGGTCCATGAACCTTGCTCGCTGCGCTCCTCTTCTTCTTGTACCAGTCGGATTCGATTCAAGAACCATTTTCACTGGGCTGTCGTCCGACATTCTTATCACATGCCCAGCCCATCGTAGACGTCCGATTTTAGCTGTCCGTACGATGGGTGGTTCTCCTAGCAGCTGTTGCAATTCGTGATTCATACGCCGTCTCCACGTTCCATTGTTTCGTTCACATTGTTGATCATCCTCTAGCACATCTGACTCATCCAGCTTATCTATGCTACCACCATCACCTGTTGCTTTGTACGCATTGCGAACGTATAATTGCTTAATTTTTTTACCGTTGCCACCATATTAAACCCATTGTCGCATGTAACGGAAAATTTGTTCTCAAGAGATAACCCATAGTCGGATATAACTATTGATTTCAAGAACGCCGCCGTTTGACTTTCTGTGATTTCGATCATACCAAGGGTACGAATGACCTGCTCGCCTAGGGCATACTGTAAATTGATGCTCAGAATATGGAGATTGTTTCGGGCAGCAGAATCTATTTTCAAGCAGACGAGCTTGCCTTCATATCATCTATCAACATTTCTTTCAGACGCTGGGCAGTCTTCGAGAGATGACATTTCATTGTGCACCCAAGAGTTGTTGTAATCAGTTTCATTAAGTCTTTGAATCCTCCCCACTCGAAGCATGAAATAGAAGAATGATGGAAGGTCGTCAGCTTAACTGCTGACGCAATTAATAACTGCTGGTCAATAACTATTATACGCTTAGGGATTATCCTTGTCTTCCTCTCCATTTAATAGGTAATTGTAAGGAGATTGTTTGCACATGCACGTACTGTGTGTTCTGTACGAAAGTGAAGGATGAAGAGATGGCGTGACCAATTTTCACAAACTTTAATTTAATTTAAATGAAAGGCCTTATGGTCCCATTGATCGCTGTTTAATGTAATCTGTATCCAACTTCCGGTTCCGGAATTACAAGAAAATATGTGCAAATCTATGAGAAATTGCACACTCAATTTTCTCGAAAATTTCTTTACCGAGTTTAACAAACTAATATTCAAATGAATGGTCTTGAAGTTCTTCAAAAAGTTATCGAGAAATTGATCCATATCCGACTTCCGGCTCCGGTATTATAGAGCGATAAGTAAAAATGATCAATCTCATGAGTATTTTTTCACAAACGCGAAACAAGTTGCACATTTTTGTATAACTTACTGATAAATTCAACTAGTTGACGGATCTTGTTAGTTAGTGTATATAGGTATACAAACCTACTTTGGGACTACTAGTCCTCGGTATCCTCTTCCGGAATCACCGATAATAATTTCGAAAACGGAACTTTCTTCGATTTCTCAGCAACTTTTAAACCGATTACCACAAATCATGATTTAAATTGAAGATCTCATTATCAGAAAAGGTCATCCAGATCCGACCTCCGGTTAGGAAATTTTAGGGCAATGATTATCAAACTTTCAAGCTGTCATACAAAATTATGCAAAATCGATACGCATCGTTACGTGCTGGTAAAGAGAAAGAAAACTCCACCGCCTAGCGTGATTTCAATTTTGTATAGCGTGCTGGGTTGCCACGTTTAAATCTTTATTAACTTGACATAATTGTTTACAAATCGCAAAGGTGATGGTAGTTAATACCAGAGAAAGTTTTTGATTTTTTTCAATACCGCAAAAAATTACGTGGTATATACTCCATGTTTTCTTGGACATTCCGTTTTGAAGATTATGAAATAAAAATAATATGAAATAGAAAATAAAAAAATCGTTAAAGTTTTTCAAGTTCAATGCAACGGGAGTGAACTGAGTCATGTTTCATTTATCTTTATTTCAAATCTATTAAAATCACGATATGAAGACTATTGAAGAATTCAGCGAAAGGACCCTTTCGACAAAATGACATTAGTCGAAATAACCCTTTTGGCGAAACAACCCTGATCCGATCGTACGTCTGTCTTGATTTAGCTTACAATGATGTAGGGAAACAGTTCGATTGATCGCACTAGTGAATATGTTGCCAGCGGAAGGTTGTATTTCATAAGAAAGGACCAGTGAGAGATACATGAATCAGATCAAATGAATTGACAAAAATTTCATTCCTAACGCGACCATCGTACCGTTCGGATGTTAATTCGTGGTGGAGGAAGTGTGTATATAGCCGTGCTAATCCGCTTCAAGGTCATTCAAAGATTAATCTTTTGTTACTGTGAGTAGCGTACCAGACTAACACGAAACAATAGAAAGAAAACCATTAGTTGGTTTCAAGTTCTAGTGCGTTGGAAGTCTATAGACTTTAAATAGTGATCAAACGTTTGGAGTGGTGCCGTGACCCGGAGCTGTGTGCTTTTTTCCTCTTAGAGGTGTTTTTGCACACGGGCACATGTACAATTCAATCAACACGTGGCCCCAGCGGCCGAGCTTTGCTGCGGAGCACACCGATTAACCAAGGCCAGGAAGAGAAAGTGGCTATTCATTGTCTAAGATAAGTAATATTCTCTTTTCCTATTTCATCTGTCGTTTAAATTACCTGGTAGTACCCTAGATCTCTTACCCGCGCGAATACAATTCTGTGCCATGATAAACCATGAGAAACATAATCCTGACCCATCAGATCATGAAATGGATAGCAACAACCCCTGCGTTGAAAATTATCCCGACTGACTTGCACTCCCGGCCGGACCGTATACGGTTTATTTCTGGCCCAAATTAAATTAAAATTGAACATTCTTCAATTATCGAGAGAACTGACAAAACGATACTCTACCGTATTGACAAGGTGCGCCCAAAAAGGCTTAGGGTTTCGTTAAGCAGTGCAAAACAGGCTAACGAGACCGTTCAATGCGAGCTCTTTATGCGGGAATATTTTTTGGCAACATTGGCTAGTTGGCATCGTGCTGTGAATTTCGTGCTCAATTTTGTTGACTAATTTACGATTACCGAATAATCTGTAGTTGACATAGCTTTCAAAGTGATAAACTACTTCTAATGTATTAGAGATAAGTGCTATTTCGACGATTCTATTCTTTATCGAACGATTTGCCAGTGATTTTATATTCATCGTTGCCCACGAGACTTGCTATTCGGTTGCTACCATTGTTTAGCTTCAGTGCCTTTCGGTGACAATGTCAAAAAACAATAAGTGCGACTCTGACTCCTGTCACGGTTCCTCCGGCTCACGCAGTCAAAAGAATTGTTGTGAATTCTGTGCTAAATGGTTCCACCACAAGTGCGTAAATCTTAGCAATTCTGCAGTTAAATCGCTTCGTGACTGGCCTGGTGTTCGTTGGCTCTGTACCGGTTGCCGTGTTGCGGATAATCGCTCTTCGTCGTGTACTGAAACAATTGATCTGATTTTACAACGCACTACATCTACGCTTAAACTCGTGGGATCAGTTATGGATACACTGCAGTGGTTTTGCAAAGTTTATTCATTGTCTTTCTCTCGACCAAATTGCTCGATATTCCAAAACAATGATAGTGCTGGCCCCTTCAAGGATCGTATTGACGAATTACACTTTGAAATAAGCAATCTATTCGATTCAATCGTCGATGCAACCAATAAGCGTCCCCGTACTAGCAACACTAGCAGACCATCTCTAACGCAGCCTGACAAAATACCGAAAGTCGACGTTCCAGTAATCAATCATATCTCGACACATATTACAGATCCTACCATTTTAGGTGACACTACATCAAATCACCTGCCTGTTGCCACCTCCGCCACCGTCGCTGATCACATAGCTCAACAGCCATCTGGAATACTTGTTTCCGCTGAAACTACATTTGCTCCATTTTCTGCTGAACCAAACACAAAAAACGTTGCATTCAACACCACCACCACGATTGCCACTACTACACTTCCTCTCACCGCATTACCTGCTACTGCTACATTCACCACCGCCGCAAACTTCACGACCGCTACCGCCCTCACCGCCACCGCATCTCAACCAATCTCTTATGCCGTGAACAACGCTCATCTAGCTACTACTGCTGTTCACACTGTCTCTGCAGCTACTTATCACCTCAACTCGATCAACACCACCAACCATCGTTCAAACTTTGACGCTTCATCGAGCCAACCCTGTTACACATCGTCTAGTTACCATGAACCGCCAATCAACAATGAACATCACCACCAACGATTTGCCGCTCCATTCATGCAAACATCATCTATTCATACTGCTAGTAACCAGTCAGGTATGCGCAATGAAGGCAATACTCCAGTTTTAGGAAAGACACAACAAATTCAAAATACGACAGCTTGTAGAAGACACAACAAATTCAAAATACGACAGCCCACAGTTTGTAAACACACACACTTCTCGATGGTCTCTCACCACTCTAATTACTGGCTCTAATAACAATAATGCTGCCATCACAGTATTGTCTGATACTATTATCAGGCCAGCGAATGTACAACCTACTACCACTACATCACTTGCTAGCTCTGACGTGAAATCGACTCTAGCTGTAGCCATGCCATTCTATAACGAGAAGTGGTTCTATGTTACTCGATTTCTTCCTTACGAATCTGAGACAAATATTGCTCGTTATGTGTCGGTTCATGCTAATTGTAAACCAAACCTCATCCGCTGCCATAGGTTGGCACGTCAAGATTCTAACATACGTCCTCTCTCATACGTTTCATTCAAACTCAACGTTCCTGAAGACATTGAAAAACGTATACTTTCATCCAACTTCTGGCCCGAAGGTATTTCAATCACTCCTTTTTCGGAGCGCAGATCAAACTCATTCAAGCGAATGACACTCAACCGAGAGTCTCCATTGACACTCACACCGAGGAATACTCAACGTTTTCGGAAGTGGGATACTTCGTTCCCCTCGCACCAGCAGAGCTTGCAACCAACTTATCCGCAGATTCGTCGGTCAAACCAGTCCACACTCACAGAACCAGCTCGATTTCTTAAACGCACAGCCATCTCGATCGCAAACGCACACAATAGCATCTCGATCAATTCGTCCGAGCAACCTGTACCATTTGAACAATCATGCTCGACAGTCACATTGCTCAAATCGAACAATCGGACCAAATCAAACAGTCCTGATTTAATAATGTTTTACCAAAACGTAGGGGGGATTAATAGCTCTCTTATCGACTATAACCTTGCTTGCTCTGATTGTGTTTACGATCTATATATATATATATATATATATATATATATATATATATATATATATATATATATATATATATATATATATATATATATATATATATATATATATATATATATATATATATATATATATATATATATATATATATATATATATATATATATTCACTGAAACATGGCTCAATGACCAAACATTATCGAAACAGATTTTTGGTAATGTGTATACAGTTTTCCGACAGGATAGAAACTCACATAACAGCGTTAAAAAAAACTGAAGGTGGAGTCCTAGTCGCCTGCTGGTCAGAATTCAAATCACGCGAGCTATTTATACCGAACTGCAACTGTGTTGAGCAAATTTGGGTTGCTATCAGTTTCAAGAATCACACACTTTACCTCTGCGTGCTATACTTGCCGCCTGATCGTGTCAATGATTCTGTTCTAATCGATCAACACTTAAAGTCTCTCTCGTTTATAAAGGCACAAGTATCCTTGAACGATAGGATTATAGTGATCGGTGATTTCAACATTCCTCGTATCAAGTGGACCAGCTGTTCTTCTAGATATTTGTACCCTGATTCTACAAGCTCGTCGTTATGGCGTTTATAATAGCAATGAACGCCTGCTGGATCTTTGCTTCGTCAGTCAAGAACTTTCTGCCTCGATTACACTAACGGAAGCTCCAGCAACACTTGTTAAAATTTGTAACCATCACCCACCGCTTCGAATATATATCCGTGACCAACCACCTATCACATTCAAGAACATCGCTGAATCAACATACTACAACTTTAAAAAAGGAGACTACACTTTAGATTGGAACACTATATTATCCAATGAATGCAACTCAGCTGCAATAACTTGGACTCATGTTGTGTTATACGCCATGGATCAGTTCATACCAAAAAAGACACCTCGTAAGGCAATCCACCCACCATGGTCTAATTCCACCTTGAAAAAATATAAAAGTGCTAAGCGATCTGCCTTGAAGAAGTTGTCCAAATATCCTTCGCTACATCTCAGATTGCATTATTGCATTTAAACTACCGTTATAAACGTCTAAATAAGACTCTCTACCATAACTATCAACAGCGGATCCAGAGAAGTCTTAGAACGAACCCGAAAAGCTTCTGGAGTTACGTCAACGAACAACGTAAAGAAACGGGCTTTCCAACTCAAATGTCACTTGATGGAGTTCAAGCATCAACATCTCCTGAAATCTGTGATCTGTTTCGTAAGCATTTTAGCAGTGTTTTTTCGGACGAAATTTTAACTGATGATCAAATTCATGAAGCGACCGGTAACGTTCCTCTGCGTACTCCCTTCGGCTCTCATCCAGTTATTACGACCACTGAAGTTAGCAAAGCGTGCTCCAAGCTTAAGTCATCATTCAGTGCTGGTCCTGATGGGATCCCATCTATATTACTAAAAAGATGTTCGAATGGTATTTCGATTTCACTATCGATATTGTTTAATAGTTCTTTGAAAGCAGGACATTTTCCGGCCATATGGAAAAATTCGTACATTTTCCCGTCTTTAAGAAAGGCATTAAAAACGAGATATCAAATTATCGTGGAATAGCGGTGTTATGCGCAGTATCCAAATTATTCGAACTAATCGTCTTGGACTTCATCACACATAATTGCTCAAACTATATATCTGACAGTCAACACGGTTTTATGCCGAAACGATCTACTACTACAAATCTCGTATCTTACACTTCATTTATCATAAAATCCCTGCAAGCGCGACTGCAAGTAGACGAAATTGAGTAGACTTGGATTCAACGGACCTTTTCTTAATTGACTGTGCTCATATTTAACCGATCGCGACATGTCAGTGAAAATAGGAGATTGCACTACTTCTCCATTTACGGTCAGTTCCGGAGTTCCTCAAGGCAGTCATCTTGGACCATTTATATTCCTACTCTACCTAAACGATATAAACATTTTGCTAAAATGCATGAAGTTATCGTATGCTGATGATTTCAAACTCTTTCACCTTATCAAAACCATCGAAGACGCCAGATTCTTGCAGTCACAACTGGACATTTTTACAAATTGGTGTAGAGTAAACCGAATGACCGTTAATGCTTCAAAATGTTCTGTTATTTCATTCACTCGCAAACATTCTATGATTGAATTCGACTACACGATCTTACAAACTGTTCTTAGACGAGAATCGTGTATTAAAGACTTGGGAGTTATCTTGGATTCGAAAATGAATTACAAACAGCACATTAAATATACCATCAATAAAGCCTCGAAACTGTTAGGGTTCGTCTTCCGTGTGACGAAAGACTTCAAAAACATAAATTGCCTCAAAGCATTATATTGTTCTTTGGTCCGTTCTACACTAGAATATGCAGCTGTGGTTTATTCACCCCACTATCAAAACGACATACAACGCATAGAAAATATTCAACATAAATATATTCGTTTTGCGCTTCGCCAACTACCATGGAGAGACCCCCTAAATCTTCCGAGTTACCAAGATCACTGCAAGCTTATAGATCTCGATCTACTGTCCGTTCGCAGAAATGTGTTCAGGGCAGTTTTCATTGCTGATCTTCTCCAGTCACGAATTGATTGCTCGGAGCTGCTACGTTTGTTAGATTTTGATATTCGTCGTCGTTGTCTTCGAACTCATCCTTTCCTACGCATTCCTGCCGCCAGAACCAACTATGGCCACAAAGAGTCATACTGACAAATGTGCCGAGTGTTCAATATCTGTTCAAGTCAGTTCGACTTTCATCTAACTCGTGATGCTATCAGGAAATTGTTTAGCCGATCACTATCTCTTTAGAAGTTTATAGTTTTTTCTAAGTACTTAGCTATGTAGTTATAACAGTTAATGATATGCAATATGTTATAATAGTTATTAATATGAAATTTATCATTTGGATATTCTGTAATCTGTTGGTACAAAGGATGAGGAGGTTTTATGCCTACTGGAGACATAGTGTTAGATTGATAATAACTTATCTCCAGTGGGCTTTTCCCTGCTCCAGAATTAAATAAATAAATAAATAAATAAATAAATATTATGTGGACATCCCGTTCGTGAAGTCGAGATTGACGGCGTGGTCACCGATGCCAGTTTGACATGCGAAGACTCTCTTCAATACGGAATGGGTTGCTTTAAAAACCCCTTACATAAGACCGTAAAGATACTGGATTGCAAGCGATTACATTCAGTGTCGATCGCGGGGTATGGTACCAAATCATATCCCCAAACTGACTTTCGCTGGCTCGGCTTTAATTAACTACGTCCTCCTCGACCGAGTGCGCCTCCCTGTTCGTCCTTTTGTTCCGCGTTTAATGAACTGCACCAACTGCAAGCAACTGGGGCACACAACAGCCCATTGCAGCAATGAGCCACGTTGTGCTAACTGTGGGGGGTCTCATGCGGATGGCTCTTGCGGTAGGGGTACAGAAAGGTGTCTTTACTGTAAGGAGGGTCCGCATGACCTAATGGCATGTCCCGCATACAAAATGCGCAAGAATAGCATGAAGCGTTCCCTGAAGGAACACTCCAAGCGTTCCTTTGCTGACATGTTCAAGAGTGCCACACCCCCTAAACAATCAACGAACATCTATACCTGCTTGTCAAATAACGAGAGCGAATAGCTTTAGAAAAAGAGTAAACAAATCATCTCATAAGCTCCGAAGTAAGGGTTCGAAGTTGTATTCCGATGGGCCTCCAACATTTATATTTATAAGAAGTGGAGAAAAAGCTCCTAAGCAAAAAGTTCCTGGTCTCGGAAAATTAAATTCTGAGAAGGAATTCCCTCCACTTCCCGGGACACCAAAATCCCCAAGTGGCCCCGAACACCCAACAGAGAATTAGTTAGGTGCTGGACTCATAAAAATCTCTAATGTTGTGGACTGGATTTTTACCACCTTCAATATGTCTAATCCTTTAAAAGCCTGTTCATGGCTTTGATACCTACAGTTAGAACTTTTTAGAAGTAGTGGACTGCAAAATGGCCCCTTCTTTCAGCGATCATATCCTTCGATGTCTTATTCATCCACCGAGGTCACGGATTCAATAACTGTTTTACAGTGGAATTGCAGAAGTACAATTGTGCATTGAAACTTGGCTAACTTCTGATGTATGCTTAAACTACCATTATTTTAACATTATTCGCCTAGATCGAGATGATCCCTACAGAGGAGTACTTTTAGGAATCAAAAAGTGCTATTCCTTCTATCGAATTAACCTCCCCTCGATACCAGACAAGGCAAGAACCTTTGCATTGCTTCCATCTACAATCCGCCAAGAACCACGGTTGGATACTGCTGGCTCAGCGATGTCATGTAGCTCCTCTCCGCGCCGACGTTAGTTTTAGGAGACTTCAACTCTCACGGTACAGGATGGAGTTGTCTTCATGATGACAACAGAAACACCGTTTTCGATGGTAGAGTTCTTACTTGCACTCTTGTCGTGTAACAATAAAGCCCTGGGGCTAGACATGATTAAATTCAACCTGTTAATAAATCTTCCTGACCCTGCCAGAAGGCGCTTGGTGAACTAATTCAACAAGTTCCTTAAGGATAATATTGTCCCACACGACTGGAGACAAGTGCGAGTGATCGCCATTCAAAAACCAGGAAAACCAGCCTCCGATCACAGTTCGTATCGGCCGATTGCTATGCATTCCTGCATCCAGAAATTGTTTGAAAAAATGATTCTATTTCATCTAAACAATTGGGTCGAAACTAACGGCTTGCTTTCAGATACACAATTTGGGTTACGCAGGGGCAAAGGAACGAACGATTGTCTAGCGTTTTAATAACAGAAATTCAAATGGCATTTGCTCGTAAAGAACAAATGGTGTCAATTTTCCTCAACATCAAGGGGGCTTTCGACTCAGTTTCCAAAACCAACCCATCTGAGAAGTTGCATCAGCTTGGTCTGTCATCAATTTTGAATAACTTTTTGTATAATCTATTCTCCGAGAAACACATGTATTTCGCGCATGGTGATTTGTCAACAATACGATTCAGTTACATGGGTATTCCTCAGGTTTCATGCTTAGGCCCCCTTTTATACCCGTTTTATGTCCCTGTATTTTGATTACATAGCTCAGAATATTAACTTTTCTTCGTTTGTTTCCAACCGTGCTCATTTCTTGGACACTTCTGATTCTACTGTGGTCTTTGACACATCCATGAAAAAAGAGATTCGTGGAACCCTTGCCCAAAGACCATTACTTCATTTTTTTTGTTTTCGATTATAGAGGTTTTAACCTTAAGGTCATTCGCCTCTTCGGGCCAGAAAAATTTCCTGACCCTATGTGCGGGGGTTGGGAATCGAACCCAGGTGGGCTGCGTGAAAGGGCATCGACTTACCCATCACGCTATACCCGTCCCCTACCATTACTTCATTGTCCTGTATGTGACTAGGCTTAACTGAAGCTCTCTGAGTGATGAAGCCAGGAAAGTACCCTCCATATTTCCTGGTGAAAATACGGGAACACTTGAGAGCTTGATCTGGACGGTCTCATTCAATATCGTTAGTCTGGATCCCTTCGCATTATTACATTCCGGGCAATGAAAAGGCAGACTCGTTGGCTAAGCTGTGCGCATTAGATGGTGATATTTATGAAAAACCAATAAGCTTCAATGAATTTTTCAGTATATCTCGTCACAAAACTCTCGAAAGTTGGCAAGCTTCATGGAGCAATGGCAAACTGGGACTATGGCTACTTTCCATTATCCCTAGAGTATCGATGGAACCTTGGTTCAGGGGGATGAACGTGAGTCGCGATTTCATTCGTGTTATGTCGCTGCTCATGTCAAACCATTACACTTTCAACGCACATATCCGGCGTATTAGGCTCGCGGAGAGCGATCTCCAAACCTATGGCGACGTTTATCAGGACATCGAGCATGTCGTGTGGTCGTGCGTAGAGTATCGCGACGTCAGATCGAAGCTACTGGAATCTCATAGGGCCTGAGGTAGAATGACCAAGGTTCCTGTTCGGGATGTGTTGGCGAGTCGGGATAGTTTATATATGCGTCTCATATAAAAGTACCTTAAACACATTAATATACAAGTGTAATCCGTAGTATGCTCTCTTTTGTCGAGGCTTAGAATAATCTTCACCTACACGTTCGAGATTAACATTCGCCCGATTATCCCAATCCCTCGCCTGTCCACCATTTCTGTCGAAAATAACAAGATCTTTTTGCTGTCACCAACTTTTTCATTCCCTCTTCCTCCGTTTCGTCACCAACTCGTTGTCAACTAATTAGATCTTTGTTGTTTTTAGTCATTCGTTCCCATACCCCTTTTTTTCACTCCGTTTTCCACAAAATTACTTCTCTATGTTTCTTTAAATTTCTTAGGCAGCATCACATTCATCGTCCACGGATACGTATAATCGTATAATCGCCATCTGGAAGACTCTCGTGTTATATTCAATCCACCGACCATTGCCGATCGCCAGCTGCAGGCTGAATCTGCCAGAATTGACATACAGGTATTCTCACATATAATACTGTGATATTTTGTTTTATTATTATTCTATTGTTTGATCTTTAACTTTATTTATTGTTCGTTCTTTAACTAGTATAATATACGGAATGAAACAGTGCTTTGCTCGCGAAGTACATCCTTAAGAAAACGAAGGATGTGGTTGCACTATTATAGGTACTTCCAGCACCGGAGACCGAGAACCGCTATAATTGATGTCGGTTCGTACGGCCCCCAACTAACATGATGTACAAACTCTACCAGTTTTTATTCGAATTTCGAAGATTTGAATGATTTTGCATCGAACTCTAAACTACGATTCAAAATTTTTTTGTATCCTGCTATATCCATATATCAGGAAATTTGTTCGCCTCGAAAAAAAGTAATAATTTATTTATTTTATTTTTCACACGTGTAGTCAAACATCGCGCGCAGGCTTTTTATAACCAAAGTATATAGGGCAATCAAATTTAGTGAAATTGAAGAAAAATGAAGTGTGGAGTGAAATCTGCTCTAACATTTAAGACCGCTTCCTATGGAAGTGAGAATATTGCGGCAAGGTTTATCACGCCGCTTGCATTTTTTTGTTTAGATTATAGAGGTTTTAACCTTGAGGTCATTCGCCTCTTCGGGCCAGAAAAGTTTCCTGACCCTATGTGCGGGGTTGGGAATCGAACCCAGGTGGGCTGCGTGAAAGGCATCGACTTACCCATCACGCTATACCCGTCCCCCAGCTTGCATTGGAGTACATTCAATCGTTTTTATCATAATAAATTTATTTTTTTACTTATTTGCTTTAGCTTAACGTGGCCAATTGTCTTGTTGTTATAGTAAAAGAAGGGACGCCGTATTAAGGGGCAGCATACTCCCCTAGAGTTAGTAAAGGAAGGTGAGGAGACTGGGACTTACAAAATATTGATTTTGAATTAAAATACATCATTCGTTTGTTTCACAATTTTTTTAGAATCTTCACGTTTTTCAGATTGTAACGAGAGAGATTATCCTTGGCTGGGATGCTTTGTTGGTGTGCTCTGACGTTGATGTGGCGTTTTTGGGTAGTTTTCAGCAACTCAGTCAGTTCTCAAGAAGTTATAGATAAGAGTCATATAAGGAAGATTTCGAGTTGCCAAGACGTCGCGTACTGGTACGTAGGGTGGTATTCCTTGGGCCCAGAGGGAACCTATGAGTTGGGACCTAGCATCACAATACTCGACACACGTTCAAACAACATGCTCGATGTCATGATAACCCTCACCGCAAACGCAGACACCACTCTCGGCGAGCCCCACTCGACGGAAATGCGCGCTGAACATATAATGATTAGACAAAAGCCTTGACATTACACGAATAAAGTCTCGGCTCACGTCTAACCCCCGGAACCAAACTTTCGTCGATACCTGTGGAATTGAGTGCATCCATCCTCGCAGAGTATCACTCATTAATGTAGCCAAGGTAATCTGGTATGATTTTGCAGATAAAGCTCTAAATTATTGCCGTATTTTCCCCAGGAGTGCTTTCCTTCACTGCTTCACTGATCGGAGAGCCTCAATGGAGCTGAGACTGTCCGATACAATGAAGTAGTGTCAATGATCTCAAAGGTGTACTGAATTGCAGCTAGTTCTGCGACGTAAAATGAAGCTGGATCACTGAGTTTATAGGAAACGGTGAAATTTTCATTCAATATACCGAAGACAGTGGACCCGTCGATATGTGATCCGTCAGTGTAAAACATTTTATTATAGTCGACTTCTTTAAATTTATTATTGAAAATTTTTGGGATCTCTTAAGGGCGTACAGGACAAGATTCCACGAATTTCTTCTTTCATGAATGTGTCGTAAAGCACAGTAGAATTAGAAGTAGTCACAAAATGAACACGGTTGGGATAAGCAATCGATATGAGAGATCCCAGAATCTAATTTTCAATGGTAAGATGTCCACCAGCACTTCAAGACTTATCGTATGAGTTGATTACATACAACCCAGGGCAATACCTATACAACGATACTGAATTCTGTCCAGTTTAATGAAATGAATATTCGCAGTGGAGCGGAAACATTCATATTCCATTACTGACAATATCGTCGTTTTGAACAACCTAATCAGGTCTCCTGAGTGATAGCCTCACCAATTTTCGGCTATTGTACGAAGGACATTGATTCTCTGTAGGCATTTTAATTTCAAATACCTAATGTGACATCCCCAGGTACCTTTTTAGTCGAACCAGACCCCGAGATATTTGAATGTGAAGGCCTGAGCTATGGTTTCACCCCTTAGTTGAAGCTGTAATTGGGCTGGTTCTCGCTTCCTTGAAAATACAACCAGCTCAGTTTTCTCCATAGAGAACTCGATACCCCTTTGAAGAGCTGATGTTAACAAGTTGTCGAGGGTATCTTGTAATGGTCCTTGGAGTTCGGCAGCTTTGGGTTCTTTAATAGACACAACGCTGTCGTCGGCAAGTTGTCTTAGCGTGCAGGATGTGTTGATACATTCATCAATATTGTTTACGTAAAAATTGTACAGAAGGGGGTTTAAACATGAGCCCTGAGGAAGACCCATGTAGCTGAATCGTATTGTCGACAAATCACTATGCGCAAAATGCATGTGTTTCTCAAACAATAGATTATATAAAAAGTTATTCAAAACTGTTTAAAGACCACGCTGATGCACTTTCTCAGATAGAACGTTAATGGAAACTGAATCGAATGCCCCTTTGGTGTCGAGGAAAACTGATGCCATTTGTTCTTTACGAGTAAAAGCTAGACAATCGTTCGTTCCTTTGCTCCTGCGGAACCCAAATTGTGTACCTTGACAATTTCCGAATACAGGAAAGCTTAGAAATCGGCTGATACGAATTGTGATCGGAGGCTGGTTTCCCAGGTTTTTGAATGGTGATAATTCTCACTTCTCTCCAATCGTGTGGAACAATATTACCCTCGAGGAAAATGTTGAATAAATCCCACAAGTGCCTTTAACAGAGTCAAGCAAATTTTTCAACAAGTTGAATTTAATTCTGTCTAACCCCGGGGCTTTATTGTTACAAGACAAGAGCGCAAGTGAGATCTCTACAATCGAAAATGGTGTTTCGTTAGTATTTGAAGCCGCGACGCGGGATATCTTCTGTTCCGGAACAGAATCGGGCGTGCTTTTTAACGAAATTGAAATTCCTCACTTTCGTTCGCGTGATTTCGATTGCGCATGCGTCGAACCGTATTCCAAAGAGTGCTCATTTTTGTTTCTCTCGTTAATCTGTCTACAAACCTTCGCCAGCAACCGCGTTTCTTAGCTTTAATCAGACTTTTATTTTGAAATTCTATCGCCGCGTATTTCCGATAGTTATCTGGGGTTCCGTTCTTTCTGAACGAGATGAAGATTGAAGCATTTTTCGTTTGAAGCTCTGAACACTCTTTGTCCCAAGATGGGTTGGGAAAAGGCATACTAGTTTGCGCGCTGGGTACTCGTTTCGTCTGAGCTTGAAATGCGGTGTCGAGAATCAAGCCAAGCAAAAATCTATACTCTTCCCCCGGAGGAAGCTCCGGTGATGTTTCCAGCCTCTCAGATATCGAGCTAGCGTAACTTTTCCAATCAATGTTTCGTGTGAAATCGTACGAAACATTGATTGTTTCTGATGGTCTAACACGGTTTGTGATAGAAACCAAAATCGGCAAGTGATCGCTAGTGTGAGAATCACAGATTACCTTCCACTTGCAATCTGACTGTGGCGAAGTCGTGCAAAGGGGTACATCCAGCGCACTTCGTTGTGCTGGCGGTCTAGGGTTCCGTGTCGTTTCTCCGTGTTTAGAATTGTCAAATTGAAGTTGTCACACATATCTTGGATTAACGAAGAACGGTTATCATCATATAAGCAGCAACATCCTGTACCATGCGAGTTAAATCCCCTAAAACCAACCGTGGTTGAGGAAGAAGTTCTATGATGTCTTGCCAGCCGATGATGCCCTACAGAGACTCTGGGAGGAATGTAAATTTAAGCTATACATAGATCTTTGCTTTAATATAAATTTGGAAAGCAACAACTTCAATTCCCGGTGTAAAGGGGAGGTTAATACGATAGAATGAATAGCACTTTTTGGTCCCTAAAAATACCCCTCCATAAGAGTCTCCTCGATCCAGGCGGATTATGTTGAAATTATGGAAGTCGAGGTTAATGTTAGAAGTCAGTCAAGTTTCACTCAAGGAGAATACATCGCAGTTACTAGTGTGTATAAAGTCAAGTTTTGGGATGATACTTCAGCAATTCCTCTGAAGCACAATGATCATATCTTCGATTCTCAGTGGTAAATTATCCATCAAAAGATACGATCGCTGCAAGAAGGGGCCATGGTTCAGTCAACTGTTTTAAAAATGTCCTTACTCTTGGCAGTAGAGTAGTTAGCAAGCTTTTTAGAGGATCAGTAATATTGAAGGCTGTTAATATCCAGTCCACGATATCAGCAAACTTCAATAATCCGGCGTTTGTTTGATTTTCTGGTTGTCAGATGGGGTCATTCGGGTTTTTTATGCTCCTGGAAGTGCTGGGTACTCCTTATCATCTCTAAGATTTTTTAAACCAGAATGCGTTTGCTTCGGTTTTGAGTCAGCACTCTTCGGGTTTGTTTGATTGTTTTGTGACGAAGAGGACAGTTTGAGACCTTTACGAAGAAGTTTAGAAGCCAGATTTTGTCTTTTCCTGCTTCCTTTAACCTGCGTGTAGGAAGGTGCTTCGCCTGGGTCGTCAGAGGTATCCTCTTCAACTGGCAACATTGCAAACGGGTTCTCAGGGTTCGATGGAGTGGTTCTTATTCAGATTTCCGCGTACGAACGTTTAGGGCGTTCTTTCACGGATCGCTTCAATTTCTCCGCACGCTGTATGTACGTAGGGCACACCGATAGATCATAGATCATTCTCCTCCCAGTAGCAACACTTTTCCGTTGGTCTCCTGCAGAGATCGTCCTGATGGGCCTCACCACATTTGCCGCATCGCAGTTTGTTGCAACAATAGGTTTCCGTATTCCCTAGTATTTTGCAGCTTGTACAGTGCATTACCCGCGGTACATACAACCGAACAGGTAGACGAACTCCACTCACTACCAAATAATTTGGAAGTACAGATCCGGCAAAAGTCACGCGAAACGAATCCGATTGGTAAACTTTACCATCTATCGATTTGGAGTGCAATTGCTTGCACTCCAAAATTTTAACTGGCTGAAGGTCGTGGTTTTTGAAACGGTCTACCCCGTCTTTCATCAGATCTTCGATCGTCAGACTTTCGTCACGGACCACACCGTCGATCTCCACCACATAAGACGGGACGTACACGCGGTACTCCCTCGTGAACAACTCGCTGGTAGCAATCTCGTTTACTTGCTTCAGGTCGGACACAACAACGCGTAACTTGTTTGACTAAACCTTGCCGATAGACTTTATAGCCGAGTAATGTTCTGTCAGGACTCTGAGAGACTTTGATTTGAGTGATTTGGGCCGGAAGTATACCACCCACGGACCCCCCGAGCCATCGTCTTGGTAAACTTTTCGGCGAGTAGGCAATATCTCCGAGAGAGATGGTGGTATCGGAGGGGGAGATGGCGGCATCTCGGATACAGACTCGATTTCTGAACGTTCTTCGTTCATTGAAGCTTCGCCTTCCTTCGAGACACCCCACTGTTATCGATATTCATATTTTCAGTACGGAAGTAAAAGAGTCTTCCGCAATTGTAACAAGAATGAAAAACAAAAGTGAGAAAGAAATTATTTGAATAGAAAAAGTAAAAAGAAAAAGTTATAAAAAATACTTAACAGTATGACCCGGCAATCTGTTAAGTGAGTTGCTCCTTCAGTCCTTCGTTGTGTCTCAGCGTGACCTTGACTCAGGATTGTTCGGTTGCTGTGATGCGGGTAGCCAACAATGGGTATAAAGTACTGTCCACTGCTGCCCGAGTATAACACAATAGCATCCACTGTCGATACCGATGCGAAGTCGGTTCACAGGCAGAACTCACCTGTGGGGATGCTGCTTTTTATCACTACGGTGTAATGCCTTTGCTGTGATAGGCACCATCGTTATGCCGATGTCGATTGTAAGAAAAACGCGTGTGTTCACTTCGAACATTCGGTTACGAATGACATTTAATCTTGGCATTTATGGTGCCAGTGTGTGCTGACTGCCAGCATTTAATAAAAACAGGAACAGAGACCCTGAAGCTGCTACACCAACAGGAGAAGCTTTTAAAGTATACCAAATAACAAACGGAGGTGTTCCACCGGACCGCATCCTATCTTGGAAGAATTGAGAGATGAAGTCAAATCAATCTCGACGTCAATCTCGAATATCGTCGCTAAAGACGTGGAAAGCACTTAGTGTAAAACACTAGCTGAAGAATTGGAAGCAAACAAATCACCAAAACGAAGCGAAGAAGTATTTGGAAATAACTTTAATGTATTTCGGCATGATCGAAGTTTATCTCTTTGTCAGAAAAAATCTGGAGTTCTCATAGTCATTAACTCTTGCTTCACTTCTGCAGAAATTATTATTCCTAAATATAAAGAATTTGAAAATGTATGGGCAAAAGCCTCAATATCGGGCGAAGTTCGTCTGCTTTCCTATTTCCAACCAACCCCCCTCCTCCAAGAAAATTCAAACAAATCATCTTTTGAATTATTCTTTCAATCTTTAGACACAGTCATTTTGAATATGGAACCTGAAGTAAAGCTTCATATTTTCGGCGACTTCAAATAACGTCAAGCGGATTTCTTTTCTGACATTGAAAAAGGCGGGTGGGTAATGTCAGAGACATAACTGGATGTCGTGAATACGAAAACTGCTTGCATGTTCCCTAACACTTCCGAATATCAATTAGTTGACCAATTGTAAGAATTATGCAAGCATTCCCCTTTTTCACTACTTGAAGAATTTAAAACGATGCACCTTAACAGATTAGTTATATTAAACATTCACACAAATATGATGAAATAACCAGTATAGTTTTTAATAATAAAATAATGGTGGCTCTGAAAAGAACCTTTTATGAAGGCGTTCGTGTTGGAGAGTGATGAGTTCAATTCGAATTCCGAAGGACTTCAGTCATCTATTTACAGGCTGACTTGTTGTCCGTGGGTGCGCTACTGATATGGTCGGTGTAGGTGTAGCGTTTACAACCGACTATAATCTTTCAATGCAGAAAACATTTATCCACTGAGTGGATCAATGATACAATAGGCTTGTTATATATATATATATATATATATATATATATATATATATATATATATATATATATATATATATATATATATATATATATATATATATATATATATATATATATATATATATATATATATATATATATATCAACTGCTTTCTACATTCATGTTCCTAGCTAATACGAGATCAATACATATGCCTCCAAGGGTAGTAGCAAATATATTATATATCAATATGGATCACTTTAACGAATTCAATACAAATTGAAAAAGACATCACAGTAACTAGCATCATCTCGTGACGGAAAAGGCTATTAGTTCAGTCATGTTTAATAGTTTGCGTTTAGCGTGCACCCAGAAGTGGAATGTCAAAACTAATTCAGCCCGCATAGAGGCGTGATCATTTTCATATTTAAATGTTTTTTTACGAAAGAAAATATCTCCTGTAAACAATGTAGAATTACACTCTTTTAGACCTATCGTCTTCACTTTCAAGAGTTATGAAGTAGTATTTAACTTTGCTCATGAATGTTATGAATGGTGCTGAAAAGACGAAACCTATAGGCTGTGATGGCAATGTTTGGCAGATCACTTCTGATAGGGTTACAGAGGTATTTTGGCCACTTCATATATTTTGGCCCACCTAACAAACTTTATCGATTTCATCGGATTTTATCGATGTTAAGTAACTCATGTTGCATCAATTTGAAGCTAATCACATTAAATTACCTATTGCGGAAGAGGTTTTCAAAGATATTACAACATTTGGTGGATATTTTTACAAAGTGGGCCAAAATAAAATCAATCCTGAAGTGGGCCAAAATACCTCTGTTACCTTATATAGAACAAAATTAAAATGAAATGAACGGTGTATTACAAGTTACTTTGATTGCGACATTTTTTTCATTGCGTTCATGACATTGAATATAAATTAGCATTAGCATTAGAATGCAAAAGAAAATTTTCATTTTCATAAATTGTCTATGAATAAAAACTGCATATACTAAGCGACTGTCAAAACTTTTTGCAAAGATTTGAAATTTCAATATTTGTTTTCTAGAAAGTAACTGAATTTCATTCAACAGACGAACCATTCCAAAATTCGACAAATAGAAAGTTTGTTTAGCGCTACAAAATGTTAAAAAATAGTATGATAAGTGCAATACAGTAAGCAAAAGAACAAGTTATACTTATTACTTTTACTTCAATTGATAGTTCTCGTTGAGGCGAATTACGGTTTATTTATATAATAAATTGTTTGGTTTTAAAGCAGTTATTTATTCATCAAACAACCTGATATTGTACATTTTTATTACCGTAACCGTAATTTTTCAAATCAAGAAATTGTAGTACATAATTCGGAAATGTAGGTAAAATTCTGGAACTAATATTAAGATTAATTGGTTCAGTTCTGCGTGCACATTCCACACATATTTATATAAATAGGGATTTTTATAAAAACAAAATGTTCTCATCCGAGTTGGTATCTGATTTCGATTCTAAACCGTATTTACAGCTTATTATTTCGTACAATTTATATTGAGAAATATTCCATATATTTGGAGTTGTTTGGTTCAGTGTGCTGATTGGGTCATATGTGTATTAAAAATATTGTAGTGTATTAACACATGGATCATTAAGTCCCGAGACTAAAGCAGAGATGGCGCTCGTAGTAAACCAGTAATCACGTCTTTCTAGAGTACTAACCTTTGCTTGCAACTGGTCAAAATTTTAAGTCGATCCGACCAGAAACAGCTGAGTTATCGAGGTTGGAGAAAAGTCGTTTTTTAGTTTGTTTAAAAAATGGAAAAAAAACCGAGTTTCGTGTTTTGATAAAACATTGTTTTTTTAATGGGTAAAAACACCGTGCAAGCGAAACAATGGAATGAAAAATATTATCCGGACTCTTGTCCATCAAAAGCAACGATTTGTCGGTGGTTCGCCGAGTTTAAACGTGGTCGAACTGACACAAATGACGCGGAACGCTCGGGTAGACCTGTGGAAGCCGTTACACCGGAAAATGTGAGTGAAGTAACAAAAATTAAAGTGAAGTGAAGCTCCGTGAGATTGCTGAGATGACACAGATATCATATGGAAGTATATTTACTATCCTTTATGAAAAATTGAGCATGAAAAAGGTTTTTTCCAGGTGGGTGCCTCGATTGCATTCGATGGAACAAAAACAGCCTGCCACAAGTCGATGAAATCAATGGCGAAATTGAACGAATTGGGCTTTGATCTGCTTCCCCACCCACCATACTCGCCAGATTTAGCCCCCAGTGACTACTGGCTCTTTGCTGATCTTAAAAAAAATGCTTCAGGGAAAAAGATTGGGCTCAAATGAGGATGTCATCGCTGAAACTGAAGCTTATTTTGAAGCGAAAGATAAATTTTTTTATAAACATGGTATTGAAAAATTGGAAAAACGTTGGAACCATTGTATCACTCTAAAAGGTGATTATGTTGATGGATAAAAAAAAAATTTGCAAAATAAATGTTGTTTCCATTGTTAGTCTCGGGACTAATTGATCCATGTGTTAGTAACCTTTTTTGCCACCGCACTTGATTGTGATGTCCCTCGTAAATCGCAAGAGCGATCCGGTAATAGTTTGTGAAGAAGCAAATTTCATATCCAACTTCATATAGTTGCTCACAGGCGCGTAGCCAGAGAAAATTTTCGGGGGGGTTTTAGAACATGGTGATAAATCAACACATGCACAATTTATATCACAATGTTTCCCATGGGTTATAATTTTTTGTTTCACAATTTATATCACAATGTTTCCCATGGGTTATAATTTTTTGTTTCGGGGGGGGGGTTTGAACCCCTAAAACCCCCCCCCCCTGTATACGCGCCTGGTTGCTCATGAAATCAACATTATCTTGTTTTGAGGCATCTATATTGAAATCCTCCATAGCTATGATCGGCGTAATTTAACGTGAAAAATTGCCTCTCTTTGTAGGTTGTATCTGGCGAAATATATAGAAAAACCAACAGCATTTTAATGCCATTTAGCGTACTATCAATTGCACATACCTTATGATAAAAAGAACCGGAATGTTCATTTTAAAATTCCCGCGCTTGTTCAATCGATAATTTTTTTATTCTCTCAACGTTGGCAACACTTTTATACACATTCTGTCAAATTTAGACGCATATCGTACAATTAGTTTTTGTTAGGCGTCTATACAAAGATCACCCATTATAAAAATCGCCACACGAAAATTTTTCAACTTCTTTGTATAGACGCCAAACAAAAACTAATCGTACGATATGCGTCAAAATGTAAACTGTAAACGGTGTAAACTTTGTCTACTTCCATTTTGATAAATATGATGTTTGTGGTACGAAAGAAAACATTAAACTAATTCTACTTTGCTTTGAATTGTCACGACCAACAGGATCTGAATTTAGATCCAAGATAATTCCTTGCATGTGCACTGATGACTTCAGCTGGCAGGCTTCTGGTGTGGTTTGACTGTGTGGCCGGCCCGATGTTACTCTCATGTGTGTCTTCCTCATGTAATCGTTGCTCACAAAATAAACTTTTTATATCGATGGAACAGCACATATTTAGTTCTCTTCCTTAGAACGTATTCTGATTATGTGGTGCTGAAATGGATCAACTCAGACAGGCCTTTAAATAGTATACTATTGATGAACTTCAATATTGTTGCAATATACTTTCAAGATAAATAATTTCGAATCTCTTGGTAGTTAGATTATACAAATCTTTCCACAGATCTTTCCACTATATAAATCTTTCCACAGATCACTGAGCGATGAACTTTCAAAATACGAGAAAGGCAAACAATTTCATGAGTTTTGCTCTTTGATACTCGTTGAAACCAAACATTTCAGAAAATTTTAATGTTGAACTATTTGAAATTACGTCGCACAACTGAAGGATTCATCTTAAAATTGTGATCATATTTCCGATGGCATGTAGGAAAAATTATGTTGATACGTTAGATGCAACAAGAGAGATTCACGATAAAAAACTTATCACTCTCAGGAGGTAAATTTGGAAAAGTTACTCAATAGTAAAGAAAGTCGTATTCATGACTAAATGAATTCATCTTACTTCCAGTCGTAGGAGAAAACGCAACATTGCATTACTAATATTTGCCTGCATCAAGTAAACTCCGTAAAAAATCGACAAAATGCATATTTAGATCTTCTTTTCACAAATTGCACAGAAGATTTTTGTGTGAATGCATCAAACTTGCCATTATGAAAAAATTAAGCATTTATCACCGCAATCGAATATTCATTATTTTCACAGTGCCGGAATACAATAAAATTGACTTTGAAGAAGTCAAGCGTAGGCTAAGTATAAATTATTGGCGAAATGAAGGAGATGTCGACGACGAAGTAGACAAAATTTATCAAACTGTAAACAATATATTAGCAGAAAGTTTACCGAAGAAAAAATTATAATAGCAAATTACCTATATGGTTCAATTCTCAGTTGAAACGTCTGAAAAATAGAAAGCAAAAAGCACACAAAATTTACAAACAAAAAAACTGTGACACTCATCTCCAAAATAACATAGACTTCTGCAATCAACTCAAAATAGCCATAAATGCAGCACATGAGAATATTAACGCAAAATTGAAAACGAAATAAAGACTTGTCCTAAGAATTTTTTTAACTACACGAAACTAAAAAGCAATTAAAATATGGCATAGAACATAGTCTTCTGGAGTGGCTTGAATCATACTTAACGAATCGTGTACAAGTAGTTTGATTCCGAAACATAAACTCTGAACCAATCAATGTAACATCTGGCGTACCTCGGGGCTCTCTAAAATCTAAAAGTGCTTATATATGCAGATGACATGAAACTCTTCATGGCAATTAAAAATATCAATAACGGTGTAATATTCCAGAACGAAATTAATCTATTCCACATTTGGTGCTGCAAAAGTCTACTTCAACTCAATGTAAAAAAATGCAACTCTATAACATTCAGTAGGAAAAACAAAACCCATTCAACAACAGGTAAGTTGAAATCCTCAACATTAGCTGGGCCAGATGAAAACCCGTCTATAGTATTGAAAAAATGTTCGCAGTCCCGCAGTTTCCTGCGTGCTGGAAAAAATCCCATATGTTCCCGATATTCAAAAAAGGAGACAAACAAAATATTTCAAATTACCGAGGTATAACTTCTTTTTGTGCTGGATCAAAGCTGTTGAAGATTTTAGTGGGAAACGTATTATTCCGTGAAACAAAGACATATATCTCTAATGATCAGCATGGTTTTTATCCAGGTAGATCTACAATCACTAACTTGACACAATTTTGTTCCTTTTGTATTAAGAACATTGAAACTAGATCACAGATAGATACAATATATACGGACTTAAAAGCTGCATTTGACTGTGTAGATCATATGCTATTGCTAGCAAAACTGGAGCGCCTAGATGCGTCGTCTAGTTTCTCTCAGTGGATCGCCAAAGAGTTTACTGATTCACACTGCTTGCGAGCGTTATATTACGCGATGGTACGGTCTACCCTTGAAGCCTCAGTGCATATTTGGTGTCCTTACGCCAGTGTTTGGATCAATATAATTGAAACAGTACAATCACGATTCCTACGATTTGCTCCTATATCTGTGCCATGGCGTAATCCGTCAGAACTTCCACCATACATTGAGCGCTGTTGTTTGCTCGACATAAACACACTAGACAAACGACAAAATATACTCAGAGCTGTATTTATAACGAAATTGCTGAATGGACAAACTGATGCTCCTGAGATTCTCTCGCAAAAATTTATTAATGTCCCACCAAGAACGCTAATAGCGCGGACTCGACTTACGAAGAACGCAGTATGGTAAGAACGAACCGATTAGGGCAATGTGTAATGTTTTCAATAGTGTGTACGACCTTTTTGACTTTTCTGTATCAAGTGTTGTTTTCAAAAATAGGGTTAAGAGACTCAGATAGATTATAAGTAGAACTTATTTATTTTAGAACTGGATAATGTTTGTACCTTTATTCGTTAGACTAATGTTACAAATATGTATAATATTAAAAAGATACACGCATTTGATTAATTTCAAATGGGCTTTTCCCACTCCACCAAAATCTCCATTAAGATCCAGGTCAGATGGAAAGAAATAGACAAATAAAGAAAAACAATATGCAATAATTTTTTGTTGGATCAGAAGACCTTTCATATGACCCTAAGATTGGAAATATCAGGTTTGAGACTAGTTTGGAAAAAAATTCGCCGGTTTGAGTGACGGTGTACAATATTTAACATACTTTACCCTATAACTTCGGAACCGGAAGTCGGATCCAAATGAAATTCAGAAATTCCGTATGAGACCATGGACCTTAAATTTGAATCCAAGTATGTGGAAATCGTTCAAACCATCGCTGAGAAAAGAGATTGAAATCCTTTTTGCTTTCTTATATACAAAGGCTATACAATCACTGCAAAAACCGACTTTTGAACCGAGGCCCGGAGGGCCGAATGTCATATACCATTCGACTCAGCTCGTCTAACTGAGCAAATGTCTCTGTGTGTATGTGTGTGTGTGACAAATATTTTCACTCACTTTTTTCGGAGATGGCTCAACCGATTTTGTATAAACTTGGATTCAAATGAAATGTCTCATGGCCCTATACAAAGTTCCTGATTTTCATTTGGATCCGACTTTCGGTTCCGGAACTACAGGGTGATATGCACCAAAATTGTGAAAATAATGTCACAAAGTTCCTGAGTTTCGTTTGGATCCGACTTCCGGTTCCGGAGCTACAGGGTGATATGCACCAAAATTGTGAAAATAAAGTAACTCACTTTCCTTTAAGACGGCAGAACCTGTTTTCATAAACTTAAATTCAAATAAAAGGTCTCATGAATTAATAGAAAGTTCCACAATTTCATTTGGATCACACTTCCTGTTCCGGAATTACAGGGTGATATGCACACAAAAAGGTGAAAATAGTAACTTAAAATGTGAAAAAAATGTCATTCAATTTTCTCGGAGATGATTGAGTCGATTTTCACATACTTGGATTCAAATGAATGGTCTCATGGTTCCATACAAAGTTCGGACTTGTGCCACTTCCGGTTTCGGAACTACAGGGTGATATGCATAAAAATTGTGAAAATAATGTCATTCACTTTTCTCAGAGACGGCAGGTACTTAATGGTAAAACTGGCAGTTTCAAAAAAAAAAAATTCATAAACTACCACTTTATATTTGCTAGTCAATTTCTCTAGTTGTGCGACCATGAGAGTATGTAACCAAATAAACCAACCATTGATAATCCCATAAAAGATCTGCTAATTTTTTTTCAAGTTCGACTACTAGAACATTTCTTTCAAAAACTCAAATCTTCATAGAGAATCGTAAATAAATTGGTAGGTCATATTAGTGTATGGTTGAATGAACCGAATGGCACCATGCCGATGTCCAGCTTTTGGTTGCGGAAGTACCAACAATAGTAATTAAATGTAATAAGATGTAGCCCACTTCAGTTACTCACACATGATTGAATAATGTAATATACAGGAGAAAACTGAAAATGAGAACGGCATCTTTACACCAATAGGTTTATTAACACTTTAAATACCTGAAAAAAAATTTGGAGCAGTTACTTCGAGCTGTCATAGCTCAGCTGTTTTTCAACGAATCTCAATAAATTTTACTCCTTTACACCAAACCAATTTAAATTTGATTTTCGCCGTTCCAGGTTTTTTTCACGCGCCCAATATGCCCTATCTGCTTCCCTATTTTCTTTCCTTTGGCATAAACGTCGCATAGAAAATATTGAACACTTCAACTTTACCGAATCATAACTTTGTTGTTACTCAACCGATTTTCAAAATTTGTTAACCATTGGAAAGGTACTACTAGGTGAAATAAGTTTGTTTACTTAAAGTTAGAATGAAAACTGTAGATAGATGACCTCAGAAAAGGTGAGACTTTTTACAATGATCGTAAATATCTCGAAATTCATATCGATGACCTATATATTTTTACACATCATTCGATTGCTAGTGATACCAGCTACAATTTTCACCCAACTACCATTCTTGCACTATCAAAAGAAAACATTAAAAAATCAATTTATATATATTTATAATTTTTTTCATTTTTGCCTTTCTCATATAGAAAGGTTATGCAATCACTTGAAAAACCGACCAGTGAAAATTGGCCCGGAGGGCCAAGTGTCATATACCATTCGACTCAGTTCATCGAGCTGAGCAATGCCTGTGTGTGTGTGTATGTATGTGTATGGGTATGTGTCAAATAATCTCACTAGGTTTTCTCGGAGATGGCTAAACCGATTTTGACAAACTAGGATTCAAATGAAAGGTCTCGTGGTCCCATACGGAATTCCTGAATTTCATCCGGATCCGACTTCCGGTTCCGGAATTATAGGGTAAAGTGTGTTCAATATTGTACACCGTCACTTAAACCGGCGAAACAAATAACGTAAAAAAATTTCTAAACTGGTCTCAAAACTTCACAAATCGATAGTCATTATCAGTAGGCAACTAAACAAACCGATTTCGGCTATCCTGGTTCCCGGTATCCGGTTCCGAAAGTACAGGAAATAGTGGTAATATATACAAAAATGGATCTCACTCACTTTTCTCAGCGATGGTTTGACCGATTTCCACAAACTTAGATTCAAATAAAAGGTGTTCTGGTCCCATACGGAATTCCTGAATTTCATCCGGATCCGACTTCCGGTTCCGGAATTATAGGGTAAAGTGTGTTCAATATTGTGCACCGTCACTTAAACCGGCGAAACAAAAAACGTAAAAACATTTCTTAACTGGTCTCAAAACTACACAAATCGATAGTCATTATCAGTAGGCAACTAAACAAACCGATTCCGGCTATCCTGGTTTCCGGTATCCGGTTCCGAAAGTACAGGAAATAGTGGTAATATATACAAAAATGGATCTCACTCACTTTTCTCAGCGATGGTTTGACCGATTACCACAAACTTAGATTCAAATGAAAGGTCTTCCGGTCCCATACGGTATTCCTGAATTTCATCCGGATCCGACTTCCGGTTCCGGAATTATAGGGTAAAGTGTGTTCAATATTGTACACCGTCACTTAAACCGGCGAAATAAAAAACGTAAAAATTTTTCTAAACTGGTCTCAAAACTTCACAAATCGATAGTCATTATCAGTAAGCAACTAAGCAAACCGATTCCGGCTATCCTGGTTCCTGGTATCCGGATTCCTGAAAGTGCATATAATAGTGAACTCATTTCGTTTTCTTAAGGATGGCTTACGCAATCAAAGCACTGTTTTATTCTGTATGTTATGCATAAACAATCTCTTGGTTTCTTTCAAAACTCGAAGAGAATTTTTTTGAATAGAATACCACAATATTATATGTACATGAGAAAGGCATCATTACACCACTAGGTGGATTAAAACAGGTTTTTTTACATGTATGTACATAACTTAAAATCCAAAGCGATGACATGTACATTTTTCTGCTCCAAAGTATTGGAATTATTACCATAAACAATGTGTTGATGAACAAAATTATATATCCGTTCAAAAAATCTCAAGAAATTTGGTACAAATACAGAAAATTTCTATTATTGAAAAATTTTTGTGAAACAAAATCAAGTCAAAACTTTTAAATTTTATGATATATATTTTATTATTATATGAGTTGCAAATTTATTATGAACAAAATTCACAAAAAAACTGAAACTGGAATTTCACTGACAATCTTAAAAATTTCGGTAAATTCTGAAAATAATTATGTTTTTGTATTGGACAAGAGATCTAAACAATTTTTCTGCACAACCCTAACACAACTGATAACTACTAAGATTCTGATTTTATTTTAGGTTTTCCGTAAAATCTCAAACAAAATCGGTGGTAGATCGGAAATTCCAAAGTTTTCGATATAAATTACGTTCCAACGTTTCTGCAAATCAAAGTGAATATATTGCAATCCATGTTGATTTCATGTGTTTCATAGAGACGTAGAATTTGAATTTTACAAATAGAATAAACTTTGTGACAACACAAAAATTTTAAATAATTCCAATGGCTTTGTACAATAAGAAATAGAACGTAAAATAACCCATCGCAAAAGAAAAACACTACAATTTAAAAATAATGTATTGCTTGATTTTTGTTTCATAAGCAATTGAGAACAAAATCATATATTTTAAATTTTCCGCTATCCCAAACGAAATCAATTATAATCGATAGAATATTGAAACTCAAATTTCACAAATTTAGCATAATTCCGGAATGAATAGAACTCGAAAATTATTTAAATTTCCTATTAGTAAATTCCACTCAAAAATCTATCTATACTTGTTTACCAATTCAGAAAAAGTAGCACACAAATCTCACGAAATTAGGTAAAAAAAACCTTTTACTGAATAAAACTCTGCACTTATGTTACTTTTGTATATGAAATTCATACTATATAGGTGCAGCGCCCTTAGCAAATTTTCCTTCGAATTTGCTAGTATTGTAGAAAAAGTAGGGAGCCGTGGAGGAAAAACAACATTGCAAGAACAGCAACCCAGTCGTGAAGGAAAAACTCGTCACCTTTCAGACAAGCCTTCACGTCAGCGTAAACGCGACGAGCAACAACAAAAATATCTTTTCACGGGCACCGGTCACTGTCATTGACATTGTGGCAGTGGTTTCGGTTCGCGGCTCTCGGAAATTTCGGTAGAGCTTCGGGAGAAAGTCGGATGAACTTTCTACTTATAATCACATGCTCGGCTTATACTAAAATCTTCGGGCTTCACCCGAAAGAAAATGTTAAGAGCTTAAAAACCCATAGTTGGGAAGAGTTAGAGCTAATGAGTCTCAGAGTGTCCGTTAGTATCGGGCGTCGGCCCGTAGACAAGTTAGTCGGTTCCAAACAGTTGACGGTAAATAGCCGTTAGTAGTGTAATACGCGATTCCCGACACAGTTCGCCAATTAACTTCTGCTGTAGCGTTCAAGCAGACAGGTTGTGTTACTGGCTTGTGAGTTAACGGCTATCACCGAGTCAAGGCAACTTTAGCTGCAGGTGCGAACGCATAGAAGTGCTCAGACACAGTGGTGCGGAGACGAAGGGGTGTAAAGGCACAGAGGTGCTAAGGCACAGAGGTGCTAGGGCGCATCAGCGCAAAGCCGCAAAGACAACCACTGTAATATGAGCATTTAAGACTAAACCTTTCTCACACCCCAGACCACACGCACTTGACAAATTTCCAAAAACACGTACTCGACAAATTTCCACTCCAACCTAAAATGCCTACACAAAACAAACACATTACCTACATGAAGGCAACCTACATGAAGGCAACCTACATGAAGGCAATTTACGCTGACCCAAAGAAAAGAGCTACATAGACATAAATTTCGGCAAGCGAAATGAGGAAAGCATTAAGTTACACACCATTGAATTGAAAACAAACAGACCTGACCTACTGTGACACTTCCCCTTCCTTGACACCCTCATGCCCGCAATTGAATACCTACCGACAAGAACTATAACGACAAGTAACTCAAGAACACACACTAACTCAAACCGACACTCACGAGAATAACCCAACATGCTATAGCCCTCTCCTCTCCGTATCACACCCGCTCACTCTCATCAAGAAGCTTATTTCCTCTCTTACTCACAAAGTATCCAATGGCCGACGCGATACAAATGATCCCATTGGCTAAATCTGACTTTCAATGCGCGTTCTAACTCCTCCCACCTAGAGTAAATAGTAAATAGAATTAACCAGCTAGATCAGGAGAGAATAGAGTATAAAATAAGAAAACGGTAAAATAAATGCAACATTCTTAATCGCAAGATAAGACAGTTAGTTATTCTGTTTAAACCACCAGGTATCAGTTCGTATGGTGTACAGTACCGGTTGCGGTGGACAAAACGAAGCATTATCGTGTGGTGCTACACAAGAAGCATCACACTTAATCGTCAACAAGAGCTACAACACTGTATCTAAGGCCAGGTACAGGCAGCGTACAGAGAAGCTCAGCGAAGACCACGACGGCAGAGCAACGGAGATAGAAGACAGCAAATTTGAAATAGTTGGTGCGAGCTTCATGCCGAGTACCTGTGGAAAGCAGAAAGCGACTAACAGGTACATCTATAATTATATTTTATTTCACTTCAAAGTATATTCTCTTTTATATAATTCAGTTGAGATCAATTATTTTAACATAATTATTATTAAAACATATTTATTTATGAGATCAATTATTTAAACATATTTAATAATGATGTAATGATGATCTGATGGATCAGAATTCAGGAGATCCATCTCTGCCACCAGGCGAAAATTTAACGGTTCCTAACTCGCAGAGAACGGAATTTTACAATGTAACTTCTGCGGGCCTATGGATAGTCTATTTTCGGCGTGAAATGAAGACATTAAATTTATTTTATATATCTAAAGAATTGACATCACGATTTCCCGCTACCAAAGAGATAGTAAGAGTCCATAAAGACAAGATCCGCATTGTAGTCGATTCTTGAAGCAGGCTAACGAGATTGTTGTTTGTGCATTATTTACCCGCGAATATCGCGTATACATTTCTTCGAAAGACGTTGACATAGCCGGTTTTATCACCGAAGCGGGTCTTTTGGTGAAAGAGCTGCTTGAGCATGGAGTTGGACGTTTTAAAAACTCTATGCTTGAGGGAGTAAGGATACTCGAGTGCAAACAATTGTACTCAGCATATTTCGAAGAAGGAATAAAACTTATCGACCTTCAGATTCGTATCGAGTAACATTCGCTGGATCTGCCTTGCCTAACCATGTCCACATCGATAGAGTTCGCCTTCCTGTTCGGCTTTTCATACCAAATGTTATGAATTGCACGAACTGCAAAAATTTTGGCCACACAACTACTTATTGTAGTAATAAGTCGAAATGTATAATATGACAAGGGCCTCATAAAGATAATCTTTTAGGAATTAAGAAATGTTATTCCTTTTATAGGTTAAACATTCCTTCGACTCCTAGTATAGAAACTATTGCATGTTAAATAACCATTAAAGCAAAGGACATTTGCATTGCTTCGGTATATATTCCTCCAAGACCTCAAGTTGGACAGGGAGAGCTTAATGAAATTGTTGAAGCCCTTCCTGCTCCCCGTTTTATTTTAGGAGATTTCAATTCGCACGGAATGATGTGGGGTTCCGTTCACAATGATAGCAGATCATCTTTAATATATAATATTTGCGATAATTTCAACATGACAGTATTGAATATGGGTAGCATGGCACGGATTCCAAGACCCCCTGCACGTCCAAATGCATTAGATTTATCTCTTTGCTCGACTTCAATTCGACTAGATTGCACCTGGAAAGTATTTCCTGATTTACGCAGTAGCGATCATTTACCAATCATCATCTCAATTAGCAGTAACAAAGGCATTGCTAATTCAGTTAATATTCCATATGATTTGACAAAAAATATTGACTGAATTAAATTCTAAAGAAATATGTCAAGTATTTTAAATTCGACGGAAGAATACGACTTCCTCGTGTGTTCGATTCTGGAGGCCTCTGGACAAGCACAAACCAAACGATTTCCTGGTCCATCGTCTAACAGAAGACCTCCAAATCCTTGGTGGGACAAAGAGTGCTCAGACGCTAAACACGTGAAACAAAATGCTTTCAAGACGTTTTTAAAACGAGGAGGAGGAACTCCTCAGAATTTTGAAAAATTCTTTTTTTTAGAAATCAAGTACAAGAACATAATTGGGGTCAAGAAATGCAGCTATTAGAGACATTTTGTGGAAGGTTTGTCAAGAGAAACCTCAATGAGCACTTTTTGGAGTACGGCAGACGAATGAGGAATCGTAACGTAGGAAATGAGAGTGAGTAATACTCGAACCGATGGATATTTAATTTTGCGAGGAAAGTTTGTCCAAATTATGTTCCTACGCATAGCATTACTAGGAAGTCTTCTTCAAATGATTATTCCATTGATAGCCCCTTTTCAATGATGGAATTTTCCATAACACTCATGTCTTGTAACAATAACGCTCCTGGGTTGGACAGAATTAAATTCAACTTGATGAAGAATCTGCCGACCTCGCGAAAAGACGTTTGTTGGGATTGTTCCACAAGTTTCTTGAGCAAAATATTGTTCCACCTGACTGGAGGTAAGTGAAAGTTATCGCCATTCAAAAGCCGGGGAAACCAGCTTCCAATCACAACTCATATAGACCCATTGCAATGTTGTCCTGCATCAGAAAATTGTTCGAAAAAAATATTGGTCTCAACACTTGGGTTGAGACGAAAGGTTTGTTGTCAGATACTCAATTTGGCTTCCAAAGAAATGAAGGGACGAATGATTGCCTTGCATTACTTTCGTCTGACATCCAAATTGCCTTCGCTCAAAAACAACAAATGGCCTCTGTACTGTTAGCTCAATGTTAGATATAGCACTTTTGAAAATAACCTGTTTTTGATTAACCGATGATTGGACCGGTTTCCACAAACTTAAATTCAAATAAAAGGTCCTGCGGTCCCATACGGAATTTTTGATTTTCATCAGGATCCAACTTCCGGTTTCGGAGTTATAGGGTAAAGTGTGTCAAGTATTGTACACCGTAACTTAAACCGGCGAAACAAAACACGCAAAAATTTTCTTAACTGCAAAAATCGATAGCCATTATCAGTAGGAAACTAAACAAACCGATACCGGCTATCCTGGTTCGCGATCTCCGGTTCCGGAAGCACTGGAAATAGTGGTCCTATATACCAAAATGGATCTCACTCACTTTTCTCAGCGATGGTTAGACCGATTTCCACAAACTTGAATTCAAATGAAAGTTCCAACGATCCCATACGGAATTCCTGAATTTCATTCGGATCCGACATCCGGATCCGGAGTTGTAGGGTAAAGTGTGTTGAATATTGTACACCGTCATTTAAACCGGCGAAACAAAAACCATAAAAAAATTTCTAACTTGGACTCAAAACCGATATTCCTAATCTTAGGGTCAAATGAAATATCTTATGATTCTATAAAAAATTACTGCATATTTTCGAATACAACAAAAATTTAAACCGTTAAATTTAAGAGAGAGATTGCTTAGTTCGATTAACTGAGTCGAATGGTATATGACACTAATTTTTACTACTCGGTTTAAATAACATAAGAGATTGCATAAAATTTCTGCATGATAAAGTTTTATGGCAAACTGTTAGTCGACGTTCTGTGTCACATGGTATGAATAGCCAAGTTTCCTGAAATTGTTCAACAAGAAAGCTGAACCACGGTTTTCAACAGCTGCTTTGAGATCCACCTATCATACGTTGAGCTAAAATTGGATAGCTACAATCGGTTGGGCATGTCATCAGGAAAACAGACGGCAAACATTTGAAAATGATTCTTGAATGTGATTCGGAAGGCTCAAGAAAAAGAGAAGCATAGCGAGCAAGGTGAATCGATTACATGGAGGGTAACGTAGTCTTCGGACGGAGTCTTGAAAGGTTGGAAAAGAGTGATCATAATTTTGATTGTACGGAAACGACTTCTAGATACAGAAAAGAAAAGTTCGGGCTTGAGTTGAAACGTGAGAAAAGTATTCCATTAAACACCAGAAAAGATCACTAAGTACAAGTAAATTCTATGAACATTCGATTCTACGAAAGAACTTTATTTAAATATTCCTTATCGCTTACACCAAATATAGCAAAACTTAGTGATTAAAGTTAACTACTGTGTACGATGCGTAGGATGCTGGCCTTACAAGCCAGTTGTCGAATGTTCGAGCCCCGACCTGGAAGGATTCTTAGTGTCAGTAGGATCCATAGTACTAGCCATGCAATGATTCTGTACACTACGAATCGGCTGCGAAGTCTGTTGAAACAGAAAGGCCAAATTCCACAAAAGGAATGTAATTCCAAGACTTTGACTGTGTACTTACATTGATATGAATACGAAAATTGTTAGAAGAATTACTGATCAGTTCAGTATATTAAAAACTTAATACTTATTAATTCATTAGTACCCTTATTATTGAATTACCGTCCGCTTGCACACATGTTCATTCCCTACATTATTGCTGGGTAAATCGAGCCGGGTGTGTGTAAATGACATAAGAAATGAAATTATTTTATCATTACTAATTACGTCAATACTCAAGCCCCGAACTTAAGTTGTAGATAAAAACGTATGGTATTTAGTTTTGAAGGCGACTGGTGTATGATTTCGGAACTAAATACCATGAGTCCCCATCGGATGATAATTTGCATGGTTTTTCGAATCAATCATTTTTTAAAGTCTGTTATTTTACCCGTCCACATTTTTTTAAAATGCTGAAAGAATACAGTGTAATATTCATATAAATGATTTTGTTTTGATATACAACCTAGAGCGGTACTAAAATTGTAAGTGCGAATAAAGAAAGTTAAAAAAATATGAACATTTTTACATGGAATACATTTTTAAAAATTCTGAAAAAAATCAGAAAGGTTTCCCATAATTTCAAAAATATTCCAGATTTTTTTCAATTAAGATTTTTTTGGTCATTCGTATCCGAGTGTTCGATAAGCAAACACGCGTTTTTATAATCGACATCGGCGAAGGTGCTTATCTCAGCAAGGGCTGAAGTATAAGCACTCTAATATAGCAGCGTAGATTTTGGCAAACAAAGCAAGTTTTGTGCAGAGACGTCGCATCGGTAGCAGCAGTGAATTCTTTTGTTTCACCGAGCACTATTGGGCAATAACACCGCAATTGTTTACGATCTACAAGTCGACCGGTGGACTTCAAGGTTACGCAAAAAGGAACGAATGATTAAATCATCCAACAGCTCATCGTGCCATACTAGTTAAGCACCTTTAAAACTTTTTTATTCTTTCTACTACTTTCTAAATTTCTTCACTTCTGTTTTGCCTTTCTCATATAGAAAGGTTATGCAATCACTGTGAAAACCGACTTTTGAACCGAGGCCCGGAGGGCCGAGTGTCATATACCATTCGACTCAGTTCGTCGAGTACACAAAATGTCTGTGTTTGTATGTGTGTGTGTATGTGCGTATGTGTGTATGTAACGTTTTTTTGCACTAACTTTTCTCGGAGATGGCTGAACCGATTTTCATAAACTTAATGAAAGGTCTCGTGCTCCCATACAAAATTCCTGAATATTATTTGGATCCGACTTCCGGATCCGGAATTATGGGGTAAAATGTGCAACAAATTGTGAAAATAATTGCACTAATTTTTCTCAGAGATGGCTTAATCGATTTTCACAAACTTAAATTCAAATCAAAGGTCTTGTGGTCCCATACCAAATTCCTGAATATTATTTGGATCCGACTTCCGGTTCGGGAGTTATGGGGTAAAATGTGCAAAAAAAAAAGAAAATATGTGTTCTAACTTTTCTCATAGATGCCGCGACCGATTTTCACAAACTTAGGTTCAAATGAAAGGTCCTGTGGTCCCATGCGTTATTCCTGAATTTCATGTGGATCCGACTTCCGGATCTGGAAATATAGGGTAAAGTGTGTTAAAAATTGTATACCATCACTGAAAATGAGAAAAAACCTTGAAAAATTTTCTAAATCGGCCTCAAATCTTTTCCAATTTGATGGTTTTTTATCAGTAGACGGTCAAACAAACCGATTTCGGTTATTCTTTTAAGAATCGAAGAAAAAATTTTTTTTGCCTTTCTCATATAGAAAGGTTTTGCAATCACTGTGAAAACCGACTTTTGAACCGAGGCCCGGAGGGCCGAGTGTCATATACCATTCGACTCAGTTCGTCAAGTACGCAAAATGTCTGTGTGTGTATGTAGGTGTATGTGTGTGTATGTGCGTATGTGTGTATGTAACGTTTTTTGCACTAACTTTTCTCGGAGATGGCTGAACCGATTTTCGCAAACTGAGATTCAAATGAAAGGTCTCGTGGTCCCATACAAAATTCCTGAATATTATTTGGAGCCGACTTCCAGTTTCGGAATGAGCAAAAAATTGTGAAAATAAGTGCACTAACTTTTCTCGGAGATGACTGAACCGATTTTCACAAACCTAGATTCAAATGAAAGGTCTTGTGGTCCCATACAAAACTCCTGCATATTATTCGGATCCGACTTCCGGTTCCGGAGTTAATGGGTAAAATGTGCAAAAAATGAAAATATGTGTTCTAACTTTTCTCATAGATGGCGCGACCGATTTTCAAAAACTTAGGTTCAAATGAAAGGTCCTGTGTAATTCCTGAACTTCATCACGATCCAACTTCCGGATCCGGAAATATAGGGTAAAGTGTGTTAAAGATTTTATACCATCACTGAAAAGAACGAAAAACCGTAAAAAGTTTTCTAAATCGACCTCAAATCTTTTCCAATTGATAGTTTTTATTAGTAGACGGTAAAACAAATCTATTTCGGTTATTCTTTTAAGAATCGAAGAAAAATAATTTTGAAGAATACCACAGTATTATTTATATATATATATATATATATATATATATATATATATATATATATATATATATATATATATATATATATATATATATATATATATATATATATATATATATATATATATATATATATATATATATATATATGATAGTATGATTGATATGAGAAAGGCATCATTACACCACTAGGTGGATTAAAACAGGTTTTTTCTATTACCTTCAAAAGTGTGGTAGATTCCACTGCTCCCGCACACAAAATATGACTAATAATGGCGATGGAGATGGTCCAGAGGAGGATTCCTCGTATGTGGGTGAAGAAGTAGAGCATTTAGACTCTGAATTCGAGATGTCACAACTGGAGGATTCCGTTCCCTCCTCTGAGAAACCAACTCCTCGTCGTAAAATTTATCAGGACTATGGCTCGGGGGGTCCGAGGGCGGTATACTTCAAGCCCATATTGAAATCACTTCGAGTTATGAATATAGCTCGAGATCTGACAAAGCATTACTCGGCAATAAAATCTATAGACAAAATGTCGCCAAACAAGTTGCGCGTCGTCGTGTCCGACCTGAAGCAAGCAAATCAGATTTCTGCTAGTGAGCTTTTCACGAGGGAGTACCGCGTGTACATCCCGTCTCGTGTTGTGGAGATCGACGGTGTGGTCTGTGATGAGAGCCTGACAATCGAAGATCTGATGAAGGACGGAGTAGGTCGTTTCAAAAACCCCGGCTTTCAGTCAGTGAAAATACTGGAATGAAAACAATTGCTCCCAAATTATTTGGTATTGGAAGGGGTTCGTCTACCTGTACGCATGTGTGTACCACGGGCGATGCACTGTTCCAATTACAAACAATTTGGACACACGGCCACCTTCTGTTGTAATAAACCGCGATGCGGTAAATGTGGAGAGGCCCATGAGGACGATTCCTGCAGGAAGACTGCTGAAAATGCATTTACTGTGGCGGAAGTCTTTATGATATCTCGGTGTGCCCAACGTGCATACAGCGGGAAGAAAAACTAAAGGTCTCCATGAAGCAGTGAAGCAGCGTTCGAAGCGGTCTTACGCGGAAATATTAAAAAGAACGGTTTCATCGCACCCTGAGATCCCATTTTCTCTCTTGCCAGTTGATGAAGATAGGTCTGACACGACCCCGGCGAAGGAACATTTTACCCATTGCCTGGAGGAAGCAGGAAAAGACCAAACTCGGTCTCTCCCAAGCTTCCTCGTAAAGGTGTTAGACTGTCTTCGTCGCAGAATAATAAAAAAGAAACGAAAAGTGCTGGCTCTGAACCGAAGCAAATTCCACCAGATTTGGGAAACTATAATAAGGAGCATCCAGCACTTCCAGGGGCATCAAAACACCCTAATAACCCCAAATCACAGTAAGAAAAACTGACAAAATCTGGATTGCTGAGATTCTCTGATATCATGGACTGGATACTAACAGCCTTCAATATTACTGATCCTCTTAGAAATCTTTTAACTGCTTTGATACCAACAGTAAGAATATTTTTAAAACAGTTATCCGAACAATGGCCCATCCTCTCAGCGATCGTATCATTCGATGGCTAATTTATCATTAGAAATCCAAGATATTATCACTGTACTCCAGTGGAATTGCAGAAGTATCATCCCAAAACTTGATTCTTTCAAATACCTGCTAAATACTCGTAACTGCGATGCATTTTGCCTGTATGAAACACAGCTTACATCTAACATTACCTTAGACTTCCACAATTACAATATTATTCACCTCGATTGGGACGACTCTTATGGAGGGGTACTTTTAGGAATCAAAAAGTGCCATTCATTTTATAGAATTAATCTCCCCTCGATACCAGGAATTGAAGTTGTTGCTTGCCAAATCAATATTAAAGGCAAAGTATAGCATCCATCTACATTCCTCCCAGAGTCTCGATAGGGCATCGACTACTCGCAGACATCATGGAACTGCTTCCCACACCACGGTTAGTTTTAGGAGACTTTAGCTCCCATGGTACGGGATGGGGCTGCCTATATGATAATAATCTCTCTTCGTTAATCCAAGATCTGTGTGACAACTTCAATATGACCATTCTTAACACGGAAGAAATGACACGGTATCCTAGACCTCCTTACCGCGCAAGCGCGCTGGATTTATCCCTGTGCTCGACTTCGCTACAGTTAGATTTCAAGTGGAAGGTAATCTATTATCCTCACGGTAGTGATCACTTGCCGATCTTGGTTTCAATCACCAGTGGTCTAAGATCATCGGAGACAATCAATGTTTCACGCGTTTGATTAAAAAAGTTTGATTAAAGCTAAGAAACGCGGTTATTGGCGACGGTTTTTTGACGGACTTTGACGTATCAGCTGATTGCTATGCTCTCCTGTATTCGGAAATTGTTGGAGAAGATGATTCTCTTCCATCTAGACAATTGGGTCGAAACTAATGGCTTGCTTTCAGATACACAATTCGGTTTTCGCAGGGGCAAAGGAACGAACGATTGTCTTGCGTTGCTCTCAACAGAAATTCAAATGGCATTTGCTCGTAAAGAACAAATGGCACCAGTTTTCCTCGACGTCAAGGGGGCATTTGATTCAGTTTCCATTGATATTCTATCTGAGAAGTTGCATCAGCATGGTCTTTCACCTAGCTTGAACAACTTTTTATCTAATCTATTGTCTGAGAAACACATGCATTTCGAGCATGGTGATTTAACAACATTAAGATTTAGTTACATGGATCTTTCTCAGGGCTCATGTTTAAGCCCCCTCCTATACAATTTTTACGTAAACGACATCGATAAATGTATCAACACATCTTGCACGCTAAGACAACTTGCCGACGACAGCGTTGTGTCCATTATAGGACCCAAAGCGGGCGATCTGCACGGGCCGTTACAAGATACTCTTGCCAACTTATCAACATGGGCTCTTCAACTGGCTATCGAATTCTCTACGGAGAAAACTGAACTAGTTTTATTTTCGAGGAAGCGAGAACCAGCCCAATTACAGCTTCAACTAAGGGGTGAAACCATAGCTCAGGTCTTCAAATTCGAATATCTTGGAGTCTGGTTCGACTCCAAAGGCACCTGGGGATGTCACATTAGGAATCTGATACAAAAATGCCAGCAGAGAATTAACTTTCTTCGTACAATAACCGGATCATGGCGGGGTGCCCACCCAGGAGACCTGATCAGGTTGTAACAAACAACGATATTGTCCGTTATGGAATATGGATGCTTCTGCTTCCGATCCGCGGCGAACACCCATTTCATTAAGCTGGAAATAATTCAGTATCGTTGTTTGCGCATTGCCTTGGGGTGCATGCAATCGACTCATAAAATGAGTCTTGAAGTGCTGGCTCTCATATCGTCTGCTCATCCGATGCGACATCTTGAATCCAATGGTTATTGAAAACAAAGACAGGCTTGTCGAGTTTAATTCTCAAACCCGTTATATGTCCTTGTATTTTGATTACATGACTCAGAAAATAAATCCTTCTTCGTTTGTTTCTAACCGTGTTCAACTCTTGGATACTTCATATCCTACTGTAATTTTCGATACATCCTTGAAAGAAGAAGAGTTTCGAGAAATTCCGGATCCCATACACCCTCAAGTGATTCCAAAATTGTTTCACAATAAATTTAGATCAGTTGACTGTGAGATGATGTTCTACAATGACGGATTCAATGTAAATTTCACCGCTACCTATAAATTCAGTGATCCAGCTTCAGTTTACGTCACAGAACTAGCTACAATTCAGTAAACCCTTGAGATCATTGACACTCTGCCCACAGATCACTACTTCATTGTAACGGACAGTCTCAGCTCGATTGAGGCTCTCCGTTCAGTGAAGCCTGGGAAGCACTCACCGTATTTTCTGGGGAAAATACGGGAACAATTGAGTGGTCTATCTGAAACATCATGCCAGATTACCTTGGTTTGGGTCCCTTCACATTGTTCCATACGGGGTAATGAGAGGGCGGACTCACTAGCCAAGGTGGGCGCACTAGAAGGTGACATTTATGAAAGACCAATTTGCTTCAATGAATTTTTTGATTGTCGTCAGAAAGCTTTAGTCAGCTGGCAAGATACATGGAATAGTGGAACTCTGGGTCGATGGTTACACTCAATAATTCCACAGGTATTGACGAAAGCTTGGTTCCGGGGGTCAGACGTGAGCCGAGACTTTATTCGTATAATGTCAAGGCTTATGTCTAATCATTATATGTTCAGCGCGCATCTCCGTCGTGTGGGGCTCGCCGAGAGTGGTGTCTGCGTTTACGGTGAGGGTTATCATGACATCGAGCATGCTGTTTGGAGGTGTGTCGAGTATTGTGATGCCAGGTCCCAACTCATAGGTTCCCTTCGGGCTCGAGGTATACCACCCTTCGTACCAGTCCGCGACGTCTTGGCAACTCGGAATATTCCTTATATGACTATATCTACAACTTCTTGAAAACTATTAATGCTCAAATTTAGTGCTCTCCCTATTTCTTTCTCGTCTACAGCTCTATCGCATTCTTCTTTACGCTGCTGATAGTATGGCCTGTACAAACGATGATTCGGAGCATGCACCTGCCTTGAACTGACTGAGTTGCTGGAAGCTATCCAAAAACGTCACACCAACAAAGCATCACAATCCAGAAAAATTTCTTCATTGCTACAAGCTGAAGAACATGAAGATTCATCGAACGCAAAGTGTGTCTAAAAGATGTATCCCACAAACAAATGATGTATTCAAATTTCAATTCAATACTGTGTAGGTCCCACCCTCCCTATATCCCCTTACTAACTCTAGGTGAGTATGCCGCCCCGTAATACGGCATCCCTTTCTCTCTCCCTAACAACCAGACAATCGGCCACGTTAAGCTAAAGCAAATGAGCCCAATAAAATTTTATTTGAAAAAAAATATTAAGATATTTGAAAAATTTGAATAAAATGAAAATCAGAGGAGCCAGTTTTTATATGCGTACCCGGCTACAATCTACACAATTCAATGATATTAAACCATTGCCGGTATTTGCTAACATGATCAGCCACCTTTAACTACAACCTTGAGGTCTACTGATGATGCTCCATATCAATGTAGATGGAACCACAAATGAAGACATCATTTAGTGCAGCACCGTGAGATCACTACAACAGAGATAACCTGATCATCTTTACCATAGCAGCTATAGGTAGCAAATCGATTACTGTATCCGAACGTACGTGTAAAAAGGACGATCATCGATTCCGTATATAAAAGAGATGAACGTTTAGCAGCATCCTGCTCTTTTGGCCGATGAAAAACATCGCAAAAAGGCGGCGAAGGATGATGATAACCAGATTTCGGAGTAGCAGTTAGTAGTTTTAAGCCAACTCACCAGAAAGCATGTGCGGTGGACCGCATGATAATTTAAACAGTTTAAGTCAAACCGTTTATTGTTTAAGGAAAAATACAGTAGTTGTTGCATGATGTGTGTACTCTCAATACAGTTCTTGTTTAATTAATTTTTTTTTCATAAATACGTTTATTTCTTAAGGCAGTTTACATAAAATTTTCTTCGCCGTAGCATCACTTTTACATAATATTCTTATCCTAATTTAATTCTAACATAGTCACAACGTTTTGAATTTATTAAAACATATTCTCTTATAGCTTAAATATCATCTTAGGTAACTCGTCATTAATTATGAAATCTACTCGGAAATATTATTTGAACCAAACGATTAACTTCTATAAATTATAAAATAAGCTGTTATTTTCAGACATTTTGTTGATAATTTCATAAACTGTTTCGAGTTTGCTAGTATCATTACATAATTTTTATTCTAATTTAGCTATTGGTTGAACTCATGGACGCAGCTGGGATCAGAACTAAGTCTTAAAAGGGGCCTTTATTAAATTGAAACTCCAATTTTCTTTATGAAACGATAAATAAGTTTCATGTATGAAAGGTCACGACAAGCAAGAATGTCTCGAACTGGGATATTGGATAGTCTACCTTGGGTACGCAAAGAATTTATTAGTTGAGATCTGACATCACGATACTCCACGCATGTCCAAACGACATGATCAATATCCCGATAACCTTCTCCGCAAGCACAATGATTAGTCTCGGAGAGCCCAATTCGAAGGAGATGTGCATTTAACGTGTAGTGATTGGACATGAGTCTGGACATCACACGAATGAAATCCCTACTCACATCCAGTCCCCTGAACCATGCCTTTGTCGATATTTTCGGAATAATTGAGTGCATCCACCGACCCAGATCATCTCAATCCCAAGAAGCTTGCCAGCTGGCAAGTGTTCTTTGGCGAGACGAGCTATAGAATTCGTTGAAAGCAATCGGTCGCTCATAAATTTCACCCTCAATAGCACCACGTTTGGCTAAAATATCGGCTCTTTCATTGCCAGGAATGGAGCAATGAGCCGGGACCCAGACTATAGTGATTAGATAATTATTGTTCAATATGTCGTTCAGGCACTGTTTTATTTTGCCCAGGAAAAACGGTTCAGTCTTGCCAGTCATGTTTGAGCGAATGGCTTCAATTGCACTCAAACTATCTGTGAAGAGGAAATAATGGTTTGGAGATAATGTGACGATTACACTCAAACTATAATGAACTGCTGCTAGCTCTGCTATATAAACAGATGCAGGTTCTTGAAGCCTAAATGAGGCCGAAACATTATTGTTGAACATACCAAACCCTGTCGCTTCTTCAATTCGCGATCCGTCCGTGTAAAACATTTTCTCAGAGTCAATATGCCTGAACTTACTTGAAAATATTTTTGGGATTTCCGTCGAGCGTAGATGATCCGGGATTCCACGCACTTCGCGCTGCATGGATGTATCGAAAAATAAAGTTGAGTCAGGGGTACTTAGGATGCTGACACGGATAGGAATATATCTTGAAGGGTTGATTTCCTGTGACATATGGTTAAAATATACTGTCATGAATTTTGTTTGAGATCGAAGCTCGACTAGTCGTTCGAAATTATTAATTACCATGGGATTCAGCACCTCACATCTTATTAGCAGGCGTGATGAAAGCTCCCAAAATCGATCTTTTAATGGAAGAACTCCCGCCAGAACTTCAAGACTCATTGTATGTGTTGAATGCATGCAGCCTAAGGCAATTCGCAAACAACGGTACTGAATTCGCTCAAGTTTGATAATATGAGAGTTTGCAGCGGAACGAAAACAAACGCATCCATATTCCATCACTGAAAGTATCGTTGTTTGATACAATTTTATTAGATCTTGCGGATGAGAACCCCACCAAGATCCTGTTATTGTTCGAAGAAAATTTACTCTTTGTTGGCATTTCGTTATCAGATACCTAATGTGTCCTCCCCACGTGCATTTGGAATCAAACCACACCCCGAGGTATTTAAAAGTTAAAACCTGTTGGATCATTCTTCCCATCATATGGAGCTGAAGCTGCGCGGGATCATGCTTTCTTGAAAAGACGACTAACTCTGTTTTCTCCGCAGAGAATTCGATACCCAGATGAACAGCCCAAACGGACAAGTTATCTAAGGTATCTTGCAATGGTTTATGCAGATCAATAGCTTTGGGTCCAGTAACTGAAACCACGCCATCATCTGCCAATTGTCTTAGTGTACATGGGGTTACAAGACAGCTGTCAATGTAATTAACGTAAAAATTATAAAGGAGCGGACTGAGGCATGAGCCTTGCGGTAGACCCATGTAGCTAATTCTGAATGTTGTCAAATCGCCATATGAAAAATGCATGCGTTTCTCTGACAAAAGGTTGTGCAAATAATTATTTATAACCGCTGGGAGTCCATGTTGGTGGAGCTTGTCTGAAAGAACATCAATGGAAACTGAATCAAATGCTCCTTTAATGTCTAAAAATACAGATGCCATTTGTTGCTTTTGAGCGAAGGCAATTTGGATGTCAGACGAAAGTAATGCAAGGCAATCATTCGTCCCTTTATTTCTACGGAAGCCAAACTGAGTATCTGACAACAAACCGTTCGTCTCGACCCAAGTGTCGAGACGTCGTAGAATAATTTTTTCGAACAATTTTCTGATGCAGGACAACATCGCAATGGGTCTATATGAGTTGTGATTGGAAGCTGGTTTCCCCGGCTTTTGAATGGCGATAACTTTCACTTGCCTCCAGTCAGGTGGAACAATATTTTGCTCAAGAAGCTTGTTGAACAATTCCAACAAACGTCTTTTTGCGAGGTCGGGCAGATTCTTCACCAAGTTGAATTTAATTCTGTCCAACCCAGGAGCGTTATTGTTACAAGACAAGAGTGCTATAGAAAATTCCATCATTGAAAATGGGTTATTAATAAAACCATTATTTGGAGGAGATTCCCGTATAATGCTCTGCGTAGGAACAGAATCTGGGCAAACTTTCCTCGCAAAATCAAATATCCATCGATTCGAGTACTCCTCACTCTCATTTCCTACGTTACGATTCCTCATTCGTCTGGCCGTGTTCCAAAGAGTGCTCATTGAGGTTTCTCTTGACAAACCTTCGACAAAATTTCTCCAATAGCTACATTTTTTGGCTCGAAGTATGCTCTTGTACTTGGTTTCTAAAATCATAAGTTTTTCAAAATTCTGAGGAGTTCCTCCTCCCCGTTTTAGAAACGTCTTGCAAGCATTTTGTTTTGCGAGTTTAGCCTCTGAGCACTCTTTGTCCCACCAGGGGTTGGGAGGACTTCTGTTAGTCGTTGGCCCAGGAAAGCGTTTAGTTTGGGATTGTTCTGCTGCCTCCAGAATCGAACAAATGAGGAAGTCATATTCTTCAAGTGGAGGGAGCTCTTCCATTGAATTCAAAATACTAGAGATACTACTTTGGTATTTAATCCAGTCGATATTTTTTGTCAAATCGTATGGAATACTAGCTGAAGTAGCAATGCAATTGCTATTGCTAATTGAGATGATGATTGGTAAATGATCGCTACCGTGTAAATCAGGCAATATTTTCCAGGTGTAATCTAGTCGTATTGATGTTGAGCAAAGAGATAGATCTAATGCACTTGGGCGTGCAGGAGGTCTTGGAATCCGTGTCATGCTACCCATATTTAATACCGTCATGTTAAAATTGTCACAAATGTTTTGTATTAAAGATGATCTGCTATCATTGTAAACGGAACCCCACATCATTCCGTGCGAATTTAAATCCCCCAGAATCAATCGTGGAGCAGGAAGGGCTTCAACCATTTCATTAAGCTGTCGCTGTCCAACTTGTGCTTTTGGAGGAATATAAACCGAAGCTATGCAAATATCTTTGCCTTTAATGTTTATTTGGCAAGCAACAACTTCTATACTAGAAGTTGAAGGAATGTTTAATCTATAAAAGGAATAGCATTTCTTAATTCCCAAAAGCACTCCACCATACGGAGAGTCTCTATCGAGACGTATAATGTTAAAATCATTAAAATTTAAAGCTATGTTCGAAGTAAGCCATGTTTCGCATAAAGCAAATACATCACATTTTTGACTATGCAATAAAATTTTAAATGAATCAAGTTTTGGCATGATGCTTCGACAATTCCACTGCAGGACAGTGATTGTATCATTTGCGGCGGGTGATAAATTATTCATCAAAAGATACAAAACCTGAGACAATTGGCCATTGAGCTGATAACTGCTTCAAAAAGGTTCTAGCTATTGGAAGGAATGCCATTATGAGGGTCTTTAAGGGTTCAGATATATTGAATGCTGAGAAAATCCATTCAACAATTTCCGAAAACTTCAATAATCCTGTTGGAGGCTGTGAAATGGAGCCCACAGGATTATTATCTTTTTCTGTGCTAGATCCTGGATTGATTTGTGAATTTGACAAACCAGGAGGCACAGTCTTTGGTTTTGACTTTTTTTGTTTAACACGGGGATCTTTTTTTGAAGATGAAATTTTAGGTGTCTTTTTTGGTAATTTGGAAGAAGACTTCTTTCTCTTAACTGACCCTTGGGTAGTGATAAACGAATTACCTTCACTATTTTCGTCAGAGTCAGAGTCCTCTGGTTCCTCTAGATTTGAAAACTCGTTTTCGGTTTCCAAAGGGGGGACATCAATGACCGTTTTAAGCACTTCTGCATATGTGCGCTTAGACCGTGCTTTTAAAGAAAGCTTAATTTTGTCTTTGTGTACTTTAAATGCAGTGCATACTGAAATATCCTCATGAGGACTTTCTCCACAATAAATACATTTTTCAATTTCCTTGTTGCAATCATTATCTTTATGAGGCCCTTCACACTTCATACATTTTGGTTTATTACTACAGTAAGTAGCTGTGTGGCCGAATTTTTTGCAGTTCGTACAATTCATTACATTTGGAACAAAAAGCCGAACAGGGAGGCGAATTTTATCGACATAGACATGGGACGGCAACGCAGACCCGGCAAATGTCACTCGAAACGAGTCTGATGGGCGATAAACTTTTTTTCCCTCTTCATGAACTACTGAGTACAGTTGTTTGCACTCCAGTATTTTCACACCCTCAAGTATAGAGTTCTTGAAACGACCAACACCATGCTTGAGTAAATCATCTACCGAAAGACTCGCTTCGGTAACAACACCGTCAATTTCGACATCTTTGGAGGGTATGTAACTTTATACTCTTTAATGAAATGTTCCGAAGAGACAATATCATTCGCGTGTTTCAAATTATTTACCACAACACGAATTTTATCGTTATTTACTTTTATGATCTCTTTGATTGAAGAGTATCGTGATGTCAAACCTTTATTAATTTGTAAAATGTTTAATGGCTTTGATATACGTCTAAAAAAGACTATCCAAGGCCCAGAAGAGCTCTCCTGATATTTTTTCGTTCGTGGGGGTATCGGATTCATGCTAGGATTTACGTCCATGGATTCATCCATCACATTAAAATTTGTAATCAAACTTTAAAATAAAAAATGAAACCAACACTACACAGTACTCAATCAAAAGGAAAAGAAAAAACTTCTACCTTAAAATTGTTGTCTATCTCCGTTGCACTGCCGTGTAGATCCTCGTTGCTCTAGATGTTCTTGTTGGTTGCTGATTGTTGGATGTGATGCTACTGCTACCTGACATCCAGCACCACTCGATTTCCGATTTACTTTTGTCTTCGACAGCTGTAACCAGCGCAGGTCACCGGTGTATACCTGCGTGTTGTATGGCAGTGGAAAGACCGAGTTGTCTTGTCTCCTTCTTCCTTGTGCTCCGCACCGATATGCTTCTGCACCGAAGTGCCTTCGCACCGGTGTGCCTTTGCACTCTCCTGCTTCTGTGTGCCTTTGCACTCTTCTTCTTCGATGTGGCTTTGCACTCTCCTGCTCAGCACTTGTGGCTGTATATTGTGGCCTGGGTAGAGCTTGGGAAACGCCCTTTGTTGTTTCCTTCACCAGCTTGGCCCAGCACTAGGGCTCTCTTATGCAGCACGACTATACGTTTTAACGGCTGCTGCCAACAGGTCTTTACCTGTAGTTCAACCGTTGTCGTATTTAACGCGTGTAAACTAACCAGCGTTATTAAACTGTACGCTTCTATACACAACCTTCTCGGTTGAACGGCTATTACTGAATGATGTTGTTTAATTAATAATTAGTGTCGTATGCACCGAATCAATTTACCCGAACGGCACTGGTTCTACGCTAATTGTACCTGGGAAGAACAATTTTTTGTTGTACTGTGGCTAGGCTGCTACAGTACCCCTTCGATGCTGGGGATTGGAATACCTCTACGCTACCACTGCTTGACCTATCAACGGATAGGAGGTAAGGCCGCTCCCCAACATTTTGGTCCTTCGAGCCGAATCGGAACCTTGGAAATGGACTCGATTCGACACAGGGTCGACGCTGGTACCACTACGACGCTCAAACCGCCATTGGATAATTCAATCCGCGCCATTGGTCTATTGGACACCGCTATTGTTATATTCAACATTGCCCATAATTTGCCTATTGAAAACCACGCTTTAGAGTTGGCGCTACTTCGGTTGGAGCGCCATTCTTTCTGGTTATTTTCACGTAGCTTGGACTTTATGGAGTGCATTTTTGTCCAGGTTAGTGAATCCTTTCAAGCTATATGTCCTACCAAGCTTCGATAATCCAACAAGCTAACACATGTTTTTTCATCTGCTAAGTGATGTAAAACTGCTCACTGGAGTGGTTGTATTCACCGTTGGATTGAATAGAAATTGTCAGAGGTTGGCAATTTGCTACTCTCTTTTCGATCATACAAGAATCGGAAGGCATCGCTACAACTGAAATATCACAGGAGATATCACACATCATACAACTATCACGAGGACATTCGTGTTACGAAGAGGTGGCATCGCAGTATTTTTTCAAAGGTAAATTTACATTTAGTATACTGCCGAGGGAAATACATAATTTTAATTTTGCATCGATCCTCTTCGTTTTTTATCATTATTTTGGAGCCCTGGTTGGCTTTTGGGCAAAAACAAGCCTGCGGTTTGTTGGTGAAGTTTTTTAATTTGGCTTAGTTGGAATATGGCAAATGGTGCCGTTTATTGTTTTGGTGGTGAGTTGCCATGGTACATGCTCGGCCGAAACCGGAGTTATTCAAATACTACACCACATACTTTCCTCTTCACTCATGTTTATGTAATCAAGTTTAACTACTCACGGACGGTTATTTATATCAACACGGAGCCTATGAAGATAATAATTCCACAGCGCCAATATATTTTTGTCGGGTCAGTAACTTCATGCAGTATATGCCTAGCGAAGCTAGGTCTCTTCTCAGATAACTACACCGATTATCCCTCTTTCTGTTCATCGTTACATCGTAACATACCGATGCCTGCTGCTGGAACATCGACAACCAGGAAACCACCGTCAATGCGGGCGTTGACGGCAAACTGAAAGAAAATCAGCTAATCTTCAGCGATATTTGGCAATTTGTTCAGTCATTCAAGGAATCCTGCAAAGTTACCGAGGTGAAGGTACGTCTTGGTAAGTTGGAATAAATATGGGAAAGTTTTAATGAAGCCTTTGTCGAAATCCTATCCCATGATTTATGAAAAGGAGCGTATGGAATTTAGTGACAACTATTATGAGATCAAGGCATTCCTAATGGAAAAGGTCAAAATGTTTCAAGAACCACAAGCGTTAGAACAGTCTTTGCGATCAGGTAAGCGATGCAGTTGGTCACAGATCAGAATGGTTGAGTTTTCGAGACCTATTCACTTCCCTGAATCACTGGAAGGTAGACTTGCCAGAGGTGGAAAAGTTCAATTACTTAAAGGGTTGTCTCCAAGGTGAACCTAAATCCTTAATCGACCCTCTTCAAATTACGAATGAAAATTATCAAGTGGCATGGGAAATGCTGTTGAGGCGATATAACAACAGCAAACAATTGAAAAAGCGGCAGATCCAGTCGCTCTTCAATTTACCTACGCTTTCCAAGGAATCAGTAGCCGATTTGCATACCCTCGTGGAAGGTTTTGAGAGAATCGTACAAACTCACGATCAGATTATTCAACCGACGGATTATAAGGATTTGTTGCTAGTTAACATTCTGACTACTAAACTGGATCCAGTCACGCGAAAGGGTTGGGAGGAGGGAATGTCAATCATCATACCTTAGTTTACTTTAAGCCGGAAAGGAATAAGAATCCAAAGGTTACAGTAGTTGCTGAGGACAATGATTCACCTACAGTCGAATCACCATCAAATCCATCTCCCACTCGAGTGGCTAACTTGGCAACCAGTTATATGTGGGTAACGGTTGCGGCTCACCAGTATGCTACGCAAGTTATTCTAGCAACAGCTGTCGTCTTAATAGAGGATAACACCGGTAATCGATTACCAGCTCGGACTCTACTGGATTCTGGTTCAGAAAGCAACTTTATCACAGAGTGGCTAGCACAGCGGATGCAATTTTCTCGCGATCGTGTAGATATTTCGATAATAGGAATCGGTCAAATAAAGACCAAGGTAAAGGACAGGATACGGTCACGAACATCTGAATTTTCTTGAGTGCTAGGATTTTTGGTTCTTTCTAAGGTTACGGTAAACCTTCCAAGCACCACCATCAACACGGATAGATGGTCGATTCCGACAGGAATTCAACTGGCCGACCCAGCGTTTTATGAGTCGCAGGTAGTGGAATTCGTACTTGGAATTGAACCATTTTTCGAAATTTGAAACCGGTCGAAGAATTTCAATTGGTGAAGGATTATCAATATTGAACAAATCTGCATTCGGATGGTTGATATGCGGTGATATCGCGAATCCGAGCCAATCTTCACATATTAGCTGCAATGTGTCCACATTGGAAAGTCTCGACGAAATGTTGTCTCGATTTTGGTCATGTGAGGAAGTCGAATTAAGCAACCCACTTTCACCAGAGGAAAAACGCTGTGAGGAACTGTTTTTGCAATCCGTTCATAAGAATTCTAACGGTCTCGTTTTGGCAAAGCCACAGTATATCGGCTTTGCCAAAACGAGAAGACATATCCTCTAGGTCAGGCGAGTCTAGAGATATAGCTTATCGACGTTTACAGGGAACTGAATGTAAGCTGGCGAAGAACTTAGGACTACGTGATCAATACTCGGCATTCATGGAGGAATATGTATCATTGAGACATATGCGCAAGGTCGATGATGCTTAATCTGGTTCGGTTTAACGGTGCTATTTACCTCATCACCCAGTGATCAAAGAGTCCAGCACGACTACTAAGGTTCGTATAGTATTCGATGCCTCCTGTAAAACGTCTTCGGGAACCTCACTCAACGATGTGTTGCTGGTGGGACCAGTGATACAGGATAACCTACGCTCAATCACATAACGGAGTCGGACCAAACAGATTATGCTCGTGTCAGATGTGGAGAAAATGTTTCATCAGATCAATTGTTTGCCAAGAAGATAGTGCACTCCAATGCATTCTTTGGCGGGAGAGACCTACGGATAAGGTTGACACGTAACACATGGATCAATAAGTCCCGATACTAAAGCAGAGATGGCGCTCGTAGTAAACCAGTAACCACGTCTTTCTAGAGTACTAACCTTTGCTTGAAACGGGTCAAAATTTTAAGTCGATCCGACCAGAAACAGCTGAGTTATCGGGGTTGGAGTAAAGTCGTTCTGTAGTTTGTTTAAAAAATGGAAAAAACCGAGTTTCGACTTTTGATAAAACATTGTTTTTTAATGGGTAAAAACACCGTGAAAGCGAAACAATGGATTGAAAAATGTTATCCGGACTCTTGTCCATCAAAAGCAACGATTTGTCGGTGGTTCGCCGAGTTTAAACGTGGTCGTACCGACACAAATTACGCGGAATGCTCGGGTAGACCTGTGGAAGCCGTTACACCGGAAAATGTGGGTGAAGTGACCAAAATTATAATAAAAGATCGTAAAGTGAAGCTCCGTGAGATTGCTGAGATGACACAGATATCATATGGAAGTGTATTTACTATCCTTCATGAAAAATTGAGCATGAAAAAGGTTTTTATCAAGTGGGTGCCGCGATTGCTTTCGATGGAACAAAAACAGCAACGAGTCGATGATTCAGAAAGCAGTTTATCGTTATTTACTCGCAACAAAAAAGATTTCTTGCGTCGTTACGTGACCATGGACGAAACATGGATACTTCACTACACTTCAGAGTCGAAGCGGCAGTCATCTGAGTGGCGCACAGCTGGCGAAAGCCGTCCGAAGCGTCCGAAAACGCAGCAGTCAGCTGGCAAAGTCATGGCGTCAGTTTTTTGGGATACGCATGGCGTGATTTTCATTGACTACCTCGAAAAAGGTAAATCGATCAACAGTGATTATTATATTGACTTACTGGTGCGTTTGAAGGAGGAAATCGCAAAAAAACGACCGCACATGCAGAGAAAAAAAATCCGCTTTCATCAAGACAATTCACCCCGCCACAAGTCGATGAAAGCAATGGCAAAATTGAACAAATTTCGCGTTGATCTGCTTCCCCACCCCCCCATACTCGCCAGATTTAGCCCCCAGTGACTACTGGCTCTTTGCATATCTTAAAAAAATACTCCAGGGAAAAAGATTTGGCTCAAATGAGGAGGTCATCACTGAAACTGAAGCTTATTTTGAAGCGAAAGATAGTATTTTTTATAAACATGGTATTGAAAAATTGGAAAAACGTTGAACCCTAAAAGGATATTATGTTGAAGAATAAAAAAAATTTACAAAAAAAATGTTGTTTCCATTGTTAGTCTCGGGACTTATTAATCCATGTGTTATGAACTAGGCACAGTGACATATGGTACCAAATCCGCGCCATTTTTAGCCACCAGGATACTTCATCAGCTATGATAGCCAAGGGAGGATTTTGATTAAGAAAGTGGGCGTCGAACTGCTCGTTCATTTTAGACGGTGTTCCTGAGGAAGATCGCGCGATTCGAATATCGAAAGAAATCGATTTAGATCCAGACTCGTTGATAAAAACCTTAGGATCAACATGGATGCCAGTGACAGACACGCTCAAGTTCCAATTCGCGATTCCCGCGTTAGAAACTGGAAAGGCACTCTCAAAACGCTATATATTATCTACGATTGCCACACTGTTCGACCCATTGGGGCTGCTAGGAGCAACTACTACTTCCGCGAAGACTTTCATGCAACAATTATGGGCACTGCGAGACGAATCGAACAGCAGAGTAAGTTGGGATCCACCACTACCCTCAACGGTGGGTGAGTCGTGGATACGGTATCATGAACAGCTTCCGGTTTTCAACCAATTGAGGATTGATCGTTGTTGAATAATCCCAGAAGCAGTAATGATTGTGATTCACTGTTTTTCGGCTGCTTCAGAGAAGGCATATGGTGCATGTTTGAACTTACAGAGTCAGAATGCGAAAGGAAAATTCAAGATGCGATTACTTTCATCCAAATCCAAGGTTGCTCCATTAAGGTGAAATGTAGCATCATAAAATGCGCGCAAAATTTTATCCGCTTCAGTTGAACGAACCGTCGCACAAAGCATACCAAGAAAAACGGACACATAGAAACAAGAACTTTTTTCAATGATTGAGCGCAGTGGGTTTACCTCTCGTTATATTGGCTTGTAAGAAAGACTGGACGTAATTGATTTTTGAATCCTTCACATTTTGAATATATGCTAATTCAATCGTTATTGTTAGTGATTACTCTTACACTAGAGCTATAAACCATGAGTAATTATGAATGACTAACATGATGTTATCTGTATATGTATTGACCAACTTGCTAACCATGTATATGCCTGTTGTTTTTCAATGTTTATCACATTGTTTTTGTATCACGATAATACTTGGTTTCTATTTCATTCAGTAGCTTGTCAATGATGAAGTTATAGTTTTGCTATAAAAATTGCTACAATCTAAAATAATACCTGTTATACGATATCACACAACGCCAGCTTTTATTGCTTCAGCAACATCAATGCATTGAACTCAACAGAATTGGACATTATTAGCATTATAAATGACAGTAACTAAAAAAAGAAATGATTCCTTACAAAACCCATTTTATTGTATTCAACTCGTTTTTATTTCAACACAAGACCCAATGCTGCATAAATTCGCGTCATAATTTTAAATGTAATTTTTGCTCACGATATAATGCCCCCGTGCCCACCGTGCATTTCTCACACCACCTCAATACGAAACAGCAGCGCGAAAGCAATAAAAAATGCGGAAAAGTTTACGTAAACTTTTTCAAATTTCGGTTGTTTTAGCTAATATTTTATAATTTTGAGTTGCATTTTCAGATTACCGTTTATACATTTCAAAAACCAATTACGGCTCGACAAAGCTAAATTTCAAAATTCTAAGAATACTTAGTTATGATAAATTTGATTTCGAAAACTTAAGTGTTTTTGGTTTTTCTAAAATCGGTCTAGTTTTTGAATAATTGATCAAAAACGCGATTTTCGCATTCCGCTACATTTCACCTTAAAATGTCAAACCATACCAAGACTGGAGCTCTGCGGGGCATTTTTAGCAGCTCAGCTTTACGGGAAGGTTAAAAGGTCTATTGGAATCAACGCGGAGGCTTTCTTCTGGACATATTCGACGTGTGTTTTACATTGGATTCAGGCCATCCATACCACGTGGAGTCCTGCTAATCATACAGCAAAAATTCAAACGATTACGGAGGGTTGTCAGTTGCGGCATGGACCAGGAATTCAAAATCCTGCCGACCTGATATCCAGAGTAAGCAGCATCCCAAGGATATTATCCTAAACGCTTTCTGGTGGCAATGACCGGACTGGTTGGAAAAAGGAGAATATGATTGGCCTAAAAGCATCAAGAACAATCCGTCAGACGAGGGAGAGGAAGAGAAACGGTGAACGGCAGTTATTGGTACAGTTTCTGTTTAGACTAATTTCAACCAAGAGTACATCGGGAAATTTTCATCGTACAACAAGCTCATTCGTCTCACGGCATATTGGTTACGATTGATCAAGTTGTTGCAATTACCAGCAGAGGATAGACATAACGAAGGATTTCTTACCACAGAAGAATTGAAACAGGCGGAATGCACACTTGCCCGCAGAGTACAGAAGGAGGTTTTTCTAGATGAATGGAAAACTTAGTCTATGGGAATTGCTTAAGATCAGATAATCAGATTAGGAGGGCGACTGAAATATGCTCACGGATCAGAAGATACCAAACACCCAGTTGTTTTACCCTCACGGCATAAATTTACTCACTTGATTCTGCTACAATAAGACGAACGACTGCTGCACGCTAGACCGCAGTTATTATTAGCAGCAGTACTACTGCACTTTTGGCCACTAGGAGGAAGGAATGTAGCGAGGCACATTGTGCGGAAATGCTTGAAATGCTACCGTTCAAAACCAACACCGATTCAGCAGTTCATGGTGGACTTGCCACCGTCGAGAGTTACAGCATCTCGCCCGTTTACCCGTTCAGGAGTTGACTATTTTGGCCCCGTTTATGGCAGAACCGCGCCACGGCGAGTTGCTGTCAAGGCCTATGTATCGATTTTCATATGCCTCTGTACTAAGGCGGATCATTTAGAGCTTGCTACAGATCTTTCAACGGACCGATTTCTTCAAGCTCTTCGACGATTTATAGCTAGAAGAAGCAGATGTGTGGATATGTATTCCGACAACGGAATTAATTTTGTGGGTGCTCGAAACAAGGTGAAAGAATTCCTTAGACTGCTGAAGAATCGCAATCACCACGAGGTAGTGTCAAGAGAATGCGCCAAGGATGGCACTGAGGCCAATGGCACTTCGACCCACCAAGCGCAAGACTTTTCGGTGGCCTTTGGGAGGCAGGAGTTCGATCCGCCAAAAATCATCTGCTCAAGGTTGTAGGTGAAACGCCGATGTCGTCAGAGGACTTTAACACCCTGTTAGTACAGGTTGAAAACTGCCTCAATTCTCGCCCCCTAACACCAATGTCCGATGATCCTAACGATCTGGAGCCATTAACACCAGCACATTTTTTGATGCGGTCTACTGATTATGCTCCATATCAATGTCGATAGAACCACAAATGAAGACATCATTTAGTGCAGCACCGCGAGATCACTACAACAGAGATAACCTGATCATCTTTACCATAGTAACTATAGGTAGCAAATCGATTACCGTATCCAAACGTACGTGTGATAAGGACGATCATCGAGTCCGTATATAAAAGAGATGAACGTTTAGCAGCATCCTGCTTTTTTGGCCGATAAAAAACATTGCATCAAGGCGGCGAAGGATGATGATAACCAGATTTCGGAGTAGCAGTTAGTAGTTTTAAGCCAACTCACCGGAAAGCATGTGTGGTGGACCGCATGATAATTTAAACAGTTTAAGTCACACCGTTTATTGTTTAAGGAAACATACAGTAGTTGTTGCATGATGTGTGTACTCTCAATACAGTTCTTGTTTAATTAATAATTAGTGTCGTATGCACCGAATCAATTTACCCGAACGGCACTGGTTCTACGCTAATTGTACCTGGGAAAAACAATTTTTTGTTGTACTGTGGCTAGGCTGCTACAGTACCCCTTCGATGCTGGGGATTGGAATACCTCTACGCTCCCACTGCTTGACCTATCAACGGATAGAAGGTAATTGGCCGTTCCCCAACAGTCGGTGTTATCAGATTTCTATGGAATATTTGAAAATCTACAATTCAATCGTGTTATTCAAGCTGAAAATCTAAAATAGGTCAGCAGCAAACCCAATTGCGAGTGTTTATTTTATTTTATTTTTTTGGTAGTCGTGTTCCATCTCGCGTTGTTAATAGCAATGAGAATAGGAGCTTTTGTTGAAATCATATTGTTTACAAAACATATCCGAATTCTTTCGCCTCCTACTAACAAATCTCCAGTCCCGTGATGCTCGTGGAGATACAGTTGTACCCGCGGTCTCTAGAAACAACATTCCTTCCTTTTCTTCAGTAGCATAGCCTTTTGTGTCGTTATTGATCATTTAAGGAAAAGTTACAGTGAGTGAGTGGGTATGTTCAGTGAAAATGATTTGCTTTTCCCAATAATTCAATAATTTAGTTAGATGGTGCTTTTTTGCCGTGATATTTTGTTCGATATGCACATTGAGTTAACACAATAAAACGACTGTTTTCGATGTATAGTGTCACTATTTCACCGCGTTGTTTCGGTGTGACGCAATCCATGGCAGAAATCATACTAATCAAGGGATTGTTTGTACTTTAACTGGTATAACCTTTAGAGTGAAATACGAGAAAGAGAAGTGAGTTCCACTATTGTAGGTACTTCCGCCACCGGAACCCGAGAACTGGTATAATCGATGTCGGTTCGTATGGTCATCAACTAACATTTTATTTATACGATTTTATACGATTTCGACATTGTAATCTAAACAACGGTTGGTGCAGTGGTCATGGTTCAGTGTATACCAAGTTGATATACATTCTAATCTTTTGCTCCTCGAATAATCGAAATTAAATAGTGCAAATTGTAATACACTCTAAAATCACCTATCGTGAAAGTGAACTAATGTGGTTCCAATACGAGTGATATAGTCTATATATGTCCCACAAACTACGTGGGGCACTTATTTTCTAAAAAAGTAAACCGTTTGCAAACTCAACAACCCATCTTTTCTGACACGGACATCGAAGCCGGTAGTACTCACGAACACTCACATTCTGACGTTTAACTGCTTTCATCACAATGACGACGACGACGAATGACATGTGACGCCGAAGTTTGTTTTGGTTCCTCCAGTTTGCGTGACAACAAAGTAGTTTGCCGTTTCTGCTCGAAAAATGTTGATGTTAAGTACGCCAATTTGAACAACTCGCTCGTAAAATCGATTCGTGACTGCCCAGGAGTTTGCTGGATGTGCTCCCAGTGTCGACAATCGTCCAGTTTTTACAACTCAACGGATGAAATTCTACACTTGATCCTTCAACGCACCACATCAACTCTAAAGCACCACAATCCACCACAATCTCATCACGCTTCAGAGAGTATCAGGCAACAGTATCAGGCAAGTCAACATCGAAATTATCTCTAATGTACCGTACAAAGCATATAATCAGTCTCTCTTTAATTCAAAACAATTGAGATGAAATAACATCTCCCCTCGAGTACCAAATGACAATTCCAGAAGCCAAACTTCATCATTGTTAGTAGCCCCAGCACAAGTATCCGTGCCCGTAAATACCGACAATTGGTACTCTCTTACAAAATTCCTGCCCAGTGAATCCGAAGATAATATTATCAGTTACATCAAAACACGTACTTATTGCAACCGTGAATCCATCAAGTTTATAAAACTCACTCGCCAAGATCGCAATGAATGAAGAACGACCACTCTCTTTCATCTCATTCAAACAAAGTGTTCCTGCCTTCCTGGAACAGCACATCACTATTGGCCACAGGGTGTTACGATCGCTCCTTTTTAAGAACGGAATCCCTATCGCAACTTAGCAAGACCGCCTACAAATCATGCTATACATCTCACACCGAGCTCAAATCGTCTTCTGCGAATTAAAGACATTCCCAACAGTAATTTTCAAATTCAATCAACACGATCGTTTGTAATAGCTTCACGTCGAATTCGACAACCCTTCACCGTCCGTCTGCTCCGCACCCAACGGCGGCAGTGAAACAAACTCTAACAACGTTTGTTTAAACTACTACTATAAGAATGTTAGTGGAATGAACAGCTCTCTCTTTGATTTCCATCTTGCTTGTTTTGACGGTGCATATAAACTTCATGTATTCACCGAAACGTGGCTGAATAGCAATACTCTTTCGAAAAAGATTTCCGGTACCCGTTATACCGTGTATAGGCAAGACATAAACGAGTTGAATAGTCGTAAACACAGTGGTGGTGGCGTTTTAGTTGCCTGTCGATCGATTTTGAGTCCCGTCTTTTGTCATTTTCAAGCGGTGCAATTGCTCAGCAAGTTTGGATCGCTCTCGCTCTCGCAAATTACACACTCTACTAATGTGTACTTTACTTCCCACTCTCGCTACAATAACTGTACTGTGTTAATTGTAGCAGTTGCCGAGGAAAGCTATTACGATCTCAAGAAAGGTGATTTCGCCGCTATGAATAATTTTTTTCTGAGCCTGAATTGGAACTGTTTACTTTCAGATAATGACAGTAATTCTACTGCTCTATTATGGACGAATATTGTGTCGTATGCTATTGACCAATTCATCCCTGAAAAAATATATCGTAAATCTGTTCATCCTCTCTGGTCGAATCCCACTTTAAAACGTTACAAAACTGCCAAACGATCAGTGCTAAAAAAATTAGATGAACGACCTTCTTTAATTCTTAAAACACATTATGCTCATCGCAATAATCGCTACAAACGCCTGAACAAATCGTTTTGTTGCGCGTTTCAACGTCGCATCCAAAAAATTATTAAAGTCAACCCTAAACACTTTTGGAACTGCCTGAACGAACAGAGAAGAGAATCAGGATTACCGACCTCAATGAGGCTCGACGGCATTGAATCATCTACCACGCTTGGAATTTGCGATTTGTTTCGCAAATATTTTAGTAGTGTTTCTCTGATGAACGTCTAACTGATCAAGGAATATCTCCTGCGGCGAATAATGTCCCTCTTCGTGTTCCAATTGGATGTCATCCTATTATCTCAACTGCTACGGTGAGCTCAGCATGTACCAAGTTAAAACGTTCATCTAGTGCTAGACGCAATGGAATCCCATCTGATCTGCAGTCTATTAGTTCCACTATCCATTATATTCAACTGCTCCTTACTTTCAGGAACATTTCCTGAAATATGGATGAAATCCTATGTGTTTTCAGTTTATAAAAAAGGAAACAAGTGTACAGTATCCAGCTACCGCGGAATCGCAGCTTTGTGCGTCGTATCTAAGCTGTTTGAAATTATAGCTCTGGATTTTATAACACATAATTGCTCTAACAATATATCTGAGACTTAACATGGTTTCATGCCTAATCGACGTCTATAAGTTCAGTATTCTATACTTCCTTTATCAAACGTTACAATCATGACTACAAGTAGATTCTATCTACAACGATTTCTCCGCTGCTTTCGACAAGATTAATCATCACATAACAATCTCAAAATTAAATAGACTAGGATTTAACGGGTCATTTCTGAATTGACTTCACGCATATCTTACTGGTCGCGAAATTATAGTCAAAATAGGAGACTATACAACTTTACCATTCACTCCTACCTCTGGAGTTCCTCAAGGAAGTCACCTTGGACCGTTTATATTTCTACTTTATCTCAACGATCTAAATTTTTCGATCAATTGCATGATAGTTTCGCCGATGACTTCAAATTATTTCATGTCATCAAATCCACAGCTGACGCAGAGTTCCTACAAGAGCAGTTGAATAATTTGATTAACTGGTGTAATATCAACATAATGGTTTTGAACACCTCCAAATGTTCCATCATCTCCTTTAGTCGCAAACAGTCTGTGGTCAGTTTCGACAGTAATATTTCACAAATTGTTCTGGAACGTACATCGTCTGTGAAGGACCTTGGTGTCCTCCTGGACTCTAAGTTAAATTTCAAGGAGCACATTGAGTTTACTATCTGCAAAGCCTACAAGCTACAAGGATTCACCTTACGCTTTACTAAAGAATTCGATGATGTACATTGCTTAAAAGCATTGTTCTTTAGTTCGTTCTACGCTCGAATACGCCTTGGTTGTCTGGTAGCCGTACTACCATAACTATATACAACGCAATAAAGCGATTCAACGAAAATTCATTCGATTTGCTCTGCGTTGGCTTCCTTGGAGAAACCCTTGGAACCTTCCAAGTTACCATGCCAGATGAAAACTGATTGATCTCGATTTGTTGTCTGTCCGTCGCGATGTCAGCAAGGCTACGTTTGTGGCTGACCTCCTCCAATCAAGAATAGACTGCTCCGAACTCTTCCAGCATTTACAAATTGTTATCCATCAGCGTAGTCTTAGAAACTATTATTTTCTTAGGATCCCCTATGCTAGAACTAATTATGGGTATAACGAGCCCTTTGCCAGCATGTGCTGAACATTCAACCACTGTTTTAATTCATTCGACTTTAATCTATCACGAAACGTTGCCAAGTAATTGTTCCTAAGGTTACTATCAAATTAGTTTTAGTATTAGTTAGTTTAGAAATACTATGTTTAAGTGAAATGTATCATTTGGCTTATTGTAATCTGTTGATGCAAAAGATGAGGATGTTTTATGCCTGTTGGAGAGCAAGTTTGACAGAAACTAACTCCACCGGGCTTTTCCCAACTCCAAATAAACAAATAAACAAAAATAAACGGTGTAATTTTTTTTGTCGTGAATACGACTTACTTTACTATGGGGTGCCATTTCAAAATTTACCCTCTGACAGAGTGATAAGTTTTTGATCGTGAATATCTCTTGTTGTATCTAACGAATCAACATAATTTTGGCTACATGCCATCGGAAATATGATCACAATTTTATGATAAAATTTTCAGTTTTGTGACGTAATCTCAAATAATTCAAAATTAAACTTTTCTGAAATGTTTGGTATAAACGAGTATCAAAGGTGATAATTCATAAGGCGCGTTTGCCTTTCTCGTATTTTTAAAGCTCATAGCTCAGTGATCTGTGAAAGGATTTATATAGTCTAACTACCAATAGAATCGAAATTATTTAACTTAAACGTGTATAGCAAAAGCAATGAAGTATTTCAATAGTACTCTATTGAAAAACCTGTCTCATTTGACCCATGTCAACACCAGCCAATCAGAAAGCGTTCTGAGGAAGAGAACAAAATATCTGCTGCTGTACAACAAATCGTTTCAAACAGTGTTAAATATCGTAGTAGGTTCCACAATTTGGTTCTTCTGAAAGGCAGGAATGAATCCCGTACAGCACCCTGATAGTTTCTTTCAATGAAATGCAAATCCGAAATGAAATAATCGACATTAAAATTCTGTATGCAGCTATTTTTATAGCCGTTAGGACCGCCCATTAGTGAGAAAGCTACAAACGAAATCACATAAAATGAAACCTCTCAACAAAAATTGAATCAGTTAGGATTCTATCGCCACTGCGAGCAGATGTGTTTTGTGTCGTCTGCACAGCTAGTTTCGCTTTCGACAAGAGCGATTACGTCACAGCTGCCAGTCATTAGCATTGGTGAAAAAACAACGGTGGAGAGCATTACACAAAATCAGCCGTTCTAATGGCTCTAAAAGATTTCTAAAGAACTATTAGGATTTGTTGTTCGCAACTCGAAGGTAAATATCCTCAGTTCAGTGCAAATCTAGAACAGTTTGGTTAGACTAGTGCACATTTCGCTGTGTGAAATTCACAGTAATCGAGATCAATTGAAGCCTTTTTTGCGAAAACGTTCCAGAGTTTAATGTCGTAGAGAATTACGCAACTTGACCCTTCTGAATGCTGGAAACGAATCCCTACAGAATACTGATAGTTTCTTTCAATAAATTATGCAAATCCGAAATGAAATAATCGACATTAAAATTCTGTATGCGGCTATTATTATAGCTGCTAGGACCGCCCATTAGTGAAAAAGCTACAAACGAAATCACATAAAAAGAATCCTCTCAACAAAAATTGAATCAGTTTGGATTCTATCGCCACTGCAAGCAGATGCGTTTTGTGTCGTCTGCACAGCTAGTTTCGCTTTCGACAAGAGCGATTACGTCACAGCTGCCAGTCATCAGCCTTGGTGAAAAAAGGCGGGTGGGTAATGTCAGAGACATAACTGGATGTCGTGAATACGAAAACAACTGACATGTTCCTTAACACTTCCGAATATCAATTAGTTGATCAATTGTATGAAATTGTATGTAGAATTTGAAACGATGCACCTAAACTAAAGTACAGATTAGTTACATTTAACATTCTGAAACACAAATATTATGAAATAATCAGTATAGTTCGTTATAATAAAATAATGGTGGCTCTGAAAAGAACCTTTTTATGAAAGCGTTTGTGATGGAGAGTGATGAGTTGAATTCGAATTCCGATGGATGCCGCTGACTTCCGTCATCTAATTCCAGGCTGAAATGTTGTACGTGGGTACGATACTAATATGGTTGGTGTATGTGTAATTCTCTACGACATTGAACTCTGGAACATTTTTCGCAAAAACAAAGAAGGCTTCACCTGATCTCGATTACTGTGAACTTCACACAGCGAAAGGTGCACAAATCTAACCAAACTGTTCTAAGTTTGCACTAAACTGAGGATATTTAACTTTGATTTGCGAAACTACAAATCCTAATAGTTCTTTAGAAAACTTTTAGAGCCATTAGAACGGCTGATTTTGTGTAATGCTCTCCACCGTTGTTTTTTCACCAATGCAAATGACTGGCAGCTGTGACGTAATCGCTCTTGTCGGAAGCGAAATTGAGATTATTTCACGCAACTGATAATTTTATCAAGAAATTGTGATCATATTTCCGATGGCATGTCGCAAGAATTATGTTGATTCATTAGATACAACAGGAGATATTCACGATCGAAAATTTATCACTCTCTCAGAGGGTAAATTTTGAAAAGGCATCCCATAGTAAAGTAAGTCGGATTCACGACAAAACAACGGTGGAGAGCATTACACAAAATCAGCCGTTCTAATAGCTCCAAAAGTTTTCTAAAGAACTATTAGGATTTGTTGTTGGCAAATCGAAGGTAAATATCCTCAGTTTAGTGCAAATCTAGAACAGTTTGGTTAGATTTGTGCACTTTTCGCTGTGTGAAATTCACAGTAATCGAGATCAAGTGAAGCCTTCTTTGTTTTTACGAAAAATGTGAAAAAGGGGAATACTTGCATAATTCATACAATTGGTCAACTAATTGATATTCGGAAGTGTTAAGGATCATGTCAGTTGTTTTCGTATTCACGACATCCAGTTATGTCTCTGACATTACCCACCCGCCTTTTTCATCTTCAAAGTATATTGCAACAATATTGAGTTCATCAATAGTATACTATTCAAAAGCCTGTCTGAGTTGATCTATTTCAGCACCAGACAATCAGAACGCGTTCTGAGGAAGAGAACAAAATATGTGCTGTTCCATCGATATGAGAAGCTCATTTTGTGAGCAACGGTTACATTAGGAAGACACACACGAGAGTAACATCGGGCCGGCCACACAGTGAAACCACACCAGAAGCCTACGCGCTGAAGTCATCAGTGTACATGCAAAGAATCATCTCGGATCTAAATTCAGATCCTGTTGGTCGTGACAATTCTAAGCATTTTTCATTGCTACAGATCATCATAAAGAATTAGTTGAATGTTCTCTTTCGTACCAAAAGCACAAGATTTATCAAAATGGAAGTAGACGAAATTTGCACCGTCACTAACACATTCAATTACGATTCACGCAATGCGTGAAAGTATTGATATAGAACTTATCTTTATACTAGTATGGGTCTCGTTTGAATCGCCGACCATATCTGTGGGGGATTTCAATATAGATGCTTCAAAACAAGATAATATTGATTTCATGAGCAACTATATGAAGTTGGATATGAACTTTGCTCCTTCACAAACTACTACCAAATGCAGTATATATAAATATGGATCACTTTTGCGATTTACGAGGGGCATCACAGTAAAGTGCGGTGGCAAAAAAGGTTACTTATACACTACAATATTTTTAATGCACATATGACCCAATCAGCACACTGAACCGAACAACTCCGAATATATGGAATATTTCTCGATATACATTGCATGTAATAATAAGCTGAAAATACGGTTTAGAATCGTAATCTGATACTAACTCGGATGAGAACTTTTTTTTTTATAAAAATCCCTATTTATATAAATATATGTGAAATGTGCTCGCAGAACTGAACAAATTAATCTTAATATTAGTTCCAGAGATTTATCAACATTTCCGAATTATGCACAATTTCTTGATTTGAAAAATTACGATTACGGTAATAGAAATGTACAATATCAGGTTGTTTAATAAATAAATAAATGCTCCAAACCAAACAATTTATTATATAAATAAACCGTAATACGCCTCAACGAGAACTATCAATTGAAGTAAAAGTAATAAGTATAACTTGTTCTTTTGCTTACTGTATTGCAATTATCATACTATTTTTTAACATTTTTTCAGCGCTAAACAAACTTTCTATTTGTCGAATTTCGGAATGGTTCGTCTGTTGAATGAAATTCAATTAATTTTTAGAAAACAAATATTGAAATTTCAATTTTTTTCTAAAAGTTTTGACAGTTCACAGCAAGGGGCAGATCGCTTAGTATATGCAATTTGTACTCATAGACAATTTATGAAAATGAAAATTTTCTTTTGCATTCTAACTTTCCCTGAGAGAAAAGATAATGCTAATTTAAATTCAATGTCATGAACGCAATAAAAAAAATGTCGCAATCAAAGTAACTTGTAATACACCGTTCATTTCATTTCAATTTTGTTCTATATATCAGAAGTGATCTGTCAAACATTGCCATCACAGCCTGTAAGTTTCGTCTTTTCAGCACCATTCATAACATTCATTAGTAAAGTTAAATACTACTCCATAACTCTTGAAAGTGAAGACGATAGGTTTAAAAGAGCGTAATTCTACATTGTTTATAAGCGATATTTGTTTTCGTAAAAAAAACATTTAAATATGAAAATGTTCACACCTCTGTTTGGGCATCATGCTCAATTAGTTTTGACATTTCACTTCTAGGTGCACGCTAAACGCAAACTATTAAACATGACTGAACTAAAAGCCTTTTCCGTCACGAGATGGTGTTACCAAATACAAATAATAATACCCCTAAGTCCCATATAAACGAATTGCCAATGTTTGGTTCACAGCATGAACAAGTAAGCCTAGCAAATATCTCCCTTTCGTTGCGATAGTGTGAAAATGTGAAAGGAGATCGTTTCTGGCAACGCTTTATGCTAGTTGCTACGGTGCAAAACAAACTTGTTTGTTTATCGTTGCTGTATTAAACTGCAACAATCAGTCTAAATATCGCCGGCTAATAAGCCAAGAAGCTTTCGAAATGGTGGGAAGTTGCTTAGTAGAGGGATGTGACACACGAACAGGGTCGTCCGAAATTTCGCTCCATAGTTTTCCTAATGATCAAAATATATAAGTAATATGTTTACATATTTTTCACTATAATAAACAGTAACTATAGTGAACTTGTTCTTACCGTTCAGTGTTGCTAGTTTTATAGAAAATTCGTTAAAGTGACAGTGTATCATGACAATGTACCGCACGATGCAAAATGTGTCCTTGAAAATTTGTCGGAGTACTCCGTATTATAATTTGTATTTGGTGTTACTGTGATGTCTTTTTCAATTTGTATTGAATTCGCTAAAGTGATTCATATTGATATATAATATATTTGCTACTACCTTTGGGGGCTCATATTAGCTAGGAACATCAATGTAGAAAGCCGTAGATATATATCATACTTTTCAAATCACAGGCCTATTGTGTCATTGATCCACTCCGCGGATTAATGTTTGCTGCATTGGAAGATTATAGTCGGTTGTGAACGCTACACGTACACCGACCATATCAGTATTGCACCCACGGACAACAGGTCAGCCTGGAGATAGATGACTGAAGTCAGCGGCATCCATCGGAATTCGAATTCAACTCATCACTCTCCAACACGAACACCTTAATAAAAGGTTCAGGGCCACCATTATTTTATTATAAAGAACTATACGAGTAATTTCATAATATTTGTGTTTCAGAATGTTTAATGTAACTAATCTGAACTTTAGTTAAGGTACATCGTTTCAAATTCTTCAAGTAGGGAAAAAGGGGAATGCTTGCATAATTCATAAAATTGGTCAACTAATTGATATTCGGAAGTGTTACGGAACATGCAAGCAGTTTTCGTACTCACGACATCCAGTTATGTCTCTGACATTACCCACCCGCCTATTTTAATTTTTTTTGCACATGTCGTCCTATAATTTCGGAATCGGAAATCGGTTTCGAATAAAATTCAGTAACTTTGTATGGGGTAACAAGACCTTTCATTTAAACCTAAAATCATGAAAATCGGTTTAGCTATCTCCGAGAAAAGTGAGTGCAAAAGAATGTTAAATACATACACACATATACATACACTAATGATTTTTATTGTCAATCGAATATTTCAATCGATCGTCTCCTTCGATCGATTTTTTTTGGTACGTATCCTCCGCATAAAAAAGACCTCAGCGTATTAAAAACCAATATCGAACCCACGAACCCAGACTCTGTTTACCTTGATTCGTTTTTGTCGTGTGATAAGTGGAAAATTTCAGGAGTATTAGTATAGACAGTGTTCTCGAAAATGACGGCTGGTTTGAAACATTACCCTCGGTCTGACTAATTGTATCTGGCTAGACCCCATACATTTTGTATAGAAAGATATATGATATAATATATGTTTATGTTTTTTGTTGTTTTTAATGTGGAACACATGTTTGTTTTCTATATAGTGGTGCAAACTAGAAACTCAAGAAAAATACATGTAGAAATGTGGTCAGGTTTTGAACAATTACAGCTTAGTCAATTTTGTATCAATTATTAATATCATGTCACCATTTGATTGGAAATATTTCTACGCATTGATTTGAATGCTCATAGCCATGTATTTTTAATAGTATATCATTGAAATGTTGATTAATAGCTAGCAGTGTCCTGTTTTGCATGCAAAAAATCTCCGGCATACCGGATTTCCCTGCCATAGTCGACGGTTTTGAAGGAGTAAGCGATATATCAAAGGGCAAGCAGCGCTCTGATTGGTCAATCGTTGTAAAAGCGAAGCTGTTGGAAGCACGCGAATCTATAAATATAAGCAAAATTATAGCTAACGTTTCAGTCCTACACGTAGTTTGCTAGAGGTAGGTTGTTGGTACACAGCAAGACAAAAAGTGCCATAAAACGATTTGAAGCTTTAATTGGTATGCCCTGATCTTGTGTCATGAAAGATTGGATGAAATCCCATATTATGTCGTTTCGCCTGAGAAATTGACAACTACCCCAGTGTAAATTTTGAGTGCATAAGATTAATTTCTGATTTATATAAGATGAACTCGATTGATAATGAGAAAAAGTTTATCGCTTCAACCGAAATCGCAGAATGGTAGTAATGGACGGTAGAGAAACGCTATAAAAATAACTACTTGCATACAAAATTTGAATACAAGCTTGGCGAAAAGAAGCTTAAATATCGATATCTGTATCGCAAGCATATGGAAACATATAATTGCATACATTTGGGCTATTGATGTAATTTCGTCGGCTAAAAAACAAATACAAATCATGACAAATATAGTCCATATTTTGGGTTCGCGTGTTCGGTGTTGGTTCATAATAAAGACTAAGCAGACTCTCGTGCATTTGCGGATTCAAAAGTGTGACGATTAATTGAAAATGTCGATCATTAGAAATTTTGGTTGCCTTGTTCCACATCAATGGCTCGAACAACCTCATGGGGCTGATCCTTGTAGTTTTCTCCATTCCAACCTCCATTAAAGTTCACATCGTACATATACAACTGTTCATTTATAAACATACAAGCATACGTTTGTCTTTATTCTTGCTCTTGCGTTCTTTCTATTCTATTATTAGTATTCTTTGCCCATTCACTGCTGAACATAATTTGTAAACGAACACTTGACCTGAGGAAATGGTACGGAAACACACATTCGTCTGTGTATATATTTTGCGAGTGTTCTGTTAGTATTGGCTGCTAGATTCATCATATCTGCGTATCATATCATATCAGTTTATGCATGAAAGTAGAACGCATAGGACACAAGTGTCAGTAAAATATTATTTACGCTCCTATTTGTTTGATTGTTCACATTGATGCATTTTCCTATAAATTAATGAGTGCTGAAGTCCAGTTTTTATACAACTCACGGTTAGGAGCTATTATACAACGTTACTTAATAACGGACATCAAACATAGCAAACAAATCACCGATGGCGCTTGTCGTGTATAGCAATCTCTATTTACTAACGGAATCAGGAATCAGAACAAATTGGCTCAAATGGCACGTTCCCCTTGATATTTGGAGATTTGTGCCTTGCCATCAATTTGTTTTTGGCATCATTTTCCCGATATATAAGAGGGAAGGATTGAAAGGAAACGGTAAGGGTTGGACTAGGAGGATGGGAAAAATTGACGACTCAGAAACACATAAAAACAGAAGTAAATTCTGCACCCCTAAGGGATGCTGAGCAATCTGCTGGGGATCACATTTAGTGGAAGCAGAAGTAAATTCTGAACCTCTACGAGGTCCCGAACAGTCTGCTGTCAATAAAACCTCCAACCCCCGAGAGGATTTAGAGATCTTACAAAAGCGACACAATTCTGCACTCCCGCAAGAATGCAGAACGATTCGCTGTATGTACGAGCAGAGGTAAATTCGGAACCCCCTAAAGAATGCCAAACAATCTGCTAACCCTATTTAAGGTGAATACAGAAAGAATTCATTCACTCCAGGAAGAACGATGAAGCCTTGTGACTATAGCTCCTTACCACATTGGGTGAGAAACGAGAGAATATCCTTTAATTTTAGCTCCGCATACACACACTCAACCATGTATGGAGAACCAAAAACCCGGATACGTAGTTGCGTCAATGCGAGACAGTTACATATCAGATGATATGAGGTACCATAATCGCATTCACAAAAATCATACGAATAATACTCAGCACGTTGAATAGTATCCAGATGAGTTTGCAATGTCCAATCAGAGCTCTGACCAGAATACTGCAATGATGCTTGGAGAAATGCCGTAGACACTTTGACATTTTCAGATTTAAATCTGGTAGAAATGCTTTTGTCTGAGCGCAAGTTTGCAAGCTGCGCCAGTAGCTGGCATATTTGGATGCAGACCAAGAACGAATCTTGTGCTTTATCCAACTAGTTGAATGTGGTAAAGCTGGATCAGGACCAACGAAATCATTCGTTACACCAGCTCTAGCCAACTCATCAGTCCAGTCATTTCCAGGAATACCAGAATGGCCGGGTACCCATAAGAAGTAAACAGCATTTGAAATGCTGAGGTCTTCAATTTGAGTTCGACATGCGATCAATAGATTCGACCGTGTGTCATTCGAACTGAGTCCTTTTAAGGCTGCCTGACTGTCGGAACAAAAATAAATTCGTTTACCACAGATCCACTGCTGAAGTGCCAATTGTACTCCACATAGAATCGCGTAGATTGTCTATTGTTTAATTGTTTATTGTTTATTGGAGCAGGGAAAAACCCTCTTGAGTTGACCAACTATTAGTACTTACTCAAAAGGGCGCAAAACCTCCTGATCTTTTAGTACCAACAGATAATACAAAATCCAAAAGTTACACCTTTACTTAAAACTAATAAGAGCTATACTTCACATACAAACATTAACTACATTACACTTAATCAAAATTAAATTACATACGAAGGTTCTTAAATACATTCAATAATAGGTCAAGTTTTAAAAAAAGCAATAAATAAACGTTTGAGAGTGACACGAGATAGATTAAAATCGAATATTGTGTAACACCGATTAAATATGCGAGCCATACTAGGTAGGGGTTCATTCTTCGCGTAATTTGTTCTAGAAAACTGGATGACGAGGAAAGAGTTGCTCCGGAGAGTTCTGAGTCAGATGTTTATATACATTTGTCCGAGAAGATCAGGACAGTTTATATGACCAAGTACCAAATCGGAAATAAACATTGCTTTAGAGACGTTGCGTCCATCGCTAAGTAGCTCAAGTCCAATTAGGTTACATCTGTGTTCATATATAGGAAGATTATAAGGGTCTCTCCAAGGCAGTCGACGTAGAGCAAATCGGACAAATTTATGCTGCACAGCTTCGATGCGTTGTACTCCATTACGGTAATAAGGTGACCAGACTACTGCCGAGAACTCGAGTACAGAGCAAACCAGGGCAATATATAATGCTTTTAAGCAGTGGATGTTTTTGAACGACTTCGTCATTCGGAAGATAAAACCGAGTTGCGGATGCCTTTGAGACGATGTACGATATGTGCTCACAAAAAGTTAATTTGCTATCAATTATGACACCAAGATCTTTGATGCATCTTACTCTATGCAGCTCAACACCGAGAAGCGAATAATTGAACATAATTGGATTTCGTTTACGGTTAAAGCTTATTATGGAACACTTTGATGTGTTCAGTACCAATCTGTTGATCTGACACCAGTTTCCGAGAATATGAAGTTGTTCCTGAAGAAACTTAGCATCGTTTTGGCAGCACACGTTGAAGAATTATTTGAAGTCGTCTGCGTATGAGAGATTAGAGCATTTCAACGAGAAATTGACGTCATTAATGTAAATTAGAAACAGAAGAGGTCCTAGGTGACTTCCTTGTGGCACGCCAGATGTGATAGCAAAGGATTGAGAAGTGATGTCTCCGACATTTCGCGGCCAATAAGGTACGACTTTATCCAGTCAAGGAACCTTCTCTGGAAACCGATGCACTCGAGTTTTGCTAGTGCAATGCCATGATTAATCTTGTCAAATGCAGCTGATAAATCAGTATAAATAGCATCTATTTGATGACCTTTTTCCATTTCACGGATGATAAATGATGTATAACGTGTGGGGCCTGGATTCGAAGAGTATTTGAGATTTTTACACGCTTCAATAACATCGTCAAATGAAACACTGGCTGGAAAACCCACCGATAGATAGTAAGGTACGTTATTAGTAGCATTTTCGATTGCTTCGTAGTCAAGGTTATCGTTACTGAATACACTGCCAAAGTGTTCACGGAAAAGGTTACAAATACTCTCAGTCGTAGTTGCTTCGACATCACCGTAGACCATGGAACTCGGAAGCCCACTTTCCTTCTCTGCTCGTTGACATACTTCCAAAAAGCTTTAGGATTTTTTTTCAGATTGTCTTGTACCTTCTTCTGGTGAGCTGCGAATAGTTTTCTGTTAAGGCGTTTGTATGAGTTATATAAAGCTAAATATCGAGATTGAAGGTAATCGGTTCGGTATTTCAAAAAAAATTTCAGAGCGGATTTTTTTGCAGTTTTCAATCGTTTGAGTCGCTCATATGCCTATTTAGGCTGGGGATGAAAGTTTGTAATTTTTGGAACGCATTGGTCGATGGCATAAAGCAATACGTGGCTCAGTGTTTCAGCAGCTTGGTGAGATGCTTTCAAAAAAAATGATTCATTGATATAAAATAAGATTTACGGAAGTTGTATGATATTGCTTCTGTAACTTCATTAAATGTGACAGGTTGGCTGCAGAGAAAGTTGATGCAAAGCGGTGGATGATGAGTACAGCTTTTGACTAGGGGAATGAGAGCTTTCTGAACTGAAAAAGTATTTGCAATTTCATTGCTGCAGAAACAAAGATCCAGAATTCGATTGTTATCTTTAGTACATCCATTCAATTGTACTAATAATTCAATTGTACTAAACCGGCTGTGCTATACTCGTCTATAAACTGAGTAGCCAACGCTCCAATAGATGAACGACTAACATCGGGGAACAGGTAGCGAGATGACTGGGATTGCCATAGTATTCCACTTAAATTAAAGTCGCCTAAAATGACGATGTTATCGGTTGTTTGCATCTGAGAGACGATCCAAGACATGGATTGCAAGTGTTCATTTATAAATTGAGTGTCATTGGTACGGTCAGGTGGAATGTGGATGACGCAGATGAAGAGTGTACAGGTGCGTGAACTGATTGCAACCCATACGTGTTCGACACCCGATGATTCAGGGGGAACGATTAAACGGTTTTTATAGCACGAGCGAACGGCGAGTAAGACACCCCCACCTTGGAACACAGTACAGTATCTACCAAGTGAATGAGACTGCTCCAGCCTCATTTCACGACAGTAAACACCATCACCAGCACGACCATTCAACAGAGAACCGTCCGTATAACATACTACGTGTTCATCAAGTTGTCGTTCCAGACAACCAGACAACCATTCCTCACGAAGAGGATAGCTCACATTGAATGTTTTGAAAGGAAAACTGCATGTGAGAGTTAGGTCACGGTCACTAGGAGCGAGTAAATTCTCATCACAGGTAACCATTTGGGACCACAAGCGAGTGTGGCTAGAAGCATAATCTAATGGGTTACTGATCCAAAACCCTATAACCTTAAGGCGGTATGCACAAGATAATGCTTCTTGTTTTAGGAACACATGTAGTGGTTTAATGCACAATAGCGTCTCTAGAGCAGCAGTATTAGTTGCGTGAATGCTCCTGTCATCGCCATTATGGCCATCCTTTGGAGATGATTTAGCTTTGACTGAACTGTCGCGACTTTTCCTTTCCGCCACCATAAAAGACATCCATATGCTAAAATTGGTCTAACAATAGTTGCTATGACTGTATCTGGGTTTGAGTCCCCATGATTTTCCAAAAGCTCGTCTGCATTGGCCGAAAGCCATGCAAGCTCTTTTAATCCTGAAGTCAATGTGAGCAGACCAATCCAGTTTTGAATCAAGAATAACCACGACGTATTTAATTTGATCAACCACAGTGACCTCTGAACCAAAGAACTGTAACGGACGAGCTCCTGTGATTATCCTACGATGAGTGAAAAGCACCATTGATGTTTTACCCGGATTTACAGATAATCCAACCTGACAACACCATTGCTCAACAGATCGCAGGGCTTGCTGCATTAAATCAAAGAGAGTGTTAATGCTTATACCGGTCATCAATATATGATAATCGTTGCAAAACCATAAGTCGGAAATCCAAGGTTATTAAGTTTCCTTAACAAACCATCAGCGACTAGGTTCCATAAAAGTGGGGATAGTACACGACCTTGAGGACACCCACAGACACTCAGCTTTCTAATCTCTGCTTGCCGAAGCGATGAACAAAGAAGTCGATTACAAAGTGTAGCGTGTATCCAAATTGTGATATTTGAAGGTATGCCATGACCACGGGCTGCTTCCAGAATTGAATTGAAAGACACGTTGTCAAACGCACCTTCAATATCTAGGAAAAATCCCCAGCAAGATTGCTTTTGTGAGAAAGCTTTTTCAATGTTGTACACAACATCATGTAACAGGGTTGTAGTGGACTTTCCACGCTGGTAAGCATGTTGCATTCCATGTAGCGGATGCACGCCCAGACTAATATTCCTGATATAGTGATCGACTATGCGTTCTACTGTTTTGAGAAGAAATGAGCTAAGACTGATAGGCCTGAAACTCTTCGCGACCGTCTTTGGGAATAAATTTGACAATTATTTCCTGCCAGGCTCTTGGAATATATCCTGTCGCAAGACTAAAAGTAAGTATTTTCTTCAAAACATGTTTGAAATGTTCATATCCTTTCTGCAGTAACACTGGGGAAACTCCACCCTTTCCAGGAGACTTATACGGAGCAAAACTCTCAAATGCCCATTTGACCGGTTCAAGCGTCACAACGCTTTGAGCAAGGGCCCAAGAATCGTAACTACCTGAAAAACTCTCGGGAAGAGCTGTCGGTGATGGATCCACACATCCTGGAAAGTGAGTGTTCAAAAGATAGTGAATTTTTAGTCTAGCAAGTTCAGCATTCCACCAAGGAGTTCCTCTAGTAGCTCTCCCAATCCGAAGTGGACAAGCCTCTTCATATGCTGTAACTATGAGTGAGTTTGTCTCGTCGACAAAATTTTCCAAATCAATTGGGGTTTCAATTTTTGGTTGATACCCGTAAAATCTAGTCGCCTCATGGAGGTCCCGTTTGAATGATCAAAGAAGATGTACTTATGATCAGACAACGAAGGTTCGAGCTCATTGGAGACGAGCCAATTCACAAACTCATGCGCAATTCTATCAGAGCAGAGAGTTACGTCCTAAACCTCCTCTCTTCCAGATCTCGCAAAAGTTGGACGGTTTCCTGCATTGACTATATGCAGGTTTGTACTGCTCACAAATTCCATCATATCAGAGCCTCTCAAATATATATCTGTGCTGCCCAAATGAAATGGTGAGCATTTATGTCACTGCCGATTACAAGCGGTAAATCACTTTTGCTGCAGTATGATACAACCTTTTTGAAGTCATCGCTTGGCGAAGGTTGGTTATGCGGCAAATATATGCCGAACAATAGACATATTTTCTGACTATGCCATCAATAGTCACACCAACTGTGACAGCACAAATATCCCGAGTTGTGAGCTCCGATATAAGAGAAATATCGAAAGCACTATTTGCAAGTATGCATGCTCGAGGCATTTCACGTGGATTTGTCATACCGTTCTTGTTGAAGGCAACAAAGACTGGGTTTAACAATTTTCCAACGTAGAAGTTTCCCTTTTGAAAATATGGTTCTTGAACCAAAGCTATAGAAGCTTTACCTTCTTGCAGAAGTCTGAATAGATTCATAGTTGCTGTACGTTTATGCTGGAGATTGATTTGTGCTACTCTAACCATTATCAATTAGAGTAATAAACACTCCATCTCCAGCACTTATTGTACAACAACTAGAAGAAACCAAATATATTGGCTTATAATCGCCTATAGCGAACTATGCAAGGATTTTTTTAAATGTTTCAATCATTTAAATCCCACGAGTTGCGAAGAAAGAAGTCGTCCACTGTGCCAGAGCTTCGCTTAACACAGTAAGGGAAAACCCCAAGATAATCCGTTCACGACTCCATTATTTAACCTCCTGCAGCCATTCAGTCATTGGCACGGAAATACACCCTGACTTAGGAGTTCCTATTTCTGTGGTCTTTTACAACCAGTGGATCAATTCTTGGTAAAAAATAATTCCGCCGGATGCCACACGGTTTACCTGTTTGGTGAACTTATACCAACGGTACAGGTGGACCGTAGTGTTATTCTTAGCCAATTGGGACATCAAACATAGCAAACAAATAACCGGTGGCGCTTGTCGTGTACAGTAAACTCTATTTACTAACGGAAGTGTAAGTTTGCAAAAAAAAAATTTTTGCTGTAAATATTATTATAAATACTTTTTAACGCACTTGATATATTAATAACTGAAAGTTCTTACTTCCAAAAGTTACTAGAATAAAATTTTTATTAACATTTAATTTTAAAAAAATGAAAATTCTCGTCTCGTACAAAACACTGTAATATTTTAACGCCATGTTGGATGTGATGTCACCGGTGGCCATTTTGCCATATTTGCAAAGAACTTGACGATGCAACAAAAATAATGCAAGACGCACTTTTCTCCATTTTTCGTCTAGAACTCTAGTTTTGCCGAACATTGAAAATCGAATGAATAATGTTCATATAATCAAAGATTTTGTCGTTCGTTCGTCTATTGAAACTTTTTTCGGTAATTCAATCAATTAATGTGGCTAATCGTACAAGCATCGGTGCCGAAACACTTATATGCAAAAGAGACTGCAAGAAATGTTTTCATGAAACAGTAAAAATTCACCGAACAACTCGTTTTTATTGCTTCAAATTGTTCCAGTTTGCCAAAAGCATTCAAAGTTTACGTTTCGTCTTCGACTCATCAGTGCGTCAGTAGATTATGCTGACGCAAACCCCCGGATCAACATAATCCGCTGAGCAGACGTAAAGTTAATGCTATTTGCAAGACACTTTTTTATTACACAAAGGAGTGTAACGTCTAAACTGACGTCTCGAATGAAACAAGTTTCGGCTTACTCTCCGTACAGATTGTGATAATTTGAAGGGGAAAAAGCTTGCTTTTACCCCCAAATTTATGCTAGGTGCACATAACCATTTTCTTAAGTTTACGTTTCGTCTTCGACTCATCAGTGCGTCAGCAGATTATGCTGACGCAAACCCCCGGATCAACATAATCCGCTGAGCAGACGTAAAGTTAATGCTATTTGCAAGACACTTTTTTATTACACAAAGGAGTGTAACGTCTAAACTGACGTCTCGAACGAAACAAGTTTCGGCTTACTGGCCGTACACATTGTGATAATTTGAAGGGGAAAAAGCTTGCTTTTACCCCCAAATTTATGCTAGCATTCAAAGGTTCAATATATATGATTTGTCCGCATAAATACTACAACAACAAACTTACAGAAATGTTCAGATCATATTTCATGAAAAATCACTTTTTGTAAATAAAATTTACAAAATTGTAAATTTGTGAATAAAATTTAAAAACCCTTCTTAATCCACCTAGTGGTGTGATAATGCCTTTCTCTTCTTTCATAACAGTCTCATGAAAATATGTTTCATACATTTATTAAATAATTTTAGACGCCAATTGATTCAGATTGATTCGAGTAGTTCACAAAAGCATGCTTCAGTGTTTATGTCACACAGTCAGCATTATTTTTCCAAACTAGTGCTTGACATTTGCGTTGCCTATTTGTATGAGAACAGTGATGCTAATCTAAAAAACCCTTCTTAATCCACCTAGTGGTGCGATAATGCCTTTCTCTTCTTTCATAACAGTCTCATGAAAATATGTTTCATACTTTTATTAAATAATTTTGGATACTAATTTTGACACCAATTGATTCAGATTGATTCGAGTAGGTCACAAAAGCATGCTTCAGAGTTTATGTCACACAGTCAGCATCATTTTTCCAAACTAGTGCTTGACATTTGCGTTGCCTATTTGTATAAGAACAGTGATGCTAATCTAAAAAAAGCCTTCTTAGTCCACTTAGTGGGATTTTCATATATCTTGAAAAATCACCATAGGGGGGAGTACATGAAATTTTCGAAATCGAAAAAAAATTTTTGATGCCAAACGGCTTAGAATTGCATGAAACGTCAAAATATAGTGTCATCTCGAAAAAAAAAATTTTTTGAAAATATCGACTTTTTGGGACTTAGAAAAAATATGAAAATTTTTCTAAGTCCCAGAAAGTTGATTTTTTCAAAAAAATTTTTTTTTGAGATGACACTAAATTTCGATGTTTTATGCAGTTTTAAGAGTTTTGGCATCAAAAAAAATTTTCGATTTTGGAAATTTCATGTACTCCCCCCTATGGTGCTTTTTCAAGATCGATAATTGTCAAACCTTTACCACCGGGCAGCACCCCTTAAGCATGTCCGATTTAGGTCAAATTTTGCATGAAGGCTTTTTTCGAGGTGCTTAAACTTTTGAGCACTAGAACTTTACGAAAATAGAGTTGATCCCAAAGTTTTGGCACCCTTATATATACAAGAGCGGTAAAAATCAACGTGTTTTGTCGGTTACGTCACTTATACCATCATATATCTGGAACCAAAAGTCACAACCATTTGATCTTCGAACTTGATCAACGGCCCGACAGTAGCTTTCAAACGAGCCCAAGTTTGTTAAAATCGGATCAGCCATCTCTGAGAAAATTGAGCGCGTTCAAATACAACGCTTTTTGTCGGTTACGTCACTTATACAATCATATCTCCGGAACCAAAAGTCACAACCATTTGATCTTCGAACTTGATCAATGGCCCGCCAGTAGCTTTCAAACGAGTCCAAGTTTGTTCAAATCGGTTCAGCCATCTCTGAGAAAATTGAGCGCGTTCAAATACAACGCTTTTTGTCGGTTACGTCACTTATACAATCATATCTCCGGAACCAAAAGTCACAGCCATTTTATCTTCGAACTTGATCAATGCCCCGATAGTAGCTTTCAAACGAGCCCAAGTTTGTTAAAATCGGTTGAGCCATCTCTGAGAAAATTGAGCGCGTTCAAATATCTTCGAAAAGTGCACACACATACACACATACACACATACACACACACACACACACACACACACAGACATTTTCCGATCTCGTCGAGCTGAGTCGAATGGTATATAACACTATGGGTCTCCGAGGCTCCGTTCGAAAGTCGGTTTTTCCAGCAATTCTAATACCTTTCTATAGAGAAAGGCAAAACCCTTCTTAGTCCACTTAGTGGAATTTTCATATATCTTGAAAAATCACCATAGGGGGGGGAGTACATGAAATTTTCGAAATCGAAAAAAAATTTTTGATGCCAAAAGGCTTAGAATTGCATGAAACGTCGAGATTTAGTGTCATCTCGAAAAAAAATTTTTTTGAAAAAGTCGACTTTTGGGACTTAAAAATATGGGACTTAAAAATATGAAAATTTTTCTAAGTCCCAGAAAGTTAATTTTTTCAAAAAAATTTTTTTTCGGGATAACACTAAATTTCGATGTTTCATGCAGTTTTAAGAGTTTCGGCATCAAAAAAAATTTCGATTTTGGAAATTTCATGTACTCCCCCCTATGGTGCTTTTTCAAGGTCGAAAATTGTCAAACCTTTACCACCGTGCAGCACCCCTTACGCATGTCCGATTTAGGTCAAATTTTGCATGAAGGCTTTTTTCGAGATGCTTAAACTTTTGAGCACTAGAACTTAACGAAAATAGAGGTGATCCTAAAATTTTGGCACCCATATATATATATATATATATATATATATATATATATATATATATATATATATATATATATATATATATATATATATATATATATATATATATATATATATATATATATATATATATATATATATATATATATATATATATAAGAGCGGTAAAAATCAATGTGTTTTGTCGGTTACGTCACTTATACCATCATATATCTGGAACCAAAAGTCACAACCATTTGATCATCGAACTTGATCAATGGCCCGACAGTAGCTTTCAAACGAGCCCAAGTTTGTTAAAATCGGTTCAGTTATCTCTGAGAAAATTGAGCGCGTTCAAATACAACGCTTTTTGTCGGTTACGTCACTTCTACAATCATATCACCGGAACCAAAAGTCACAGCCATTTGATCTTCGAACTTGATCAATGGCCCGATAGTACCTTTCAAACGAGCCTAAGTTTGTTAAAATCGGTTCAGCCATCTCTGAGAAAATTGAGCGCGTTCAAATTCAACGCCTTTTGTCGGTTACGTCACTTATACAATCATATCTCCGAAACCAAAAGTCACAGCCATTTGATCTTCGAACTTGATCAATGGCCCGACAGTAGCTTTCAAACGAGCCCAAGTTTGTTAAAATCGGATCAGCCATCTCTGAGAAAATTGAGCGCGTTCATATATCTTCTAAAAGTGCACACACATACACACACACACACACACACACACACACACACACACACACACACACACACACACACACACATACACACAAACATTTTCCGATCTCGTCGAACTGAGTCGAATGGTATATAACACTATGGGTCTCCGAGGCTCCGTTCGAAAGTCGGTTTTTCCAGCAATTCTAATACCTTTCTATAGAGAAAGGCAAAACGCTCAAAAACATTATTGGTTTTATTATTCCCATTTTTCCGTGTAATATCTTTACCTTTATTAGATTTCAGAACATCTTATGCCATGTAAGAAAACGAAATGCACCTGGTTTGTATAGAAATGAACCTGAATACAGTTCTATTTCACACCGAAATGCGTAAAAATACACGTAAATGAATAGGGGTCTGGCCAGACCCATCAGTCAGAACGAAAGTATAAAAATATATGTCAGACGGAGGGATAATAAAACGAAACGGTTACGGTCTGCTATTGGTGTGTGATATTGGTAAAAGACAGTGCTGCGGTTGATAAAATTTTTAGCTATTTTATGATAAGTGCGACCGAAAGATTAAAAGAATGTCAATGAATTGAAATTTAATTGAAATAAATAAGCATACATCGGAATTTTAAGTTTCGCGATGTAAACGCAGTTTTACATAGTGCAGTAATACCGTGCTGGTGGTGTAGTGATGTCAACAATAATAATATAAATAATAATAATAATAATAATAATTATAATAATTATAATAATAATAACAATAATAACAATAATAGTAATAAAAATAATAATAATAATAATAATAATAAAATTAATAATAACAATCCTACTACATGTTTTATGCTACTGATTCATGCTGTCTAGCTTGACTTACTTATGCAAAAGTAACAGAAAGGTAGGGCTATTCCGATCATCTGAATCCGATTTCGGAAGTATTGTAAATAGTGCTCAAAAACTGCCAAAAGAATCTCACTCACTTTTTTTCAAGGCCAAATAGATTTTCATACACTTATAGGTTGAAAGGAAAAGTCTTACAGTTTCATACGGAATTCCTAAATTTATTGTGGATACTATTTTCGGTTTAGTACAGTGTAAAAAGAATTTGTAGATTTTGTTAGGTTAAGTCTCAACGAACTTTCCAATTTCTTTTCAAATAACAGTTGTTTTTGCGAATTTTTTAGTAATATTTACGATGTTAGGAGTGATATGATAATGGCATCATTACACCACTAGGTGGATTAAAACAGGTTTTTTTTAATCGAAAACGGTTTAGACAATAATATCATAGAGTGTAAGGGTCACTATTGTCAACACCGTTTTAACGAGAAAATCAAGCGTTCAGAGCAATCAATAATGCAATCGATACCAAAACATTTGAAGGAGAGATGTACGTAATATTACATGGCTTGTGTAGTTTCCACTACACTAACAAAAGAAAAGTCAACAACCACGTTTCAAACCAGTTCGCAACAAAGAATATGAAGAAAACTTCATTTCTTTCAATAGTGCTGTAGTGATGTGACGATTCACAATCAACTATGCAAATACAGCGAAAGCAATACATTTTTAATACTATTTTTTTAAAATAACTATTTATTGGAATATGAGTTAAAATTAAATTATTAAGATTTAAATTGGGATTTAAGCCACAAGTGGTGACTTTTCAGCCCTATTATACATAAATGATTTGGTTGATACCATGAGGACATCATTTGCTTCCGCAATTCTAAGATTTTTGTGTAGGGAAAATTCTAAACCTACTTGTATTGTGAAATGGGGAAAAGGAACTTATATACTAACTTACTAACTAATACAGAGAGCGAATCGATTCAATTGAAGATTGTATCGATTTTTGTCGGAATTTGCTTATAATATTATGTGACATTACATCTAATGGTTCTATATTTGTGAGTCTGTGTAATTCATGTGTACTAAACCAGGGAGGACGCTTCAAAATCATTTTCAGAATTTTATTCTGAATCCTTTGAAGCGTTTTCTTCCTGGTGGAACAACAACTTGACCGAATTGGTACTGCATAAAGCATGGCTGGTCTGAAAATTTGTTTATAAATTAACAATTTGTTTTTTAGACAGAGCTTAGAATTTCTGTTTATAAGAGGATATAAACATTTAATATATTTATTACACTTTGCCTGGATTCCTTCAATGTGATCCTTGAAAGTGAGTTTTTTGTCATACGTTAAACCTAAGTATTTAGCTTGATCAGACCATGTCAATTCCAAGCCATTCAATTTGAGAATGTGATTATTGTTTGGTTTAAGAAAAGAAGCTCTTGGCTTAAAGATAATTAATTGCGTTTTTGCTGCATTTGGTTAAATTTTCCATTTTGACAGATAATCACTGAAAATATTCAAACTTCTTTGTAGGCGACTGCAGATCACTCTTAGATTTCTACCTGTGGCTAACAGACTTGTGTCGTCACAGAATAGCGAATTCTAACAACCAACGGGTAGATTTGGAAGATCAGAAGTGGAAATATTATACAAGATTGGAGCTACGCTCGAACTCTGCAGAACACCGGCAGCAATTCAGATTTACAATTCTGATAGCTAACCTGAAGAGTACGACCAATTAAATAATTTTGAATCATTTTGATCAAATAAATAGGATTCATTCATTGCCGTTTCAACCTTCCGAGTGAACGGACGTGCTTTGTGTTTACTGCGAAAGCGTTGAAAACCAGTGCCGTGTGTGATAAAGTGACCGGACGATCAAAACTAGATCGCTATTGTGTAATAGACAATAGTGCTTTTTCCTGTGAGAGGTTTTATGCACATTATATACTGAAGGAGTGTATTGTTGTGAGCGGACGATCGAAACAGTACCGTTAGCCGGTGATTGTTCGATCGATCAAAACAGGCCCAGCGGGGTACGTGATATCACTGTGCGGATTAAAAAAGAGTGTGCTTTTTCCTCTCGGAGGTTTTTTGCACACCATCGCAGCGGTGATACGCCGATCGACGAGGGCTAGGCCTTGGTGGCCCCCGTTGGATTTAAGTTAAGTATCATTATTTAGTTTTTTTTCCTTCCTGCATTCGACTGTTCTATTTCTCCCCGATTCACTTATTTCTGTGCGGAGGTAGCTCCGTAACATGTCTAGTCTAAATTCTGACCCCCCCGTTCCCGATGATCAAATGGAGACTTCCCTTGACTATAAAAAGTCTCGCATAAAGAGCTATCCGGATGGGCTCGCACTACCGGCCGGTCCTTATGCGGTCTATTTCCGGACCAAATCGAAAGAAAAAAAATTAAATATTTTAAAAATATCGCGGGACCTGTCCTCGCGATACAATACTATAAAAAGTTTTGATAAGATACGTCCAGACAAGCTCAGGGTCCTGTTTACCAGTTCAAAACAGGCTAATGAGCTCGTTCAAAATGATCCTTTTACGCGGGAGTACCGCGTCTACGTGCCAGCTCGCGAAGTAGAAATCGACGGTGTGGTCACCGATTCGAGTTTGACTTGCGAGGACGTTCTTAAGTACGGGGCGGGTTGTTTTAAAGACCCCTCAATTAAGAATGTCAAGATACTGGATTGCAAGCGATTGCATTCAGTATCGATCGCCGGGGATGGAACAAAGTTCTATCCCTAATCAGACTCTTATCGTGTGACCTTCGCCGGTTCTGCTTTGCCCAACTACATCCTCTTGGACCGGGTCCGTTTGCCTGTTCGCCTATTCGTACCCCGAGTAATGAACTGTACTAATTGCAAACAACTGGGGCATACAGCTACCCATTGCAGCAATAAGCCACGTTGTGCTAACTGTGGGGAAGCTCATGCGGACGGCTCTTGCGGTAAGGATGCTGAAAAGTGTCTCTACTGTAAGGAGGGTCCGCATGACCTCTCTGATTGTCCCGCTTACAAACTGCGAGGTGATCGAATGAAGCGTTCTCTAAAGGAGCACTCCAAGCGTTCTTTCGCAGAGATGCTTAAAAGTGCCACCCCTCCTAAACAGACAACGAACCCATATGCCTGCTTGTCAACTGACGAGAGCGATTCTGACGACCCTTTGGAAGGTCCATCTTCGGCGGTCCCTCATAGCTGTAGGAAAAGAATAAATAAATCCTCTCATAAGCTACCTAGTAAGGGTTCGAAGGTGTCTTCCGAAGGGCTTCGAAAAGTTACAGCTAACGGGAATCGGGACACAACACCGAAGCAAAAAGCTCCTGGTCTCGGAAAACTCAATTCCGAGATGGAATTCCCACGACTTCCCGGGACTACAAAATCCCCAAGCGTCCCAGAAAATCTACCAGAGAACCAACTAGGTGCTGGACTTATTAAGTTCTCTGATGTTGTGGACTGGATTTTTACAACTTTCAATATTTCAGACCCTCTTAGAAGCATTTTAATTGCTTTCATGCCAACAGTAAAAACATATTTGAAGCAGTTGACTGCAAATTGGCCCCTTCTCTCAGCGATTGTATCCTTCGATGGCTAAATCATCCACCGAGGTCACGGATCTAATCACTGTTTTACAGTGGAATTGCAGAAGTATCATCCCAAAAATAGATTCTTTTAAATTTCTAGTAAATAATCTGAAATGTGACGCATTTGCATTGTGCGAAACTTGGCTAACTTCTGAAATATCCTTAAACTTCCACGATTTTAACATTATTCGCCTGGATCGAGATGATCCCTATGGAGGAGTACTTTTAGGGATCAAAAAGTGCTATTCTTTTTATCGAATTAACCTCCCCTCGATACCAGGTATTGAAGTTGTCGCATGTCATGTTACAATCAAAGGTAAGGACCTTTGTATTGCTTCCATCTACATTCCCCCTAGAGCCTCGGTTGGGTATCAGCGGCTCAGTAATATCATAGAGCTCCTTCCCGCACCGACGTTGGTTTTAGGAGACTTTAACTCACACGGTACGGGATGGGGCTGTTTTCACGACGATAACAGATCAGCTATGATCCATGATATTTGCGACAACTTCAATATGACAATCTTGAATACGGGAGAAATGACACGGATTCCTGCACCACCAGCAAGACCAAGTGCGCTGGATTTATCCCTTTGCTCGACATCGCTACGGTTGGATTGCACGTGGAGGTAATTCCTGATCCCCACGGTAGTGATCATCTACCGATCGTAATATCAATCACCAGCGGCTTAAAACCATCGAAGACAATCAATGTTTCGTATGACCTCACACGAAATATTGATTGGAATTGCTATGCGACCTCGATATCTGAGAAACTTGAAAGAACTCAACAACTTCCTCCGGAGGAAGAGTACACGTTTTTGGCTGGCTTGATTCTCGATACTGCGATTCAAGCTCAGACGAAACGTGTACCCGGCGCAAAAACTAACATCCGTCCTCCCAACCCGTGGTGGGACAAAGAGTGCACAAATTTAAACGCGGAGAGAGCCTCCGCGTATAAAAAATTCAGAAAAAATGGAACACCTGATAATTACCGGAATTACGCGGCGTTAGACGTTAAAACTAAGAACTTGATTAGAGCCAAGAAACGCGGTTACTGGCGTCGGTTTATAGACGGCTTAACGAAAGAAACATCTATGAGCACTCTTTGGAACACAGCCCGACGAATGCGCAATCATAACACCACGAATGATAGCGAGGAATACTCCAACCGCTGGATATTCGATTTCGCTAAAAAAGTATGCCCAGACTCTGTTCCGGAACAGAAGATCACCCGCTCCGCGACACCAAATACAAACGAATCACCGTTTTCGATGGTAGAGCTCTCACTTGCACTTTTGTCATGTAACAATAAAGCCCCGGGATTAGACAGAATAAAATTTTACTTGTTGAAAAATCTGCCTGACCCCGCCAAAAGGCGCTTGCTGAATTTATTCAACAAGTTCCTCACGGGTAATATTGTCCCACACGACTGGAGACAAGTCAGAGTTATCGCCATTCAAAAACCAGGGAAACCAGCCTCCGATCACAATTCGTATCGGCCGATTGCTATGCTTTCCTGTATCCGGAAATTGTTCGAAAAAATGATTCTGTTTCGTCTAGACAATTGGGTCGAAACTAATGGTTTACTTTCAGATACACAATTTGGTTTCCGCAGGGGCAAAGGAACGAACGATTGTCTTGCGTTGCTCTCAACAGAAATTCAAATGACATTTGCTCGTAAAGAACAACTGGCGTCAGTTTTCCTAGACATCAAGGGGGCTTTTGACTCAGTTTCTATAAATATCCTATCTGAGAAGTTGCATCAGCATGGTCTTTCGCCAGTTTTGAACAACTTTTTGCATAATCTATTGTCTGAGAAACACATGTACTTTGCGCATGGTGATTTGTCGACAATACGATTCAGCTACATGGGTCTTCCTCAGGGCTCATGCTTAAGCCCCCTTTTATACAATTTTTACGTAAGTAATATCGATTAATGTATCAACACATCTTGCACGCTAAGACAATTTGCCGACGACAGCGTTGTGTCTATTATAGGACCCAAAGCTGCCGATCTCCAAGGACCATTACAAGATACTCTCGACAACTTATCATCATGGGCTCTTCAAATGGGTATCGAGTTCTCTACGGAGAAAACTGAGCTGGTTGTATTTTCGAGGAAGCGAGAACCAGCACAATTACAGCTTCAACTAGGGGGTAAAACCATAGCTCAGGCCTTCACATTTAAATATCTCGGGGTCTGGTTCGACTCCAAAGGCACCTGGGGATGCCACATTAGGTATCTGAAACAAAAATGCCAGCAGAGAATCAACTTTCTTCGTACAATAACCGGATCATGGTGGGGTGCCCACCCAGGAGACCTGATCAGGTTGTATCAAACAACGATATTGTCCGTGATGGAATACGGATGCTTCTGCTTCCGATCAGTGGCGAACACTCATTTCATCAAGCTGGAAAGAATTCACTATCATTGTTTGCGTATTGCCTTGGGTTGCATGCAATCGACTCATACGATGAGCCTCGAAGTGCTGGCGGGCGTTCTTCCACTGAAAAACCGGTTCTGGGATCTCTCATATCGTTTGCTCATTCGATGCGACATTTTGAATCCTCTGGTGATTGAAAACTTCGAAAGGTTAGTTGAGCTTAACTCTCAAACCCGTTTTATGTCCTTGTATTTTGATTACATGGCTCAGAATATTAATCCTTCTTCGTTTGTTTTCAACCGTGCTCATTTCTTGGATACTTCTGATTCTACTGTGTTTTTCGACGCATCCATGAGAGAAGAAATTCGTGGAATTCCGGATCACGTGCGCCCTCGAGTGGCCCCAAATATTTGTTATAATAAATTTAGAACAGTCAACTGTGAAAAGGTGTTTTACACTGACGGATCAAACATCAACGAGTCCACAGGCTTCGGCATCTTCAATCAAAACATCACCGCTTCTTACAAACTCAGTGATCCGGCTTCAGTTTACGTCGCAGAATTAGCTGCTATTCAGTACACCCTCGAGATCATTGAAACCATGCCCAAAGACCATTACTTCATTGTGACGGACAGTCTAAGTTCAATAGAAGCTCTCCGGGCAATGAAGCCAGGAAAGTATCCCCCATATTTCCTGGGGAAAATACGGGAACATTTGAGAACTTTATCTGAACGGTCTTATTTAATATCGTTAGTCTGGGTCCCTTCGCATTGTTCCATTCCGGGCAATGAAAAGGCAGACTTATTGGCTAAAGTGGGCGCATTGGAAGGTAATATTTATGAAAGACCAATCTGCTGCAATGAATTTTTCAGTATTTCTCGTCAGAAAACTCTCGAAAGTTGGGAAACTTCATGGACGAATGACGAACTGGGACGATGGCTACACTCCATTATCCCTAAGGTATCGACGAAACCTTGGTTCAAGGGGATGAACGAGAGTCGTGATTTCATTCGCGTTATGTCACGGCTCATGTCAAATCACTATACATTCAACGCACATCTCCGGCGTATCGGGATCGTGGAGAACGGGCTCTGCACCTGTGGCGACGGTTATCAGGACATCGAGCATGTCGTGTGGTCGTGCGTAGAGTATCGTGACGCCAGGTCGAAGCTACTGGAATCCCTCAGGGCCCGAGGTAGACCGCCTGAGGTGCCGGTTCGGGATGTGTTGGCGAGTCGGGATAGTTCATATATGCTTCTCATATACCAGTACCTTAAACACATTGATATACAAGTGTAATGTGTTATTCCTCACTCAGAAAATATAATCTCAACCTACAGGTTCGACACTAACATCCGCCCGATTCTCTCGATCCCCGTCCATGTCCACCATCTTCATTGGAATTAACAAGATCTTTTTTTTTGTCACTAACTTTTTCGTTCCCCTTTCCCTGTTTTTTCACCATCTCGATGGTAACTAATTAGATCTCTGTCGTTTTCAAACATTTTGTTCCCACACCCCTTTTTTACCCCGTTTTCCACAATATTTACTTTTTTTTTTCGTTCTCTTCCGTAACATCACCATCACCGGAAGACCGCTCCAGTCAATGACCAGCATGCGGGCCACCCGCCGGGCCTTCGTAGCCTGGGGGTGTTTCCCGCGGACCCTCACGGACCGAAGAATGCGGCCAACATAGAAAATTACCATCGCCATCTGGAATCATCTCATCCTAAATTCAATTCACCGGCCACTACCGATCGCCAGATACTATATTACATAATGATACTACTCTAGTTTTAAGTTAGACGATAATTAAGATTAGTAAATACCCTTGGCATCTTAGAGCTTAAGCAGTGTGCCTTAATATTATATTATATTATTGAATAAAAAAAAATAATAAATAGGAAACTGGAAATCAGACATTTTTGCTATTAAACCTTTGTGCCAAACACTGTCGAATGCTTTTTCTATGTCTAGAAGAGCAACTCCAGTGAATGACCCAGAAGATTTATTTGTTTTTATCATGTTCGTTACTCTTACAAGTTGATGAGTAGTTGAATGTTCATGACGAAATCCAAACTGCTCTGGTAAAAAAAATGAATTCTCATTTATATAAGACATCATTCTCAACAAGATAATTTTTTCAAAAAGTTTACTGATAGAAGAAAGTAAGCTAATTGGTTGATAACTTGATGTTTCTGTTGGGTTTTTATCAGGTTTGAGGATAGGAATTACTTTAGCGTTTTTCCATCTTTTTGGGAAGTAAGCTAAAGTAAGCTGAAAAACACTGGTTGAAAATTTTAACCAGGAGTCTCAAAGCAACATCGGGAAGATTTTTAGTAAGAATATTAAAAATTCCATCATTACCAGGAGCCTTCATGTTTTTAAGTTTCCTAATAATTGATTCAATTTCATCAACATTCGTCTCAATAATGTCATCTTCTGATAACACTTGGGTTGAAATATGATCATATTTCAGTGAGACTTCATTTTCAATAGGACTCACAACGTTCAAATTGAAATGGTGTACACTCTCGAACTGCTGAGCAAGTTTTTGAGTTTTTTCGCCATTTGTAAGAAGTATTTGATTTCCTTCCTTGAGAGCAGGAATTGGTTTCTGAGGTTTCTTAAGAACCTTAGAAAGTTTCCAGAAAGGTTTAGAATATGGTTTAATTTGTTCAACTTCTTTAGCGAAATTTTCATTTCGCAAAAGAGTAAATCTATGTTTAATTTCTTTTTGTAAATCCTTAACTATGTTCTCCATAGCAGGATCACGAGAACGTTGATATTGTCGTCGACGAACATTCTTCAACCAAATGAGCAGTTGAAGATTGTCATCGATGATAGGAAAATTTAATTTAGTTTGAGCTTTGGGAACTGAAAGATTTCTAGCATCGATAATATAATGATTCAAATTATCAATTGTTGTGTCGATGTCCGCAGAATTTTCTAAAATAGTTTCATGATCCACATGATTTTCAATGTGAGATCTGTAATCCAACCAATGAGCTCTATGATAGTTGAATATAGAACTAATTATATTAATTTTAGTTTCGTTGGAAAGTCTAAATGTTACTGGAAGATGATCTGAGCCAAAGTCAACATGTGTAATTGGTTCACTACAAATGTGACTCTGATCTGTTAGAACCAGATCAATTGTAGACGGGTTTTTCACGGAAGAGAAACAAGTCGGATTACTGGGATGAAGAACTGAGAAGTAACCAGCTGAGAGTTGATTATGAAGTATTTTACCATTACTGTTATTTTGCCTACAATTCCACTGGACATGTTTAGCATTTAAGTCCCCTATTACGAAAAATTTCGATTATCTTTTATCTTGTAAGTTTTTGCATATCGCCTTTAAATAAATTTAATTGTTCGCCGGTGCATTGAAATGGCAAATATGCTCCAGCGATGAAATAAATTCCATGAATGGTTTCAACTTCGATTCCCAAGCTTTCAATAACTTTAGTATTGAAAGAAGGTAAAATTCGATGTTTAATTTGCCGTTGGACAAAAATGGCAACTCCACCACCCATTCCAGTAAACCTGTCAAATCGATGAACCACATAATGTGGATTACTTTTCAATTTAACATTTGGTTTAAGAAAAGTTTCTGTCACAATGGCAGTATGAATTTTGTGAACTTTGAGAAAATTATAAAATTCATCTTCACTCGATTTCAAAGATCGAGCATTCAAATTTAAAATATTCAATTTATTATTTAACATAACTGTTAAATTTTAAATTCATTATAATATTATTTACGAATTGCCATCCGATTTGAAATGCTTCAAAAAGTGATGAAGTCGATTTCATTCGGATGATCATTTGAAAAAGTTGATTTTGTAGGTAGATAATTTTGTTTTCAGTTATATCGCCTAAATCAACTTCATTTAAAGAAGCGAATGGCATTGAAGGAATATTTGTAGGTAGACTGCCATTAGAAGAAGATGATATGGCCGATCTACCTATTAATAAATTGTTTTCGTTAGAAGATGAACTACAAGGCGGTCCTGTGTTTGGATTATTTACATTAGAAGAAATAGATGGAAGATTTCTACCTGATATACTAGCATAACTGACATTAGAAGAACATGATGACGAGGTCGATCTACCTGTCAATAAATTGTTTTAATTAGAAAACGAATTGGCAGGCGTACCTGTTTTTTGTTTTAAATTCGAAGAAATCAGTGCCTTAGAAGAATTTGGCGTGGCATTTGTAACGGTTTTTTGATTTTCAGGTATGTTCTGTAAATTTAAGGTCGTTGATTTGACTTGTTATCTAAGCGAACGAGCGTTTAAAATTTTTTCCCTGACAGGACATTTCAAATAATTGGATTTATGATTTCCATTGCAATTTGAACATGAAAATGTATCAGTGGTTTCATTCATTGGACAAACGTCTTTCGAATGCGATTTACCACAATTCAAACACCGTATATCCATATGACAATTTTTGGTTCCATGGTCGAAGCCTTAGCAACGACGACATTGCGTTAAATTTGCAATACGATTACGCCGTTTATAATGTTCCCAATGAATTTTAATGTGGGAAATGAAACGTACTTTTTCTACAGTTTTCAAATTGTTTATATCACTTCGATTGAAGTGTATTAGGTAAAGTTCATGGGAAATTCCAGAGCGTGGTTTAGAAGTACCATTCGCTCTTTTTTTCATAAGTATTACTTGGCAAGGGGCAAAACCAAGCACTTCTTTTAGTTCATTTTTAATTTAATCAATACTTTGATCATTTGATAAACCTTTCAAGACAGCCTTGAAGGGTCAGTCTGACTTTCTATCATATGAATAAAATTTATGAAGTTTCTCGGACAAATATCGAATAAGACGTTCGTAATCTACCAATCCATCCACCAAGACTCGACATTCTCCTCTTCGTCCGATTTGAAATGAGACTTTTACTTCCGGGAGAAAAGTAGAAAGCTCAGTACGGAATGCTTTGAAGTCGGAAATCATCATCGTCACTGGTGGCATAGATTGATGTTTCTTCCCAGAACGACAAGCGTCCATTTTGGGAATTTTTGAAGAATTTTCTTCTATGTCGCTACAATCGGATTCAGGAAGAATCTCGTAAATATTGTTAGACGGCATAGAATCAACGGAAGGGAATTCCGTCCGTTGTCTTTTATTTTTAATTTGAGATTCTATAAGATCGCGAATGTTATTAGAAAAATGTTGAATAACGGATAGTGATTTATTCCGTATTAAATTATTTTGTCGTGAATACGACTTACTTTACTATGGAGGGCCTTTTCGAAATTTACCCTCTGAGAGAGTGATAGATTTTTTGATCGTGAATATTTGTTGTTGTATCTAACGAATCAACATAATTTTTGCTACATGTAATCGGAAATATGATCACAATTTTATGATAAAATACTCAGTTGTGTGACATAATCTCAAATAATTCAAAATTAAACTTTTTTGAAATGTTTGGTATAAACGAGTATCAAAGAGGATAATTCATAAGGCGCGTTTGCTTTCTCGTTTTTTTATAGCTCATAGCTCAGTGATCTGTGAAAAGATTTATATAATCTAACTACCAATAGAATCGAAATTTTTCAAGGTAAGCGTGTATAGAAAAAGCATTGAATTATTTCAATAGTACACTATTGAAGAACCTGTCTCATTTGACCCATGTCAAACACCAGCCAATCAGAACGCGTTCTGAGGAAGAGAACAAAATATCTGCTACTGTACAACAAATCGTTTGAGAAAATGTTCCGAACAGTGTTTAATATCCTAGTGAGTTCCACAATCTGGTCCTTCTGAAAGGCAGGAATGAATCCCGTACAGCATCCGGATAGTTTATTCCAATGAAATTCAAATCCGAAATGAAATAATCGAAATTAAAATTTCATATGCTGCTGTTTTTATAGCCGTTAGGACCGCACATTAGTGAAAAGGCTACAGACGAAATCACGTAAAAAGAAACCTCTTAGTTTTCTAAATAACTATTAGGATTTGTTTTTCGCAAATCGAAGGGAAATATCCTCAGTTTAGTGCAAATCTAGAACAGTTTGGTTAGCTTTGTGCACTTTTCGCTGTGTGAAATTCACACTAATCGAGATCAAGTGAAGCCTTTTTTTGCGAAAATGTTCCAGAGTTTAATGTCGTAGAGAATTACGCAACTTGACCCTTCTGAATGCTGGAAACGAATCCCTACAGAATACTGATAGTTTCTTTCAATAAATTATGCAAATCCGAAATAGTCGACATTAAAATTCTGTATGCGGCTATTATTATAGCTGCTAGGACCGCCCATTAGTGAAAAAGCTACAAACGAAATCACATAAAAAGAATCCTCTCAACAAAAATTGAATCAGTTTGGATTCTATCGCCACTGCAAGCAGATGCGTTTTGTGTCGTCTGCACAGCTAGTTTCGCTTTCGACAAGAGCGATTACGTCACAGCTGCCAGTCATCAGCCTTGGTGAAAAAAGGCGGGTGGGTAATGTCAGAGACATAATTGGATGTCGTGAATACGAAAACAACTGACATGATCCTTAACACTTCCGAATATCAATTAGTTGACCAATTGTATGAATTATGCAAGTATTTCCCTTTTTCACATTTTTCGCAAAAACAAAGAAGGCTTCACCTGACCTGATATATATATATATATATATATATATATATATATATATATATATATATATATATATATATATATATATATATATATATATATATATATATAAACAGGTTCATGTATGATCGTACACCTGAGTTCAACTTCGGCGTTATGATACCTTTTTCCATTACAGTATGGGACACTTACACTCATGTAATGCAGCCGGTACTACTCCTGCTGAATCCACCGAATTTATATGTTCAGTTCAGTTTATCAAAGGCGCGTTAAACCTCTTAACGCTCAAGGGAAATATATTTCCCTTCTATAAAAATCGTTGTAGATTCTTCAATTACTATTAAATCGTTGTTTTTTACTGAATGTTATAGAAAACTGTTTTCCAAGGCGACAAATGTGATTCTGAACGAATAAGTAAAAAAAAACTACCAATCTTTATTGCATTAAAAAAGTTTGTGTAAAATGACGTATAGAAAATAGAACACATAATAAATGTGTGATGTGCAACGTCCACAAGTACATGAAATCGTTTCGTAGAATGCCATAAATAACTATTTATTTTACTGTTTTGATAATTGAAGAAATTAAAGCAATAAATTAAACTACGATATAATAAACCACACTCTTCTTTTATTTATTTCTAAGAATCATAGGAAAAAAAATTTCCCATGAAATTGAAGGAAATTTATGCACATTGCTATGTTATTCTAGTACTATTCTCCTAATTTACACCCCATATAGCTAAAATATTGTCTTGTACTGACATATTTCGTCTTCCACATCTTATGGTCGTGAAAGGGTTAAAAATTTAATTTCAACATTCTAATTTTTCAATAATATATGCTCAAACAAATGTAAAGCATTGTTTCATATAGAAATATTAATTTTGATCAATATTTCGTCGATGTTTGATGGAAAATTGCATGCAGTCTTAGTTTTTGATTTGTTTTTACATACTAGAAAGTTTAGCTACACTGCTTCAGTGCATCTATATTGGATTGCGCTGTACAAACGAATAGAGTTTTTCAACAACATATCGTATTTTTTGCTTCGGCTTCTTCGAGCAAATTCTATTTCGCTGGAATTTTTATAAAAGGTATATAAGGGGCATTCCATGCAATATCAGCCACAAAAAACTTTTTTTTCATCTATTTTTTTTTTTCGGTAAAGAACTCGAAAATATGTTCAAAAAAGAACCTTTTTTTAACAGCCTATACTGTAAAATCAACTAACGATACAAAAATTCGTCCAAGACATAAAATGTGCGTATTTTGCTAAGCTTTTAAGAAAACAGTTCCATAAAACAACCTTTAAAGTAAATTTAATGAAAAAAATTAAAAATTAATAAACAAATACAAAAAATTCAAACTTGGGCCGAATTTTTTTTCTTTTTTAGTTGAAAAAAGAAGCCTTAGGGGCTTAACTTGATCTGGGAAAAGTTTCGTACCACAGCGCAACTCGCTCGAATATGGGCTTAACTTGTCGACACATGTCTCGTCACTGATCGAATCCTAACTTTGACACTTTATTGTTAGCAACGTTTCAGTTAAGATCGCGGTGTAAAAATGAATTCTTAAATCATAAATCATTTCTGCAATCTATTTAATTTTAAGACTAATGTTAGCACAAATCAAAAACATTCGTTGCGTCGGGTTTCTTCTTCCCTTCCTGAGAAATTCGATTTTTTGCAAGCAAATGATGTTTTGTGTGCACCGTGTAGGCAGAAAGCGAAGAAAATTGGATTTGCGAAAGTCAGCGAAGGATTTGCGTGAGTGTTAAAATAGTGATGATATACAGTTTTAGAAAAATTGCGAAATGAAACAATTTTCACTATTCAGCTGTGATGGAAAATTCTGCTGATGCGATAGTGATCACAGATTCTGAATCCTCTGAGACTGAGGACAATGATGACAATGTGTCTATATTCAATGATTATTCAGAAGTAATTCTCACATTTACTTACATTGTAACATTGCATTTCTTAAATTTTAAAATATCGATTGTCTTTTTAGAATGAACCTTATTTCTCTTCCGGTTATCTTACCGAATTGAAACATAAATTTCATGCAAATGATGCACCTAAATCCGAGAGAATGAGCATTTCAACTGTTTTGCCAAAAAACTGGAGTATTCGTAAGACAGCGCATACGATGAACACATCAAGATATTTTGTTAAGAATTAAGGGAACCTAGTGGGGAATAAAGAATTATTTCGATTCTGGGAACCCCTAAGGCTTCATTTTTCAACTAAAAAAAGAAAACCTGTTTTAATCCACCTAGTGCTGTAATGATGCCTTTCTCATGTATAATATTGTGGTATTCTATAAAAACTTTTCTCTTCGACTTTAAAAAAAAACCAAGGGATTGTTTGTGCTTTCACGAGTATAACATGAAGAATGAAACAGTTCTCTGTTCGGTTAGGCCATCCATTAGAAAATTATATGTACTTCCAGCACCGGAACCCGAGAACCGGTATAATCGAAGTCGGTTCATACGGCCACCAATTAACATGATGTACAAACTGTACTAGTTTATATTCAAATTTTGAAGATTTTATACAATTTTGCCATCGTACTTTAAAGGACGATTTAAATGTTTGTTGTATCCGAAAATATGCAGTAATTTTTGGTAGGACCGTAGGACCTTTCATTTGAGCATAAGATTGGGAATAACGGTTTTGAGTCCAGTTTAGAAAACTTTTTACAGTTTTTGTTCCGCCAGTTTAAGTGACGGTGTACTATATTGAACACATTTCACCCTATAACTCCGGAACCGGAAATCGAATCCGGATGAAATTCAGGAATTCCGTGAGAAACATTTGAGGTTTCCGTTGAGGAAAGTGAGTAAGATCCATTTTGGTATATATGACCACTATTTCCGGTGCTTCCGGAACCGGATACCGGGAACCAGGATAGCCGGAATTTAGTTGTTTAGTTGCCTACTGATAATGACTATCAATTTGTGTACTTTTGAGACCAGTTTACTAAATTTTTTAAATTTTTTGTTTCGCCGGTTTAAGTAACTGTGTACAATATTGAACATACTTTACCCTATAACTCCGTAACCGGACGTCGGATTTGGATGATGAACAAAGTGAGATCCGGATGATGATCCTAATGAGATTATTTGACACATACACATATACACACACGCACACACAGAGAGAGAAATAGAGAGAGGTAGAGAGAGTGAGAGATAGAGAGAGATGGAGAGCGATATATATATATATATATATATATATATATATATATATATATATATATATATATATATATATATATATATATATATATATATATATATATATATATATATATATATATATATATATATATATATATATATATATATATATATATATATATATATAGAGAGAGAGAGAGAGAGAGAGAGAGAGAGAGAGAGAAATTGCTCAGGAAAAGACGCATATTTCATGTCTTGTACGAATTTTTGTATCATTATTAGATTGTACAGTATAGGCTGTTGAAAAAAGGTTCTTTTTTGTAACGCGAAATTTCAAAAACACCTCGAAAATTCCGCGTACCATATTGAAATATAAAAACACGCGTCGAATATTTTCGAGTTTTTTACCGAAAAAAAATTGTTAAATGAAAAAAAAATTGGGTGGCTGATTTCGCGTGGGATGCCCCATAAATCGTTATTTTGAAGCAAACAGTTTCCATTAACGTTCTTTCACCAACATGGGTTCCAATCGGTTATAAATAATTATTTGCATTTAATTTTATAATTTATACCTCGGGTGGTGATTTGATTCCAAATTCACGTGGGGAGAACACATTAGGTAAAGACTGTCCCAGAAAGTATGGACGCACTTTGATTTCGCTGTAAATAATTCACAAGTGTTAGATATTCAAATTTTATTCGATATACTGATAATATTAAACTACAACAACAGAATATTATTCTCAACATTTGCTACTTGGCCGTTGTAGACTAGCTGGCGCATCTTCTTGCAAACGTTCCTCATTAAATTCCGTACAGATTTCTTGACACTTTTTCCAATCTTTTTCGAACTGTTGAATGGTTTCGGCTGCCGAGACATGTTTCCTTCCAGATGTGCCTTCGTTAATCCCCAAAATTCTTCAATTGGTCGAAGTTGTGGGCTATTAGGTGGATTCATGTCTTTTGAGACGAAAGTGACATTTTTGGTAGTATACCATTCTACCGTTGATTTCGAGTAGTGGCAAGAAGCAAGATCTGCCCAGAAGACAACAGGATTCTTGTGGCTCCGAATCATGGGTAGAAGTAGATTTTAAAACATTCCTTGATGTATATTTCGCTTTTCATTGAAGCAGTGGTGATGAAGGGTTACGAAATCTTTCCGCAGCTACAAATTGCTTGCCAGACCATAGCTTTCTTACCAAATTTTTCGACTTCAATTGATGTTTCAGACTGATTTAAAACTTGCCCTTCTCGCATCGTATAATATTGTGGTCCCGGCGAGGATTTGTAATCGAGTTTCACGTAGGTTTCGTCGTCCATGATTATGCAGTTCAAATTTCCAGCAAGAATCGTATTGTATACAATTTTTCGTCGTTGTTCTGCTGGAAGTCCTAGCATTTCGAAACAAACTAATGAAAACGAATAAACAACTGCACACGTGGTTAGAGAAGAGTGTAAACAACAGGACGCAGCCATGAAAATTGACAGATTCTGAACCATTGCGAAATGGCAGCGGTTTTTGGTTGCGTCCATACTTTATGGGACTGTCTTTATTTGATAACAAAATGCCAACCCTGCTCCATTCTAGGCAATGAAAAAACACATACTTTAGTCATATGTGGTGCTATTGAGAATGAAATTTATGAGAGATCGATTGCTTCAACGAATTCTATAGAGCGTCTCGCCTAAGAGCACTTATCAGCTGGCAAGCTTGTTGAGATAAAATGATCTGGGTCGGTGGATGCACTCAATTATTTCTGATATATCGACAAAGTTATGATTCATGGGCTGGATGTGAGTAGGGATTTCATTCGTGTGATGTTCAGACTCATGCCAAATCATTACACTTTAGATGCTCATATCCTTCGAATTGGACGTTCCGAGACGTCGTTTTTCACATGCGTGGAGTATTGTGATGTCAGATCTCATCTAATAAATTCCTTGCGAACCCAAGGTAGACTATCCAATGTCCCAGTTCACTTCAATTTAGTTGTCGTGACCTTACCTATATGGAACTTCTTTATCATTTTTTTTATATCGTTTATTTATACCCGGCTTTAACCAAGTTGCGGTCGTTCTCCGCGACTCTCTATCATTTCATTAAGACCATAGGAGTCCCAATTTAATTTTTATATTATGTTAGACTCCTTTCTCTTCCATGAGTTTAACCAATAGCCTGCTATCTTACATTGAATAAAAGTGATGAACTGATACAAACAAACCTGAAATAGTTATACTATCATAAAAAATACAAACGTTCCATTTCTTTAATATAATTTATAATAGCGAATCGTTTGATACAGTGTTTAGATTAACTAATGAATACCGACATATTACTATGATATTTAAGGAAACTGGTTGTAAAATGTTTTATAGATATTATCCGTTGTGACTATATTCGAAATGTATTAGGTTTCAAGCACTGTGTATTGTGAAAAAGTCACAATACAACTGACAACTAAAATTTTGAAATTTTTTCGAGGCCTGTATGCTTAACAACAAACGAGCTCAAAGAGAAAGAAGAGTATGTATGTGTTCTCTCTCTCTCCTCTTCCTGCTAGTATTTTCAGTTTTGTTTATGCTTGCTCAGTTTTGCTCAAAATTCCGTCGAAACAAGAAGTATTTCGCTAGCGCGTTGTACAGTTCTACAAACTGCACAGAAATCTCGGCAAAAAGTATACGGTACAACATTTTAAAAGCGAAAATGTTGCGGCTTCGACTCTTTACCATTTCCCAAGATCCCCAATAACTGCTCTCAGAAAGTTAGTGGAAGACCAGCCAAAATTATGGACGCAAAAGGACTTCGTTCTCTTTCTCGTGCCTTCAACAACAAGGATTCACTAAGGCAACGGGATGCCTCAAGAAAAAGTTCAACTGTTCTCACCAGTACATCTGCAAAACATTGAAAAGAATCGGAATAAAGTGCCGAAAGAAGACACGAGCACCGGAATATACTGACGCACAGATTTCAACGCCGAAATTCCAATGTCGCTGTTTGATCAAAAATTATTCCGGAAAAAGTTTTGTTTTGGGCGACGAAAGTTATTTCCCTCTTTCGTAGACGTACATTCCCGGGAACGATCGATGTTATTCAATAGATAGATCTATTACACCTACGAACCTAAAATATAAGTTTAAACAGAAGGTGATGCTGTTTATTACCATTTCCGAGAAAGGTAATTCTAAGCCACGGTTCAAGCCCTCTGCTTTGCAATCAATCAAGATGTGTACCAGAACGAATGTTTGAAGAAAATTTTGATCCCGTTTCTTCAAAAACATCATGCTGATGGACAATACGTGTTTTGGCCGGATAAAACGTCATCGCATTACGCTAAAAAACACAATCGTTCCTGAATACCCATTCGATCCCATTTGTCCCCAGAAACCACAACACGACAAATCTGCCTCAGTGTCGCTCAATCGAAGATTTCTTCGGGATTTTGAGCTCCTTGGTGTACAAAAATAACTGGAGAGCCATGAATTGCAGACAGTTGATTGGTAGAATTAAGAGATGCATTCGCAAAGTTGACATGAAAGCCGTACAACGCTCCCGTTCCGACATCGAGCGGAAGCTTCGCCGAACATCCGATTACGGACCGTTTTGAAATGTTCACTTTTTTTTTCAACAATGGACAATCTATCTTTAATTTCAATAAATCAGATCTTCTTTAAATATGTTTGTCTTTTTTTGACAGCTTGAGAAAGAAATTCCAAAATTTTAATTGCCACCCGTTATATTGCCTTATGAAATAAACGTATTTATGAAAAAAATCATTATTTCCCCGAAATCACTCAAGATTTTTCATCTGATGATGATTGTTTAATAACAAAAGGCTGTTTATGATCATAACTACATTAGTGTGGGGTGGGGTTAAGGGTTGTGTATGTATGGTCTTAAAAAAGTATCGATTTTCATTAAGTTAGATGAATTTTGTCATGACACCCCTTTGTAAAGAATACTCGCTACACATTCCCCTCCCCCACTGTTTAGGTCTTTGACTTAAATAAAAAGCAGGATTAGAAAAACAGTTGCAATATTTTGTTTCTGATGACACAGCGCTTTCGTTACGAATACTGGTAAAAATATACGAAGATTTCCGTTTAGATATTAAGAAAATCGAAACCTTTTCGTATGTGTCCGAAGTCCATTTAAAATAAGCATTACGTACGAAACAGAAATAAATTCAATTTGAACTGCTTTAAAACCCGGATGAGCCTAAGGCGAAGCGTAAACAAATCGAAATAAAATATATACGTTTTATACAAACAGATAAGTTTCAAATAAATTTCTATAAACCGGTAGATGCAGAGACGCTATGGAAATGAGCGAACGGTTTCTTCGCCTCGAAGAAACATTCTTACTACCTACCAAATTTGAAGTCCCCGCAGTAATACCTAACACTATTCTGGAAGAATTTAGGGATGAAGTCAAAGCAATATCGACTTCAATCTCCAGTATCGGAACCAAAGATCAAAATACTAAACCAAAGTCTCTAGCTGAAGAACTCAAAGAGAAGGAAATTCAAACATGCGACAGTGGCTGGCGCTTAATTGGAAGTATAAATATCTGGAAACGAGACTGGAATGAGTATGACAAGAAACAGCGTACTCGACGGCTGCAAGAAAAACAAGCAGAAAAAGCAAACCTCAGGCGGAAACATCGCAGTAAAAACGACAACTACACCAACAACAGCAAACACGACAACAACAACTACAACAACAACAGCAGCAGCAACAACAACAACGACAATAATGTGCACTTCAACAGCAACTTGAACACTAATAGTAACAATACCTGCCACAACAATAACAATAATATGTCATTACAATATACCTTACTCTTGAACAAAGACTTACTAGCAGCTGCACGGGTTCAATTCTCCGGGCATCCAGGTGCAGATATTGCCTCAAAATTCATAAATTTTCAAAAAGGTGAAATAATCAACCCTTACAAAGGAAGATGAAGTATTCAAAACAACACTACTCCGGTCTTAGGAAGTAATGACATCAAAGCTGCACCACCCACTAACTATGTGAACACATCTGCAATATCACAGAACTTAAATACGCCTGCAATAACACAGGACATGAATACAGAGAGCCAATTCGAAATTGATCCAATGCGTCCTCCCATTGTACGTCTTACTTCACAATCTGCAAATGGCAACGAACGCTTCTTGAAAGCAAGACTTCAGCCCAGAAAATAATCCGTCTGTATTTGTCATACATGAAAAATCAACAACCTACAGTATGCATCGAGGGTATGACACCAACTAGTATAAAAATGCTATTAGCATCAGAAGGCCTTCCAACAACACCGGACCACCTCTTACGAATCTTCATCGAAGTGCATCAGGAATATGGAATGAAACCTAAGGAAGCGCTGGCCGACCTGGACTCTTATGGGAAATTTTGGACAAGTGAACATATCCGCCGACTCCAACTAATCCGGGAAGCCGAACACAATTTTACAAGGCCGAATTTTCGGAAATAACGATGCTCTTTGACGAAGGAATAGAAACAGAAATTAGTAATATAAGTATTCCAGAATTCTCAAAAACTTCTTCGCTTCATAGACAAAATGTGACTGAAATATTGGTCTATTGCCAAAATTTCAACCGCCTGAAAAGCCCGGCCAAAATGAAAGAAATTCATCGAAATTTAATAACCTGCTCTTTCGACGTAATCCTTGGAACTGAAAGCAGCTGGGATGAAAGTGTTAGAAGCGAAGAAGTATTTGGAAATAAGTTTAACGTATTTCGGCACGACCGAAATTTATCTCTCTGCCAGAAAAAAACTGGAGGTGGAGTCCTCATAGCCATTAACTCTTGCCTTACTTCTGCAGAAATTGTTACTCCTAAATATAAAGAATTTGAGCATGTCTGGGCCAAAGTCTCAATATTGGGAGAAGAACACATTTACTGCTCTGTCTACTTCCCACCCGAAAATGCGAACAAATTCTCATTTGAATTATTCTTTCAATCTTTAGACACAATTATTTCGAATATGAAACCTGAAGTAAAGCTTCATATTTTTGGCGACTTCAATCAACGTAATGCGGACTTCATTTCTGACATTGAAAATGAATCAATCTTACTTCCAGTCGTAGGAGAAAACGTAACATTGCACTACTTTTTCGACAAATTTTCTAATTTTGGCCTACATCAAGTAAACTCCGTAAAAAATCAACAAAACGCATATTCAGACCTTCTTTTCACAAATTGCACAGAAGACTTTTGTGTGAATGCATCAAACCTGCAATTATGGAAAAATGAAGCATTTCACACCGCAATTGAATATTCATTATTTACACACAATGCATCCCTTCCCTACGACTTGGAATATGAGGAAGTGACGGAATACAATAAAATTGACTTTGAAGAAGTCAAGTGTAGACTAAGTATAACAAATTGGCGGAACATACTGAGTACAGAAGGAAATGTCGACGTCGAAGTGAACAAATTCTATCACATTATAAACACAATATTAGCCGAAACTTTGCCTATGAAAAGAAGAAGAAAAAATCATAACAACAAATTACCTGTATGGTTCAATTCACAACTAAAACATTTGAAAAATAATAAACAAAAAGCACACAAAACTTACAAACAAGAAAAAAGTGATGCTCATCTTCAAAATTACTTAAACCTATGCAATCAACTCAAAATAGCCATTAACATAGCACATGAAGAATATAACCGCAAAATTGAAAACGAAATAAAGACTTATCCTAACAACTTTTTTAACTACACAAAAACTAAATTAAAAATCAAAATTTTCCATCTCAAACGCACCTCGACGAACATGTAGGGCAAAATAGTACAGAAATCTGCAATCAATTTGCAAATTTTTTTCAAGAAGTATATACATCTTATTCAGAAACTGACCGTGACCGTGAATACTTCTCTTTGATACCTGCATTTTCCAACTCCATCTCTGTAAACTATCTATCAGAACATGACATTTCGACAGCACCGAAAAACTTAGACACCTCAGAAGGGCCTAGACCTGACAGTATACCACCAATATTTTTAAAAAATCTTGCTGAAGAACTTACACTACCATTACAACTACTTTTTAATGTATTTTTTCTAAAGCATGGAAATCTTCCTTTCTTGTACCAATATTTAAATCTGGTGCAAAATCTAATTTGAAACTTCTGAAAGATTTACTATCTTTGTACCAGCTCGATTCAAGGAAAGCATAGGAGTTTCCCGTGATATACCACATTCCATATCGGAAGAAGAAATAATGCAGAATATAGTTTGCGAAAACCACACGACAGTTTTAAAATTGGAGAGGATAAAAAAAGTAAGGAAAAAAATTTGCAGCCTGCATATTCAATTAATATTTTTGTAGAAGGTGAAAATCTGCCAAAGACTGAAGAAATTTATAACACGCATTGTTTTGTGGAAACTACTGCGTTTTCCTTAAAAATATGTATGAAATGTTGGCGTTTTGGCCATCGGGAAAAATTTGGTAAAACAAATGAAGCAAGGTGTCACAATGTGTGTGTAGTTTGTGAGGGGAAGCTTTATGCTATTCACTTTCCTTGTCGCTGCCGTTGCTATTAGTAACATACACAATCGTTTGATGTCCGCAATTGCAATGGCTCTGGATGACGAAGATAATCAACAGTTTAAAAACAAAACAAGAATGAAGATTTGGGTGCACGAACTTTGGCGAAAGAGAGCAGTTGTGAATTCGCCACCTTATACAGGGTCCGCCATGTAAATTTTTTTTAAAACATGCAATAAAACACAAACGGTTCATCCGATTTCAAAATTTATTTTTTCATATTAAAGTACAATCCTTCCGGTTAATTGTGGAATATAATTTCATTAAAATGGCTGCTTCGGCCTTGCAGTACGCCATACGGTTGGTCCAGTTTTTTAGTACATTTTCGATTGTATGCAGCTTTATTTCAGCTATGGTTGCACGAGTGTTGTCCTTCAAGGCTTGAATTGTCTCTGGCTTGTCCACATAACACTTATCTTTGACAACCCCCAAAGATAATAGTCTAACGGCGTCAAATCACAGCTCCGAGGCGGTCAAACGACGTCCGAATATCGACTGATAATTCGATCTTCGAAGACTGCGCGCAGAAGATCGATCGTAGAGTTGGCTGTGTGGCACGGAGCGCCGTCTTGTTGGAACCAAATGGTGTCGAAGTCTTCCTCTTCAAGTAACAGGAAGACCCAATCTCTAATCATGGCGCGGTAGCGCTTGCCATTGACCGTTTTTCGAAGAAAAATGGCTCAATGATGCCGCCAGACCAAAATCCGCCCCAAACCGTCACTCTCTGAGGATGTATTTTCTTCTCCATTATAACGTGCGGGTTTCCCGTCCCCCAGATGCGACAATTTTGCTTATTAACATACCCGCCGAGATGAAAATGTGCCTCATCCGAGAAGATGATTTTTTGGCACATATTATCAATGTCGAAATAACCGCTAGTTCAAAAAAAAGTCAGATGGCAGACCCTGTATAAGCAGCTTGTGAATGACGAGATCAAGTTCTGCGAATATTTCCAAATGTCAGAAGCCATTTTCAACTCGCTGTTGAGTAAAATTCATCCGTGTCTTAAAAAGCATGACACTGCATCCCGATTAGCAGTGACTTCTCGAGAGAGGCTGGCAGTTTGTTTAAGATTTCAGGTTTCATTGATTTGTTAACAAGATTTCTTTGTATATGTCAAGAAAACCGCAACCAAAAATTGTATAACGATCATTGAGATGGCTTATAGTTTGTGTTGGTCTCATGATTTCAGATATTTAGCAACAGAGACATTCAGATATTTAGCAACAGAGACATGCAAAAAACCATAGCATTTAGTTTACGACTTGGGGCTGTCTACAAGATTGTTCACGAGAGATGTCGTGTAATTACCGAAAAATTAATCGACGATGCAATGCCGAAACCAACAGAAGATATGTGGAAGAAGATTGCTAACGATTTTTGTGGAATTTCCTGCTGTGTCTTGGAGCCTTGGATGGAAAGCATGTGACAATTCAAGTGCCTGCCAATAGTAACTTTGAGCCAACGCATGCTTCGACCATGCTTCGGATGTGCGACACGGTCTAGTGAGAATATTCACATGGAGCTGCATTAAACAAATCTGAAGCGTAACCCGGACGTGATCCGGTCCAGTCCCGTGAATAGCGCTTTAAGCTTCGAATAAGGTTTGTCCTAAAAGAAAGCGTCAATATTTATTACGCCAGAAAATACCAATTAACAGAAATTCTTATTTTGAAGCATCAGACAAATATCCTAAAAATAAAAGCAACGTACAGATTAGATTAGTGACTAATGACAAAAAAAGAAATGAAAATCAAAGCACAATAAACAGAATTTTAAAGTAACTCAATTTTTCAAAACACCAGAAAACCCCAATAATATACATAACACTGAACAAAAATTACTTCCAAGCACATACAAACAACCGAAAAAAAACTCAATTAAAAATGATTTGATAAGACAATTTAATCTCTACAGTGTATTCAATAAAATAAAAGCAATGTAATAATGGAACAAACAAAACTAAGAAAACTTGATGTAATTCAAAACAACGTCACTAGTTTAAGACCATTAGACACTAGAGACACTACAAAATCCTTCATCACAAAGTACAACATAGACATAGCGTGAAATCTGGCTCAAACCAGGAGAAAACTTCAAATTTCCGGGTTATAGTGTCTAGTCAAAAACCAGGCCAGCGGGCTATGGCGGAGTCGGGTTTTTAATCAAACAAGATATTGATTTAATAAAAATCAAACTTCCTAACCTATTGAAACAATAGCCATTATTACATATAACACTCAACCAAATATTCTTTTTATTTCGATTTACATCCCACCTCAATCAGTAAATTATAACGTTATAAAAGAACCGATTAACAAAACTTTTCGACATAATAGAAGGGTTTCAAGCCCCGCGGACCCACACGAAGAATGCGACCACCATCGATGCGTACCAACATCACCAGGCACCAACGTCACCAATTCAGCATACAAGTTCCAATCGACCAGCTTCTACTCTGGAACCCATATCACATAAACATATCACATAAACTGTCCACGGGGAGAGCTGTTATAGCACTCGCTGGCAGAGATGGCATTTCACCAGAGTTATACACGCTAGAGTCAGATTTTTGCCACACCAAGGATGAAAAAAACGAAGCACCGCACAAAGAGGAAAGCGCACTTCTTCTCAGTGTCGAATAGACAGCATTTGAGTGTGTGCTTGTGGTTAAAGCAGCTGGCGCGAGTGAAACACATTCTCTTCGCATGAATCGCTCACACGCGCTCTCGTCTAAATACACCCAAGTGACCACTGGCGCGTGATGGGGAGCGAACACTTCTGTGAACTTCAATTAAAAGAGAGTAGATCTGGCCTTGCTATGAAAAATTTGCAAGGAAAACCGGAAATTTTACGATAAATTGTTTTATTTTGCTGATTTTGCGTGTTCACGCTTCATCTACGAAAACCATACAGCAGAGTGCTCACCGGCGTGTACACCTCTGTGATAGTATCTGCATCCTCCTCAGAGAATTTATTAGCTAATGCTCTAGCACTTTGGTGCGATTCAGTGGAAGAGGTAAAAGGAAATAAACAAACGCACTCATGATGTGTGCACACTTACACAACAGCGGTGTATAAATGTGAAAGAGAAGAGCTCTCGTTGAAGTTGTCAGTGCGAGGGGAGAAATTTTGCTTGCTCTTCGTCACACAAAGGAGATAGACATCTCTACTCGCTGGACAACAATAATTTATTACTACTGAATGATGGATCAAGTACATTGATCAAAGCGGCAAACACCTTTTCTTCAGCTATAGACCTGACGTTTACGCGCCAGAGTAAGCTAGCTAAACTAACTGGAGAGTAATGAACGAAGATTTTTTCGGTAACCACAGAGTCTTTTTTTTAAATAAAGAATACTGCCAGTCGGTGTGTTTATAAAAAAAGAATATTTTAACAAAAAAAACAAGCTGCGGAAAAGTTAATCAAAATTCAACCACATGCTTTTCCCACACCTGAAGATATAAATGAAAACAGTAAGTTGAACATTTAAAGAATGTACATATGAAATCAAAAAGAATAAAAAAAACGTGATTAATCCACCTAGCAGTGAGATGATACCTTTTTTTATCAATACGCATGTGTTTTTGCATGGATATTCTTATGTGTTTTAGTTCTCATGACATTATTTTAATTATCGTCGTTTAAAACGGCAAATTGAGATTTTAATCACTCATTACCCTGTAATGCCGAAACTGCAAAACATATCGAATTTCAATCTTAGCGTGTGACAATCGATTGAACATTCCATGAGATGTCGAAGTAAGTTCCACTTTAGAGTTTTTCGTCATTATTTATGGTACTTCCAGAGCCGGTATTCAGGAATTAGCATAGCCCAAAATGATTCAAATGGCCATAAATTATTACGCCAAACAATTTACATAAAATTTATAAACTCATCATCTGTAATTCCAGAATCGGATAAAATTCACCAATTTTGTATGGGACCTTAAGACCTGTAATATTTGTTTTTGAAGTTCGATTTGGTCTTTTTTGAGAAAATGATTGAGCTTTGAGAATCGATTCGATACTGGAACCGGAATTCTAAAATCGGTGTAGCCGAAATCAGTTAAATTCACCTGAGGAGTGTGTAGACATGTTTGAGAAATTGTAGTGCGAATTAAAATTTGGGGGTACATTCCGAATCCAAAAACGAATACCGCTCAAACTGAAATAAATTTATTTGGTAATCGACTATCCAAATCTGCAAACCCGATAAACCTGATTAATTTATGTGAAATGAACATTTTTATACTAATCACCCTGCATTTTCTAAACCAGAAGTCGGATCTGACTAAAAAGTAAGAGGTTTTATAGGATTTTAAGACCTCTCATTTGAATCATAGATGATTCTTAGATTTCATTTGAATCTTAGATCGGTTCAGCCATCTACGAGAAAAATTAATTGCATTATTTTAATTTCGTTTCACATATCATCCTGTGGTTCCGCAATCAGAAGTCGGATTCAAACGTAATTCAGGAACCTTGTTTGGGAGTATACGACTTTTCATATGAATCTGAGTTTGTAGAAAACGGTTTAACCATCTCCGAGAAAATTGAGTGAAATTTTTTGTCACACACGCATTTGCTGATCTCGACGAACTGAGTCGTATGGTATATGGAAGTCATGTTCTTCTAGCATTCATTGCTGTAAATAGTTTAAATCAATATAATTATGGAATTACTTCCAACTCAATAATGCTGGTATCATCTGGTTTACATATGCCATATTCGAAAGATTATGTTGCCAAAAATGAACCGTGCTAAAATTGGTCCGAGGCAAATTGTCATAAAAAAGGATGCTGTACACAGTCTATTTGGTACTTAGAAACAATTATATGTAACAGTATAAAAAATCGTGTTTCATGTTGCTCCCAAGCATTGCTTTTTCATACAGCGCTCAAAATTCCTTCTACTGGAGTAAGGCTTACACAGAAATATCGATATCTCCGTTAGAAATGGACGGATTTTAACAATCTATGGCTTGTTGGATAGGTATTACCGAGCGAAATCTAAGTCTGGAAACATATTCTGTTTTCAAGGTCAAATGTGACAGATACTGTCAAAAAACTGAAAATTTTGACATAAAACTTCGTATAACTCAAAAAGTAAACATCCGATCTCAAAACCATTCAATAGCGTTCTGGGTGACGGGGAGACCTTTCATTTGCGACTAGTTCGATCAAAATCGGTCCAGCCATCTCTGAGATCTCGACCTCTTAGTTGACAACACACATACAGACACACACACATACACACACACACACACAGACATTTGCTCAGTTCGTCGAGCTGAATCGATTGGTATATGACCTTCGGCCCTCCGGGCCTCGGAAAATTTTTCGAAAGTTTGAGCGAATTCTATACCTATTTTTTATATATATAAAAAAAGGTAATAAACCCAAAGAAATGGTGGACAAATAAAGAACAAAGATTTAAAATTTTTCCTAAGAAATCAAACAGATCAACACCTTACAAAATAAAAAAGAAGTAAAGCTATACTAAAACGGGAAATTAAGAGAGAAAAAAGGAAGTGCTGGAAGAACTTAATTGATTCTATATGTGAGAGTATGAGCAATAAATCACTTTGAAGTACAGTAAAAATGATAAATGGAGGTAGTCCTAATAAAAATATTTTTTTTTGTTTTGATTATAGAGGTTTTAACCATAATGTCATTCGTCTCTTCGAGCCAGAAAAACTTTTAGACTCTATGTATGGAGTTGGGAATCGAACCCACGTGGACTGCGTGAAAGGCATAATAAAAATAATTCATTGTTGTTGAATTACAAACGACTATCACAACAATTTATGAATATCAACTTTTCGTCGATTACAGACCCAAAGACTTCTACCACAAAAGTGAGTGATGCGATCACTATATACCCCCTAGAAATAATTTTTATCATCAAATCTAAAAAATATCATGCAACATCAAGGGTTGACAATTTATCTTTCTTCATATTGAAACACCTTGAAATAAATATAATAGTAAGATTTACAGAACTTATGAACAAGGTTTTAAACTCATGTCGAATTCCTAAAGAATGGAGAACAATTAAAGTAATCGCACTATTGAAGCCACTTAAAGAGTCGGATGACTGAAAATCTTACAGACTTCTATCAATGGTAAATGTATTACTCAAATAAATAAACAATTCATCCAAAAATAGATGGTACGGTTTTATTGAATCATCCCATTAAATTCATACGGTTTAAAAAACACACATCAACCATTACTCTTGTCATGGAAATAAATCAAGCGAGGCGCGAAGGAAAGATTCTGGCAGCAACTTTTCCCGATCTAACGAAAGCGACAATGTAAACATCAGCAAGCCTAGCAAAGCCTTAAGTATTATATTCCTGTAGTGGAATTTCACCTTCTGTTTCAACAGATTTTGCAGCCGATTCCGAGTGTACCGAACCATTGCATGGCTGGTGTTACGATTTCACTGACACTACGAATCCTTCCATGTTAGGTCTCGAACATACGACAACTGGTTTGTAAGACCAGTGCCCTATGCATTGAACCGCCAACCAGGGACAAACAAGAAAGCTACTAACAATTATGGAGAAGCTGAAGATTTCACCCGAGATTATAAACTGGGTTTATACCTATCTCAAAGAGGGAGAGAGAGATGATATTAGTACTAAACGATACATAACTTGGTATTCAAGGAAACAAGCAAAACCTTATTTTATAATAGCTCACTGATTGCTGATGAGTTAAGGAGGGTAGGATCTATATGATGAAAAAAACATCATTTTTGCTAATTTTTTACAGAAATATCGTTTAACAAAATAAATTCTAATGTTGAACGTTTGAGGTCTGGTTTTTTATGTGCAGAAAGTGTATGAAAAGTTTGAAAAGAATCGACGCAGTAGTTTTTGAATTACGATGGACACGGACTTTCAAAACCTGCTTTCGAGAAAAACTCGTTTAAAGTTTTTTGTCCATAAAATCAATGAAACAATTTATTACTCAAACATTTTCAGGGTCAAACATTTTCAAAAAATCATATTCTTCCTTTTATAATTTGTTATAATGAATCATTTCAAGAATGGTTTGTCAAGTTTTTAAGTCAATCGAAACAGAAATCTTGGGCCTGCGTAATATTTTTGAAATGTTTTACTATCAGAAATAGAAAGAAAATAATAAATGATTTTTCAAAAGTGTTAGACCCTACCCGCCCCTTAAATTACATTATGAACTTAGACTGCCTTCCAAAACATGTACTATATATAGACAAAATTATGATGGCATTGATGGTTCATAATTGATCAAATTATGATGGCATTGATGGTTCTCAGCTTTGATTTCATAGTATTTAACTCTCAGTTTTGATTTCATAGTATCTAATGTCGTTTTCGTTTTTAAATTGCACTACACCGGTGTAGCGAAAACTGCACTGAAACCGTTCATTTTTACCAATTGCAACCAGTGTACACCAGTGCTACACTTTTTCTGCACCGATATCACTGGTGTAGCACTCATCAAAAGTTCGGTGTAGCTCTGTGCAATGGAATCGTTTATTGTAGTCAAGGGTTATTGTTTATGTTTTCATTATTTTCGTTCGCTTATTCATGCCATGGTGTAGCACTGCACCAGTGTAGTTCAGTTTATAAACGAAAACTCAGTTCAGTTTATAAACATAACTCTTCAAAAAGTGAGTACTGAGTTTGGCATCGCCGTACTGAGCTACGCCGGTGAGTGTATGTTTAAACCACAGAGCTACAAACACAACCCAGATTTCCGGTTTTGGTTTTGCTGGTACTCAAAACGCGCACGAGCATTAATGTACGAAAACAAAAGTCAAAGCGTAGCTTGATGTATACCATACACGATTGAATTTCATGTCTCAAGATAAACACAACTGGCTTCTGAACCGAATGTGATGTGCCGCATACGAGAACATGTGTTGAGAATTTAATTGAAATGACATCGATTCGAACGTTGACCGCCCATGGCAACTCTGGTGGATGGGGAATACAAACGAGACAGTGTCATAAGAATCTGATTCAATGTGTTAATGTACGAACACATCAAATTAAAACTCACAAATCGTCTCTCAGTGGGTTCTTATATTTGACGTGCAGTCAGTGCTCATCTGCTGATTGCTTGACACTACGATGTTGAGACGATGTTTTCTTCACACAAATGGTTACCCAGTTACACAACTCGCTTAGTGATGCTTCTGAAACCGATTAGTAGGTGAGCTGAACTCACTGATGATGAAGTACAAAAATGATTATTTCCAGCCTTGTTTATGAAATACATCTCTTAAAGTTAGAAACTCACGGGCTCACGATAGTAAACGCAGAGATTATAGCTATAACCAAAACCGTAGCAAATACAAAAACCTGTTTTAATCCACCTAGTGCTGTAATGATACCTTTCTCATATAACTCATAACATCATAAATATTACTGTGTAATTCGCTAACACAACTGTTCATTAAATAGAAATAGGAAAGTTTGTTCGGACTTAATCTAACAAACTCTACAAATACTGTTTACCCAGTAGTTCCGGAACCGGAAGCAGTATCCACAACAAACTTAGGAATTCCGTATGAAACTGTAAGACTTTTCAATTGGACATATAAATTTGTGAAATTCGATTTGGTCATCTTGAAGGAAAGTGAGTGAGATCCTTTTTGCAGTTTTTAATCACCATTTCCAATTCTTCCGAAACCGGATTCAAATGACCGGTATAGCTGAAATCGGTATGTTTGCCAGCAAGAAATATGATCTACAAATTGGAACAGTTTTGAACCTAGTTAAACCTAAACTGCTCTATTTCGATTAAACCAATTGAACGAAATCTAAAAACGAAGCGAAACTGCGTTTCTGATATTTCTGCATATGTAAGTTAAGCTAAACAGCATGAATCAGCTGCATAAAACATGAAGTAAAATTATGATGATAGTTATTATTATTATTATTATTATTATTATTATTATTATTATTATTATTATTATTATTATTATTATTATTATTATTGTTATTATTATTATTATTATTATTATTATTATTGTTATTATTATTATTATTATTATTATTATTATTATTATTATTATTATTATTATTATTATTATTGAATACGACTTACTTTACTATGGGGCGCCTTTTCAAAATTTACCCTGCACAAGAATGGGCAGAACTTTATCGCGAATATCTCTTGATGTACTTATCCCAACAGCGTAATTTTTTCTACAAGGTTTCGGAAATATGATCAAAAAATTGTGAATAAATTTTCAACAGTGTGAGATAATCATAAATAACTGAAAAACAAAATTTTCTAAGACCTTTGGAAATAAAGATCATCACGCTTGCTTGCCTTTTTCGCAACCGGACGACGGTTTGGAGGTAGTCAGGCACATATCAGTTCCGATTATCTAATGGACGATTATAAAAGGTATACTTTGATTGAAAATCGTTCAGTTGATCTAGTACTTCAGACGGAACTGGATGTCGAGGTGGGGTTTCCCCACCCCGGGGCTTGCAAATTAAAGCAACGAATATTAACAAAACCACCCTCTGTGCTATTCACACATACTCGTATGTTAGGTAGAATTCACAGCGCAGCCCAAGTAAAAGCCTATTCGAGCTATTCCTGGACGACCAGGACGGGACCATCCGGGACGTTTTTTTCCTCGTCGGCGATGAATAATGTTTGAAATGTGATCAAATTTGGTCTTGGAATACAAACGTTATTATAAAAAATGATTTCTGTAAACCTACACTGAATAAAAACACCGTAAAAATTGCCTGTATGACCTTGCTTCGCACTTTGTAGTACGCCGTGAAGCAACGTTTTTCATACTCGTTTAGTATTAACGAGAGTGAACCCCTCATTTCATTGCATTGTCATGGATTGCTTAGTTCATGTGTTTACTGAGACCGAGAACACAGGTAATTTACCAAGCAAGGGAACTGGTCTGCTCAGTAGCATATACTCTCACGCATCCAGTTTCTCTCTAATATAAGTCTCTCATTCAGTAGTGTCAAGCACAGTGTTCACAGCGGGTGTTTTTTTGTTGCTTCGTTCGTTTGAGGATTCACTATACAAGCCCTGCCCCCACCAATATCAGTAAGAATAAACCAAGTACAAAGCGTGAAATGTTCAGGTCGTGCTTCAATTTCTCCGACGCTCAGGTCGGAGAGCCAGTTTCCCTTCCTGTAGTTGGTCGTTTGAAATGAAGTTGGTCGTTTTACAACGAAAAATGAACAACAATGGAAACATTATGTAAATTCAGTCCTTCGAATGGTTTCAAATGTTATCTAAGGAAATTTAAACGTTGCTTCTTGGCAAATCGGAAATTAAAACCACCAGTGTAGTACAAATCTAGAATAATTTAATTCGTTTTGTGCGTTGGTAAACGACTGGACAACGCGCAGTTCAGGCCCCAATGTGGTTCATAGCCTCTTGTCCAGTAACTCCTATCCCTACCTCCCCGCGGTGCCGGCTGGGGTGTGAGTAACCATAGGAAAGATCGGCAGCTTGGCACATGAAACTGCAAATCGCTTGGCTTCCCAGCGATTCTTCACCGACGTCATCAATGTCCACACCTACCGCAGTGCCAACATTGATTCTGACCACTACCTTGTCGCGGTTTGTATGCGCTCAAAACTATCGACGGTGCACAACACTTGTCGCACAGGAACGCCAGGATTCAATCTCGAGCAGCTACGTAGCGTTCGTACTGCAGAGAAATACGGGCAACAACTGGAGCAAGTGCTACCAACGGAAGAGCAGCTTGGCGCGGCGACTCTTGAAGACGGCTGGAGGAATATAAGGTCCGCCGTGAGTAGCACTGCTTCAACCGTACTAGGTACAAGGTTATCGAATCGAGGAAGTCGAATAGAATATGGCAGCAAGTGCGAGGATGCTGCAACACCGCACTAGAGCGATTGGAGAACGTTACAGACAGGCACGGAACAGACATAACATGGTTCCGTGCCGGAGGAAAAAGCGCCACCAGGAAGACCCAGATCGCGATGCGATGGAACAGCTGAATGGCGAAGCACATGATACAGAGAACGACACAGGAATCAATCTGGGTGCACGCTCATCCGACGACAGATTCCCAGCACCTGATCTGACGGAGATAAGTGAGGAGATCGGCAAGCTGAGAAACAACAAGTCCGCGGGCAATGACCAGTTACCAGCGATCTGCTCAAACATGGAGGAGTGGCACTGGGTAGAGCGCTGCACTGGATAATTTCTAAGATTTGAGAGGAGGATATTCTACCGCAGGAATGGGTGGATGGAGTGCTATGCCCCGTCTTCAAAAAGGTCGATGAGCTAGATTTTTGCAATTACCGCGCAATCACATTGCTCAACGCCGCCTACAAGGTACTCTCCAAAATCCTTTGCCGTCGTCTATCACCAATAGCTAAGGAATTTGTAGGGCCGTACCAAGCGGGATTTACTGGAGCCCGCGCCACTACGGATCACATATTCGCGATAAGACAAGTACTCCAGAAATTTCGTGAATACAACGTAGCCACGCATCACCTATTCATTAACTTCAAAGCGGCATACGACACAATCGATCGATAACAGCTATGGCAGATCATGCACAAATACGGTTTCCCAGATAATCTGACGTGATTGGTCGAAGCAATGATGGATAGAGTGATGTGCTTCGTCCGAGTATTTGGGACGCTCTCGAGTCTCTTCAAATCTCGGAGAGGGCTATGGCAAGGTGATGGACTCAATCTTGTTCAATATTGCCTTGGAAGGTGTGATTCGAAGAGGGAGGATCGACACGAGTGGCACGATCTTCCGAAAGTTCGTACAACTTTTTGGCTTCGCTGACGATATTGATATTGTGACACGTAATCACGAGTAACACGATCTTCCGAAAGTCCGAACAACTTTTTGGCTTCGCTGACGATATTGATATTGTGACACGTAACCTTGAGAAGATGACGGAAACCTACATAGGACTGAAAGCTGAGCTGAAGCTAGGCGTATCGGACTGGCCATAAATGCGTCGAAAACAAAATACATGAGAGGAAGAGGCTCTAGAGAAGAAACACTACACCTCCCACCACGAATATTGATAGACGGTGACGATATCGAGGTGGTTGACGAGTTTGTGTATTTGGACTCACTGCGATCGAGACACCTCCTGCTACCGGAAGAAGCAAGAGACTCCAATGGAACACATATTAGTATCGCACCCACGGACAACAGGCTAGCCAGGAAATAGATGACGGAAGTCAGCGGTATGCATCGGAATTCGAACTCAACTCGTCACTCTCTATTATTTATTTATTTATTTATTTGGAGCTGCGAAAAGCCCGGGGGAGATGAAATTTATCAATCTCTCCCTCCAACAGGCATAAAACCTCCTCATCATTTGTATCAACAGATTACGATGATCCAACAGATACATTTAGGCCTAACACTACAATTAAAACTAACAGTTAAAACTAAATTTATAACACTATAACTAGTTGATGACACCAAGCATAACAGTATTAGTACTCTTACTTAGAAGGTGAGAGAGAGGAGAAAAGTGGTTAGATAAATTGAAAACAAGGGTTGGTGGAGGGGGTGCTAAACGAGCGAAAACGAACGACGGGGTTGAAATCAGCATGTAGATCTAATTAGTTATCAAACAGATGGTGGAAGCCAGAAAAAAACTACGAGGTTGGAATCGGAATGTAGATCTAATTAGTTATCAAAAAGATGGTGGAGAACGGAAAAAAAATCGACGAGGTTAGAATCGACATGTAGATCTAATTAGTGATCAAAATGGGTGGTGGAAGACAGAAAAAAGAGGAAATAACGACCAGGTTAATTTAGGCGAGCGAATCTAGTTAATTTCAAATGAAGATGATGGAGAGACGGAATGGGGGTTGAATGAAAATAAAATATTAACGGTTCCAGACAAATCCTAATCTGACAGGTGACAATCATCTTATCTTATCTTGTCCTTTCACTAACCTCATCAAAAACTTCAACGCTAACGTTAGCCATGTATGTTTAAACAATATTCGAATAGTAAAACTAATAAAGCTGGCAGGAAAAGAACCCAATAAATAGGTTTTTGAAAGTATTTCGAGGTAAATGAAGATTGAACTCGTTAGAACAGCTGTTGAATAAGCGACACATACTGGAGACTGGTTCATTGAAACCGTAGTTAGTTCTAGGGCGAGGAACTCGGAGAAAAGGATTGAATCGCAAATTACGACGATGGATGTCAAAATTCAGCAGTTGTAGGAGATCTGCGCAATCAATCCGAGATTGGATTAAGTCCTCAACGAAAACAGCTTTGATTGTATCCCGGCTAACAAATAACAAATCGAGATTTATGAGTCTACATCGATTTTCGTAGCTTGGAAGATTTGATGCATCTACCCATGGCAGACGGCGCAAAGCGAAACGAACAAATTTCCGCTGAACAGCTTCAATTCGCAGCTTATCAGTTTGATAATACGGTGCCCAAACAACGACAGCGTACTCAAGGGTCGAGCGAACTAATGCGCTGTATAGCGATTTCAAACAATATATGTTGTCAAAGTTTTTTGCAATGCGAAAAATGAGTCCCAACATTTTAGATGCTTTTGAGATTGTATATTCTACATGATCTTTGAAATTAAGTTTAGAATCTAGTAACACTCCTAAATCCTTGATTGTTGACTCCCGTTTTAGAATGGTTTGCGAAATAGTATAATCATACGTGATCGTTGTTCTTTTGCTAGATAAAGAAATGATGGAAAATTTTGATGCATTTAGCACCATCCTGTTAACGTTGCACCAATTCAGAAATACATATAATTGAGACTGCAAGAAACCGGTGTCATCAGGATTCTTGATGAGATGAAATAGCTTAGAATCATCGGCAAAAGATAGCTTCATGCAGTTCAACGAAAAATTCATATCGTTGAGATATATAAGAATATGTACGGCCCCAGATGGCTTCCTTTGGGGACTCCGGAGCTTGCGATGAATGATGAAGTGACACAGTCACCTATTTTCACTAACATACTGCGACTCGTCAGGTATGATTCAAGCCAATTAAGGAATGATTCGCTGAATCCTAGCCGATCGAGCTTGGCAACTGCTATCTGGTGATTAATCTTGTCGAAAGCTGCGGAGAAATCCGTATAAATAGCATCTACTTGATGTTGTGCTTGCAATTAACGAATGATATAAAACGTATACGAAATTTTGATTTAGAACGTAGATCGTTCTGGCATAAACCCATGTTGAGTATCGCATATATAATTGGAGCAGTTGTGAACTATAAATTCCAGTACTATTATTTCGAATAGTTTTGATATGGCACATACAACGGCAATTCCTCGATAGTTTGAAATGTGGGATTTGTCGCCTTTCTTGTAAACAGGAAAAACATTAGAAATCTTCCATCACTCTGTAAAAACTCCGCGTTGAAGAAAGATATTAAACAGCATCGTCAATGGTACAAGAAGGCTTTTAGAGCATTTTTTTAACACTAGTGACGGTATACCATCAGGACCTGCACTTGAAGATGGTTTCAGCTTTAAACACGCTTTGTTAACGGCAGCACTCGTAATTCTAGGGTGAGGACCAATCGATGAACGGAGTGGAACGTTACTGGCAGCCCTTAAAATTGGTTGTGTAGTTGAAGTTTCAACAAAGAACACTACTAAATTGAATACAGAATAAATTGCTAATACCAGCAGAGGTCGATGCATTCAATTTACCAATAGACATGTGAGTTGGTAATCCAGATTCCTTTCTCTGGTCGTTGAGATGATTCCAGAAACGTTTAGGATTAGTTTTAAGATTGTTCTGGATGCTGCGTTGATAATCATAGTGGAGCGCCTTATTTAGCCGTTTATATCGATTATTCACAAAAACGTAATGTGATCTTAATTGAAGTGACGGATGCTTAGTAAGTTTGTTCAATGTTGATCTTTTCACGCGTTTAAATCGTTTCAGAAGCGGATTCGACCAAGGAGGATGACCTGGCTGACGACAAGTTTTCTTTGGAACAAACTGGTCGATTGAGTACAAAACAATGTTTGTCCAAACCGAAGCAGCGGTGTTGCAATCGTTGTCAGATAGTAGCAAGCTCCAATCTAATGATGATAAAAATCATTTCATTGCTTCGAAGTTTCCATTTTTATAATCGTAGAATATTGAATCTGAATTACGCTTAAAAATTAGCGGTGAAGATTTCGTTATAGAGATATGGAGAGGCGGATGATGACGCAAATTCTAACGAGTGGTTCAGGTGCTTCAGCGACTAGGCAAAAAATCGAAAGCTCCTGACTGGTGAAGCAGAGATCGAGAAGGCGATTGCTGCTATTGTACTGCTCATTCAGTTGCACTAGTCCAGCAATGTTATATTCATCCAGTAGCCTGTTACAAAATTCATTGTTCAAAGACTCAGCGTGGGGAAACAGATGATTAGCGGCAGATCGAACCCATTTAATACTGGATAGATTAAAGTCTCCCAGTATAACAATTTTATCATTCAGTGTCATTTGGTTTGAAATTGAAGAGAGAGAATTCAAGTGATGTTAAATTAAACCCATTTCGCCGACGCGATCAAGTGATATATAAATCACGCAGATATAAAGTGTGTGGTTTTTCAGCGAAAGGGCTATCCATAACTGTTCAACATTAGCACAGTTTGGAACAGGTAGCAAGCGAGAATGGAAGTTTGAGCGGCAGGCTATCACAACGTCACCACCGCTTTTTTAATGCTATTCTGTTCGATTCGATCTTGCCTGTAAACCGAATAAGCACCTCCAAATATTTGTTTCGATAGAGTATTGTCATTCAGCCAAGTTTCGGTAAATATGTACAAATCGTATACACTATCTGCACAAGAGAGACGATATTGATCAAGATTGCCATTCATTCCTTCGATGTTTTGATAAAAAATTTCTAAACTAAAATCTGACTTTGTTGTGCTTGATAACGCAACGGCATTTGTTGCCGCATCACTGGGGAGCGAGGGTATGGGCGACGAATCGATAGAGGCATCGTTGCGTACGATCGTGGCGTTTTTATGTCGTTTATTTATACCCGGCTTTAACCAAGTTGCGGTCGTTCGCCGCTGCGATCGTGGCGATTGAACTTGAGTGTTGCTGTACAAGTTCTGCAGTCGAGATGAGGGATGAGACGGGTTCGGTCTACGGAAGACCGGTTGCTCTAAAAAAGGAGCAATTGTCACTACGGATGGCCAGAAGGGCGAAAAAATTAAATTTTCGAATTCACTAGGTACACTCAATTTGAACGATGCAAAAGAGAGCGGCCGATCGTTATTCTGGAGTGCGAGTTTTGCACAATAGATCGAATTGCTGTCACATTTAATTGTAGTTTGTACATAGTGTGTAATATTCTGAACTGTTTCGCTAGGCAAGAATCTAGTGATATAATACCAATGTCTGCTATCATATATTCGATCTGCTACGGGTGCAACTAACAGAGGAGTGAATTAATTGTTCGGCTCGTTATTGGTGGAAGAAGAAATAAAAATCCTAAGCTGGCTAGGTCCTACATACGGTACATCAGAGAGTACAGATATAGTAATGGCTAGCCTGTTGGTGTTGATTGAAGCAGGTAATGGCTGGAGTGTTGCCGTTGTTCTAGACTCGGTTTTTGTGAAGTTGATGGGATGAGATGTAGCATATGGAACTTTTTCAGAAAGATTGATTGTTGAAGGCGGCATAGCTGGTACGATTGTCTGTGTAGAGTTGATTGCCGTTGATCTACTGTTGTGCGAATTAGATTTGGTGGTTGTGGTGGCGGTGATGATGGACGGTGAAGGCAGAACAGAGTTGATGTGATTGCTGGTAGAGAATATCGGTGGTGGAAAGCTTGAACTGGTGGTGAATGTGCAACAGCCCTAATTTTATCATAGATCAAGATCAGGCTAAAATCATATCAAAAGATCTTCTGAAAACATAATTCGCTATACCTTAGCTAGAACAAATAGTATATTAGTAAAGTTATTGCGGTGCTCACGGCTGCCTATTTCAAAAGATCTTCTGAAAACATAATTCGCTATACCTTAGCTAGAACAGATAGTATATTAGTAAAGTTATTGCGGTGCTCACGGCTGCCTATTTCAAGTAAAAACTGTACCACTGAGCGAGGAAAGCATGTTCAGACAAGTTAATTGATTATGTACACAAGCGGCGCGATCGCGCGACAATCGCATATATCCATAGCAATGAAAACATGTATATTGATTATATGTGGTAGTTAGTAAACCCAAGAATGCCCAGTATGAATTATTTAGGTCACCTTAACGTAAATACGCCGGAAAAGAACATTTCGCATTTAAGAGTTAGCAGTGAATTCCAGATATATGTAAAGATGGAATATATATAATTTTTGGTTAGGTAGCAATATTTTGAGTATAAAAAGGGCGGTTTTTCAATTTATCGAGGCTTCGTAGTTCAATTGTTGGTCCCAAAACACCAGAGCTCTTCGTTGTTTTTCCACTTTGCCTCCCTTGGTCGATCTACTTCCTTATTTGTAACGCAGGCGGGGAATCAGATTAACCATACGACCAGACTTAGTATCGGCTTGTAACGCAGGACGGTACTAACTGGACGAAGGACTCCACCCAAAAGTCTATAGCGTGTAGCATTTACGCAGAACCTTGCTCGAACGTTGGTCAACCGGTGGAAGTGATTAAAGTAGAAGTTAGGTCAGGCGCAGGATTATGTGCTGTAGGGAAGTCAGTGTGTTATAATGTAAATCCAGTAAGAAGGGAAAAAACCCTTCTTAATCCACCTAGTGGTGTGATAATGCCTTTTTCTTCTTTCATAACAGTCTCATGAAAATATGTTTCGTACTTTTATTAAATAATTTTGGATACTAATTTTAACACCAATTGATTCAGATTGATTCGAGTAGTTCACAAAAGCATGTTTCAGTGTTTATGTCACACAGTCAGCATCATTTCTCCAAACTAGTGCTTGACATTTGCGTTGCCTATTTGTATGAGAACAGTGATGCTAATCTAACAAATCCACCTAGTGGTGTGATAATGCCTTTCTCTTCTTTCATAATAGTCTCATGAAAATATGTTTCATACTTTTATTAAATAATTTTAGACACTAATTTTGACAACAATTGATGCAGATTGATTCGAGTAGTTCACAAAAAATTTTTGATGCCAAAAGGCTTAGAATTGCATGAAACGTCGAGATTTATTGTCATCTCGAAAAAATTTTTTTTTGAAAAAGTCGACTTTTTGGGACTTAGAAAAAATATGAAATATGAAAGTCCCAGAAAGTTGATTTTTTCAAAAAAAAATTTTTTAAGATGACACTAAATTTCGATGTTTCATGCAGTTTTAAGAGTTTCGGCATCAAAAAAAATTTTCGATTTTGGAAATTTCATTTACTCCCCCCTATGGTGCTTTTTCAAGATCGAAAATTGTCAAACCTTTACCACCGGGCAGCACCCTTTAAGCATGTCTGATTTAGGTCAAATTTTGCACGAAGGCTTTTTTCGAGGTGCTTAAACTTTTGAGCACTAGAACTTAACGAAAATAGAGGTGATCCCAAAATTTTGGCACCCTTATATATATAAGAACGGTAGAAATCATCGTGTTTTGTCGGTTACGTCACTTATGCCATCATATATCTGGAACCAAAAGTCACAACCATTTGATCTTCAAACTTGATCAATGGCCCGACAGTAGCTTTCAAACGAGCCCAAGCTTGTTAAAATCGGTTCAGCCATCTCTGAGAAAATTGAGCGCGTTCAAATACAACGCTTTTTGTCGGTTACGTCACTTATACAATCATATCTCCGGAACCAAAAGTCACAGCCATTTGATCTTCGAACTTGATCAATGGCCCGATAGTAGCTTTCAAACGAGCCCAAGTTTGTTAAAATCGGTTCAGCCATCTCTGAGAAAATTGAGCGCGTTCAAATACAACGCTTTTTGTCGGTTACGTCACTTATACAATCATATCTCCGGAACCAAAAGTCACAGCCATTTGATCTTCGAACTTGATCAATGGCCCAACAGTAGCTTTCAAACGAGCCCGAGTTTGTTCAAATCGGTTCAGCCATCTCTGAGAAAATTGAGCGCGTTCAAATATCTTCGAAAAGTGCACACACATACACACCCACATACATACACACACACAGACATTTTCCGATCTCGACGAACTGAGTCGAATGGGTCTCCGTGACTCCGTTCTAAAGTCGGTTTTTCCAGCAATTCTAATACCTTTCTATAGAGAAAGGCAAAAAGCCTTCTCAGTCCACTTAGTGGAATTTTCATATATCTTGAAAAATCACCATAGGGGTCAGTACATGAAATTTTCGAAATCGGAAAAAAAAATTTTGATGCCAAAAGGCTTAGAATTGCATGAAACGTCGAGATTTAGTGTCATCTCGAAAAAAAATTTTTTTGAAAAAATCAACTTTTTGGGACTAATATGAAAATTTTTCCAAGTCCCAGAAAGTTAATTTTTTCAATAAATTTTTTTTTTGAGATGACACTAAATTTCGATGTTTCATGCAGTTTTAAGAGTTTTGGCATCAAAAAAAATTTTCGATTTCGGAAAATTCATGTACTCCCCCCTATGGTGCTTTTTCAAGATCGAAAATTGTCAAACCTTTACCATCGGGCAGCACCCCTTACGCATGTCCGATTTAGCTCAAATTTCATTTGTGGTGAAAGCGGAAAAAAAGAACATTTGAAAAAAAAGAACGCTATTCGAGAGGAGGTATTGTACCGCTAGTGAATTTAAAATGAAGAAAATTATAATCAGGTGAGTCTACATTTAAATTTTTTATATAGTGCACAAATAAACGCACGACAAGGCAGATTTAGGAATCCAGCGGTCTGTAGATTGTCGGTACCAGTGATATCCGCGGTCATGCTGAAAATTTGCGGGCGCTAGAGTGGAAAAAAAGTTAGGATTTATTAATGAATTTTCATTTTGTGTTCTTCCCGTGCTAATGTGAGCACATAATCGATAAATTGACAAAACGTGCAAACGCAGCATATGCAGTTAGGTACATGTCGGCAATAATATCATTGGGTAGCTATTGCACTTGACGCGCGCGCGTATGAAATGAAATAAAAACAGACATATATCTGCCTCGTATTTTCGACAACCGCTTATGCTTCGGCAATGATTGTTTTTTAATATTCTGCAACCAACTATAACATAAGAAAAAATATCGGAACAATTAGTTTTGCATTTTAAATTCAAAATATCGTTTATGGAACAAATAAATCTCAAATTAAACGGTAGAACGTTTTCTTGTACTAATCAATATATTGAAACCCATTCACAATGACGACATGTCATCCACGATTCAAAGTAACAACCTATGCACATATCCGGAATAGTGACAAAAGCGCAAACAATGCATTTTAAGCCATGCGCATAGCAGCGGTATGATGATACATCCAGTGTAAATAATAATAATAAAGGGTAGTAACTTCGCGCGATCGACTTCGCGAACGATTGAACCATTACTAGCGCAGGTTAAATTCTCGTATGGTATGTAACACTAGGAAATTTGAAACTGTGTTGGCCATGGTCAAGATATTGCAACCTACGATGATTTGTAGATGTTTGGAACATATCAAATTTGCTATTGACTGACAAGTATTTCGAGATTATTCGTAACCGAATGTTCGAAGTGAACACACGCGTTTTTTTTAAAAATCGACATCGGTAAGACGAAGGTGCCTATCACAGCAGAGGCTGTAGTATAGGCATTAAATAAAAGTGATAAAAAGTAGCATCCCCGCAAGTGAGTTCTGTCTGTGCACCGGTTTCGTATCGGTATCGACAGTAAACGCTATTGTGCTATCCTCGGGCAGCAGTTATTTCTATTGTCTGCTACCCGCATCGCAGCAGCCAAATCTTGAGTCAAGGTCACGCTGCGACACAACGAAGGAGTGAAGAAGCAACTCACCTAACAGCGTACCGTGACATACTGTTAAGTATTTTCTCAAACTTTCTCTTTCTAGTTTTACTATTCATATATTTTCTTTTCATTTTATTTCTTTCATTCTCATTTCAAGTGCGGGAGACTTCTTTACTCCCGCACTTTAAATATGAATATTGATGACAGTGGGGGTGTCTCGGAGGAGGGTGAAGCTTCTAAATGTTCTTCGTTCATTTACGAGAAACATTTAGAAGCTGAGTTTGCTTCCGAGATACCATCTACCCCTCCGATACCATCTACCCCTCCGATACCATCTCCCCCTCCGATGCCATCTCCCTCTCCGATGCCACCATCTCCCTCTAAGATATTGCCTGCTCGCCAAAAAGTTTACCAAGACGATGGCTCGGGGGGTCCGTGGGTGGTATACTTCCGGCCCAATATAAAATCTCTCAGAGTTTTAAATATTGCTCGGGACCTCACAAAACACTACTCGGTAATAAAAACAATAGATAACGTTTCGCCAAACAAGTTACGCGTTGTTGTGTCCGACCTGAAGCAAGCAAACGAGATTGCTACCAGCGAGTTGTTCACGGGGGAGATCGACGGTGTGGTCCGTGACGAAAGTCTGACAATCGAAGATCTGATGAAGGACGAGGTAGGCCGTTTCAAAAACCCCGACCTTCAACCAGTGAAAATTTTGGAGTGCAAGAAATCGATAGATGGTAAATTTTACCAATCGGACTCATTTCGCGTGACTTTTGCCGGATCTGCACTTCCAAATTATTTGGTAGTGAGTGGAGTTCGTCTACCTGTTCGGCTGTATGTACCGCAGGTAATGCATTGTACAAGCTGCAAACAGCTAGGTCATACGGCAACCTATTGTTGCAGCAAACTGCGATGCGGCAAATGCGGAGAGACCCATGAGGACGATCTCTGCAGAAGAGCAGTGGAAAAGTGTTGCTACTGCGGAGATAATCCTCATGATCTTTCGGTGTGCCCTACGTACATACAGCGTGCGGAGAAATTGAAGCGATCCGTGAAAGAACGTTCCAAACGTTCTTATGCGGAAATCTTTAAAAGAACCACTCCATCGACCCCTGAGAACCCGTTTGCAATCTTGCCAGTTGAAGAGGGTACTTCTGACGACCCAGGCGAAGGACCGTCCTACACACAGGTTGATGGAAGCAGGAAAAGACAAAATCTGGCTTCCCCAAGCTTCCTTGTAAAGGCCTCAGACTGTCCTCTTCGTCACAAAAGTACCAAACGGAAACGAAAAGTGCTGAATCAAAACCGAAGCAAACACCTCCTGGGTTCAAAAAGCTTAGTGAAGATAAGGAGTACCCAGCACTTCCTGGGGCATCAAAAAACCCGAATGACCCCAAAGCACAACCAGAAAATCCAACAAACGCTGGATTATTGAAATTTTCTGATATCGTGGACTGGATATTAGCAGCCTTCAATATTACCGATCCTATAAAAAGTTTCCTAACTGCTCTACTGCCAACAGTAAGGACATTTTTAAAACAGTTGACTGAACAATGGCCCCTCCTTGCAGCGATCATATCTTTTGATGGATAATTTACCACTGAGAATCGAAGATATGATCATTGTGCTTCAGAGGTATTGCTGAAGTATATTCCCAAAACTTGACTTTATACACACTAGTAACTGCGATGTATTCTCCTTGAGTGAAACTTGACTGACTTCTAACATTAACCTCGACTTCCATAATTTCAACATAATCCGCCTGGATCGAGGAGACTCTTATGGAGGGGTATTTTTAGGGACTAAAATGCTATTCATTCTATCGTATTAACCTTATCCCCTCGACACCGGGAATTGAAGTTGTTGTTTGCCAAATTAATATTAAAGGCAAAGATCTATGTATAGCTTCTATCTACATTCCTCCCAGAGTCTTGATAGGGCATCGTCGGCTTGCAGACATCAAAGAACTTCTTCCTTCACCGCGGCTGGTTTTAGGGAACTTTAACTCGCATGGTACAGGATGGGGCTGCTTATATGATGATAACCGTTCTTCGTTAATCCAAGATCTGTGTGGCAACTTCAATTTGACAATTCTAAACACGGGAGTAATGACAGGGAACCCTAGACCGCCAGCACAACCAAGTGCGCTGGATTTATCCCTTTGCTCGACTTCGGCCATCCAAGGAAGTTGACCATCAATGTCAACTTCCCTCTCTGAGCAGCCTAGATAGCCGTGTAGTGTCGGTAGCGGTTTCCCAACTGGCTAAAAATAACGCTACGGTCCACCTGTACCGGTGGTATAAGTCCACCAAACAGGTAAGCCGTGTGGCATCCGACGGAATTATTTTTTACCAAGAATTGATCCACTGGATTCCTGCTCCATGTCGTAAAAGGCCACAAAAATAGGAACTCCTAAGTCAAGGTGTATTTCCGTGCTGATGGCTGAATGGCTGCAGGAGGTTAAACAATGCAGTCGTGAACGGAATATCTTGGGGATGCTCTGGCACAGTGGACGACTTCTTTCTTCGCAACTCGTGGAATTTAAATGATTAAAACATTTAAAAAAATCCTTACATGGTTCGCTATAGGCGATTATAAGCCAATATATTTGGTTTCTTGTAGTTGTTGTACGATAAGTGCTGGAGGTGGAATGTTCGTTACTCTAATTGATAATGGTTAGAGTGGCACAAATCAATCTTCAGCATAAACGTACAGCAACTATGAATCTATCCAGACTTCTGCAAGAAGGTAGAGCTTCTATAGCTTTGGTTCAAGAACCATATTTCCAAAAGGGAAACTTCTACGTTGGAAAATTGTTAAACCCAGTCTTTGTTGCCTTCAACAAGAACGGTATGACTAATCCACGTGAAATGCCTCGAGCATGCATCCTTGCAAATAGTGCTCTCGATGTTTCTCTAATATCGGAGCTCACAACTCGGGATATTTGTGCTGTCACAGTTGGTATGACTATTGATGGGATAGAAAGGAAACATGTCTATTGTTCGGCATATTTACCGCATAACCAACCTTCGCCAAGCGATGACTTCAAAAGGTTGTATCATACTGCTGCAAGAGTGATTTACCGCTTGTAATCGGCAGTGACATAAATTCTCACCATATCATTTGGGGCCGCACAGATATAAATTCGAGAGGCTCTGATATGATGGAATTTGTGAGCAGTACAAACCTGCACATAGTCAATGCAGGAAACCGTCCAACTTTTGCGAGATCTGGAAGAGAGGAGGTTTTGGACATAACTCTCTGCTCTGATAGAATTGCGCATGAGTTGGTGAATTGGCTCGTCTCCGATGAGCTCGAACCTTCGTTGTCTGATCACAAGTACATATTCTTTGATCATGCAAACGTTAAATTTGATATTATCACATATCGCAATCCCAAATCTACAAACTGGGACCTCTATGAAGAGGGCTTGGCAACCAGATTTTACGGGTACCAACCAGCAATTGAAACCCTAATTGATTTGGAAAATGTTGTCGACGAGACAAACTCACTCATAGTTGCAGCATATGAAGAGGCTTGTCCACTTTGGATTGTGCGAGCTACTAGAGGAACTCCTTGGTGGAATGCTGAACTTGCTAGACTAAGGAAACTATGCAGAAGAGCTTGGAACCATCGACGCAGAGATGGGTCGGAGGCATTCGTGTCGGCTCGAAGGGCTTACAAAAATGCTCTTCGATCGTCTGAGCGAAGTGGTTGGAAAAGCCTCTGCACGAATGTCTCTAGTCTCAACGAGGCTAGTAGATTAAATAAGTTACTTTCGAAGTCTAAGGACTTTAATGTCAGTTTCTTAAGAACTTCAGATGGTGAACACTTGTCTGATGAAGGTGATGTACTTCACTATCTTTGTAACACTCACTTTCCAGGTTGTATGGATCCATCACCGACAGCTCTTCCCGAGAGTTTTTCAGGTAGTTACGATTCTTGGGCCCTTGCTCGAAGCGTTGTGACGATTGAATCGGTCAAATGGGCAGTTGAGAGTTTTGCTCCGTACAAGTCTCCTGGAAAGGATAGAGTTTTCCCAGTGTTACTGCAGAAAGAGTATGAACATTTCAAACATGTTTTGAAGAAAATACTTACTTTTAGTCTTGCGACAGGATATATTCCAAGAGCCTGGCAGGAAATAATTGTCAAATTCATTCCCAAAGGCGGTCGCGACACCTATGAGGAAGCGAAGAGTTTCAGGCCTATCAGTCTTAGCTCATTTCTTCTTAAAACAGTGGAACGCATAGTCGATCACTATATCAGGAATGTTAGTCTGGGCGTGCATCCGCTACATGGAATGCAACATGCTTACCAGCGTGGAAAGTCCACTACAACCCTGTTACATGATGTTGTGTACAACATTGAAAAAGCTTTCTCAAAAAAGCAATCTTGCTTGGGAGTTTTCCTAGATATTGAAGGTGCCTTTGATAACGTGTCTTTCAATTCAATTCTGGAAGCAGCCCGTGGTCATGGCATACCTTCAAGTATCACAAATTGGATACACGCAATGCTTAGCAATCGACTTCTTTGTTCATCGCTTCGGCAAGCAGAGATTAGAAAGCTGAGTGTCTGTGGGTGTCCTCAAGGTGGTGTACTATCCACACTTTTATGGAACCTAGTCGCTGATGATTTGTTAAAGAAACTCAATCACCTTGGATTTCCAAATTATGGTTTTGCCGACGATTATCATATATTGATGACCGGTATAAGCATTAACACTCTCTTTGATTTAATGCAACAAGCCCTGCGATCTGTTGGTGTTGTCAGGTTGGATTATCTGTGAATCCAGGCAAAACATCAATGGTGATTTTCACTCATCGTAGGATAATCACAGGAGCTCGTCCGTTGCAGTTCTTTGGTTCAGAGGTCACTGTGGTCGATCAAGTTAAATACGTCGGGGTTATTCTTGACTCAAAACTGAATTGGTCTGCTCACATTGACTTCAGGATTAAAAGAGCTTGCATGGCTTTCGGCCAATGCGGACGAGCTTTTGGAAAATCATGGGGACTCAAACCCAGATATATTCATTGGATCTACACAACTATTGTTAGACTAATTTTAGCATATGGATGTCTTGTATGGTGGCAGAAAGGAGAAGTCGCAACAGTTCAGTCAAAGCTAAATCATCTCCAAAGGATGGTCCTAATGGCGATGACAGGAGCATTCACGACAACTCCTACTGCTGCTCTAGAGGCGCTACTGTGCATTAAACCATTACATGTGTTCCTAAAACAAGAAGCATTATCTTCTGCATACCGTCTTAAGGTTACTGGGCTTTGAAACAGTAACCCATTAGATTATGCTACTAGCCACACTCGCTTGTGGCCTCAAATGGTTACGTGGGATGAGTATTTACTCGCTCCTAGTGACCTAACTATCACGTGCAGTTTTCCTTTCAAAACATTCAATGTGAGCTATCCTCTTCGTGAGGAATGGTTGTCTGGTTGTCTGGAACGACAACTTGATGAACACATAGTTTGTTATACGGTCGGTTCTCTGTTGAATGGTCGTGCTGGTGCTGGTGTCTACTGTCGTGAAATGAGGCTGGAAGAGTCTCATTCACTTGGTTTATACTGTACTGTGTTCCAAGCAGAAATCTACGCGATTCTGTGTGGAATTCAATCGGCACTTCAGCAGAGGATCTGTGGTAAACGAATTTATTTTTGTTCCGACAGTCAGGCAGCCTTAAAAGCACTCAGTTCGAATGACTCACGGTCGAATCTAGTGATCGCATGTCAAACTAAAATTGAAGACCTCAGCATTTCAAATGCTGTTTACTTCTTATGGGTACCCGGCCACTCTGGTATTACTGGAAATGAATGGGCTGATGAGTTGGCTAGAGCTGGTGCAACGAATGATTTCGTTGGTCCTGAACCAGCTTTACCACTTTCAACTAGTTGGATGAAGCACAAGATTTGTTCTTGGGCTGCATCCAAACATCATTTCTACCAGATTTAAATCTGAAAATGTCAAAGTGTCTACTGCATTTCTCCAAGCATCATTGCAGTATTCTGGTCAGAGTTATTAATATCAATTATCGCATGGCTACTATTCAACGTGCTGAGTATTATTCGTGTGATTTGTGTGAATGCGACTACGGTACTTCATATCATCTGATATGTAACTGTCCCGCATTGACGCAGCTACGTATCCGGGTTTTTGGTTCTCCATACATGGTTGAGTCTGTGTATGCGGAGCTAAATTAAAGGATATTCTCTCGTTTCTCACCCAATGTGGTAAGGAGCTATAGTCAGAAGGGTTCATCGTTTTTCTTGGAGTGAAAATAATCCCTTCTGTATTCACCTTAAATAGGGTTTCGCAGATTGTTTGGCATCCTTTAGGGGGTACCGAATTTACTTCTGCTCGTACATACTGCGAATCGTTCTGCATTCTTCCGGGAGTGCAGAATGGTGTCGCTTTTGTGAGATCTCTAAATCCTCTCGGGGGTTGGAGGTTTTATAAATAGCAGACTGTTCGGGACCTCGTAGAGGTTCAGAATTTACTCCTGCTTCCACTAAATGTGATCCTCAGCAGATTGTTCGAAATCTCTTAGGGGTGCAGAATTTACTTCTGCTTTTATGTGTTTTTATGTCGTCAATTTTTCCCATCCTCCTTGTCCAACCCTTACCATTTCCTTTCAATCTTTCCCTCTGAAAATGATGCTAAAAACAAATTGATGGCAAGGCACAAATCTCCAAATATCAAGGGGAACGTGCCATTTGAGCCAATTTGTTCTGATTCCTGATGGTACAGGATGGGGCTGCTTATATGATGATAACCGTTCTTCGTTAATCCAAGATCTGTGTGGCAACTTCAATTTGACAATTCTAAACACGGGAGTAATGACACGGAACCCTAGATCGCCAGCACAACCAAGTGCGCTGGATTTATCCCTTTGCTCAACTTCGCTACAGTTAGATTGCAAGTGGAAGGTAATCTGTGATCCTCACTATAGCGATCACTTGCCGATCATAGTTTCTATCACCAACCGTGTAAGACCATCGAAAACAATCAATGTTTCGTACGATTTTACACGAAACATTGATTGGAAAAGTTGCGCTAGCTCGATGTCTGAGAAACTAGAAACATCACAGGAGCTTCCTCCGGAGGAAGAGTATACATTTTTATTTAGCTTGATTCTTGACGCCGCAATTCAAGCTCAGACGAAACGAGTACCCAGCGCGCAAACTAGTATGCGTTCTCCCAACCCATGGTGGGACAAAGAGTACTCAGAGCTGAAAACGAAAAAAGCTTCAGCCTTCATCTCGTCTAGAAGGAACGGAACCCCAAAGAATTATGGGAAATACGCGGCGGAAGAATTTCAAATGAAAAGTCTGATTAAAGCTAAGAAACGCGGCTACTGGCGAAGGTTTGTTGATGGATTAACGAGAGATACAGCAATGAGCACTCTTTGTAATACGGTCCGTCGCATGCGCAATCGAGATCACGCGAACGAAAGCGAGGAATATTCTAACCGCTGTATGTTTGATTTTGCTAAGAAAGTATGTCCTGATTCTGTTCCGGAACAGAAGATATCCCGCGTCGCGACATTGATTACAAACGAAACACCGTTTTCGATGGTAGAGTTCTCACTTGCGCTCTTGTCGTGTAACAATAGAGCCCCGGGGTTAGACAGAATTAAATTCAACTTGTTGAAAAATCTGCCCGACTCTGCCAAAAGGCGCTTGTTGAATTAATTCAACAAGTTCCTCGAGGGTAATATTGTCCCACGCTAATGCGCTATGGTCCGAAACGGGAAATTAGCGTGACAAAAATATTTTCACTATTAAATATTATTTTTTTGTAATTGGTGTTTTCACAAAAGTTGTTTGTAATCAAATAGCGCTCCTTTTAATGGAAAAGGTTACTAGGGTGGTCCTCATTTAGATTGAAATCTTAAACCTAACTTTCTTAATTCTACTCAAAAATGATTTTGTTGTACTATAAAATTGTAGGAAATTTTATTTTGAGCAACTTTGCTGAAAAAAGGACCTCTCTAGCTTTTCATTTGATCGAGTTACATCAATTTTCCCGAATAAAAGTAGGGTGGCTCCTGAAAATTCACTTTCTTTGCTCTAATTTTTTTGTGAAACCTTCTACGGAAAAGTTCTCTTCAGAAGAGTTGTTGTACTAATCATTGCGCATAATTTTGTTCAATCAAGCTTTTTCATATGAGCTACCAGTAAAACGTTATTATTATTTTTTCTTCAAAAACTAGTCAAGCTTCAAATATCAATATTCATTAGATTCCAGATCGATAAAAATGTATCTTGTACGGTTCCTGAAAGGTCATAATAGAAGTAAAAATTTAAGAGAAAATTGGAAGAGTGTTATTATTTTTACTTATTTAAATTATTTTTAAAAAATACATTGAAAAAACTCAAAAACATTGCATAACTCTTAAACCCGTTAACGTATCAACATACATTCTTCAGCAAAATAATAGCATCAAATCATTCTACAATTCTACAAATGTTCCATACATTGTCCTTTCGAGAAATGAGACATACAAAAACTACAGGCGAAAATAAGGTACCTGGAGATGTCACATTAGGTATCTGAAACGAAAATGCCTACAGAGAATCAATTTCCTTCGTACAATAATCGGAACTTGGTGGGGCTCTCATCCAAGAGACCTGATCAGGTTGTACAAAACGACGATATTGTCAGTAATGGAATATGGATGTGTCTGTTTTCGCTCCGCTGAGAATATTCATTTCATTAAACTGGAAAGAATTCAGTATCGTTGTTTGCGTATTGCCTTGGGTTGCATGCAATCAACTCATACGATGAGTCTTGAAGTGCTGGCGGGCGTCTTACCGTTGAAAAACGAATTCTGGGATCTCTCATATCGACTGCTAATCCGATGCGACATTTTGAATCCGACAGAAAATTTTTAATAGCTTGTCGAGCTTAGTTCACAAACCCGTTTTATGTCCTTGTATTTTGACTACATGGCTCAGAATATAAATCCTTCTTCGTTTGTTCCCAATCGTAATCATTTTGTGGATATTTCTAATGCTACTGTGTTTTTCGACACATCCATGAAAGAAGAAATTCGTGGAATCTCGGATCCTGTACGCCCTCAAGAGATCCCAACAATTTTTAATAATAAATTTAAAGAAGTCGACTGTAATAAAATGTTTTACACTGACGGATCATATCTAGATGGGTCCACTGGCTTCGGTATATTAAATGTAAATTTCACCGCTACCCATAAATTCAGTGATCCAGCTTCAGTTTACGTCACAGAACTAGCTGCAATTCAGTATACCCTTGAGATCATTGACACTCTGCCCACAGATCACTACTTCTTTGTATCGGACAGTCTCAGTTCCATTAAGGCTCTAAGTTCAGTGAATCATGGAGAGCACTCACCGTATTTCCTGGGGAAAATACGGGAACAGTTGAGTGCTCTATCTGCACAATCATACCCAAGGTAATCTGCTTGGGTCCCCTCACATTGTTCCATACGGGCCAATGAGAGGGCGGACTCGTTAGCCAAGTTGGGCGCACTAGAAGGTGATATCTATGAAAGACCAATCTGCTTCAATGAATTTTTCAGTTGCTGTCGTCAGAAAACTCTAGCCAGCTGGCAAAATACATGGAATAGCGGAACTCTGGGACGATGATTACACTCAATAATCCCACAGGTATCGACGAAAGCTTGGTTGCGGGGGTTAGACGTGAGCCGAGACTTTATTCGTGTAATGTCAAGGCCCATGTCTAATCATTATATGTTCAGCGCGCATCTCCGTCGTGTGGGGCTCGCTGAGAGTGGTGTCTGCGTTTACGGTGAGGGTTATCATGACATCGAGCATGTTGTTTGGACATGTGTCGAGTATTGTGATGTCAGGTCCCAACTCATAAGTTCCCTTCGGGCCCGAGGTATACCACCCTTCGTACCAGTCCGCGACGTCTTGGCAACTCGAAATCTTTTTTATATGACACTCATCTACTATTTCGTAAAATTTATCAATGCGCAAATTTAGTGCTCTCCCTATCTCTTTCTCGTCTACAGCTCTACCGCACTCTTCTTTACGTTGCTGGAAGTATGGCCTGTGTAAACGATGCTTCGGAGCATGCACCTGCCTTGAACTGACTGAGTTGCTGGAAGCTCCAAAAAACGTCACACCAACAAAGCATCCCAATCCAGAATAATCTCTTCATTGCTACAAGCTGAAAAACATGAAGATTCATCGAACGCAAAATGTGTCTAAAAGATGTATGCCACAAACCAATGATGTATTCAAATTTCAATTCAATACTGTGTAGGTCTTACCCTCCCTATGTCCCCTTACTAACTCTAGCGGAGTATGCCGCCCCGTAATACGGCATCCCTTTCTCTTTCCCTAACAACAAGACAATCGGCCACGTTAAGCTAAAGCAAATGAGCCTAATAAAAATTTTATTTGAAAAAAAAAGTATTTCGAGATTCCAATCAAAATATTAAACTAAAATAGGTTGCATAAGTTGTAGCAAAATAATAAATTACATTTACATAACTGACATCAGTTTGGTATTTTTTGCTGATTGATATGATTGCACACGATGCTAACATTTGTGTGTATGACATATCATACGGTGGAATAATGTCGTTTAAAAAAGATTTCTAACAGTGGTTTTGCGATTCCCATAATCTTCAACACATAATATGATGGAACATATGTTATCAGTTCGTTTAATTCAAATTTTGAAACCCCCGTGTTATAATGGGTGTGATAATAATAAATGTACAGAGCAAAAATGCAAATCCGGGCGAAAGTTGCTCGTGCAGGGCTTCTTATATTGCGATGTGTTATACAATGACCAGTAATTTAAAACTAGGTCAAGTTAGTTTACGATGATTGTTCTTTTTGTTTGTCGACCATAACCAAAGTCAAAAACGTAGTTAATCACTGTTAAATAATGATAGGTAGTCGAGGGAAATTAATCTCATAATGATGGGGGATAGTGAAAACAAAACTATTAGAAGGGCACAGCGTGTTTGAAAAATTCCTGCATGTGTTAAAAATGACGCTCTTAAAAACATATAACAGAGGCTTTACAAAGATACAATAGTATAGAAATTAAATGAAGAACTACTAGTTTAAAAGATAAAGCGGCATAGCGAATTAAAGTCACATTGACAATAACGAAAAAAAATAATATTAAAGGCGGTGGTGCCTATCGATTTGCGATGTTGGATGCAATACAATGCATACCAGAATTTCATGGTTCAGTTAATGAACTGGAGCCATTTTTAAGTCGAATAAGTTATTTCGTTGAGCAAATCCCGCAAGGTGCGAATGATAAACCAACACAATAAATGATGTGTTCCAAAATTTGAGAGATCAATTTGCAGTAAAAGTTTCAGAAGAAGAGATTCTTATCAGGATCGAAACTCTCCAACAAAAATATGGAGAATCTTTTGAAGAGTATGCAGAAAGAGCGCTATGAATAATGGAATTTATTGACGCTCAACAAGAGAATCAAGGCACGGAGGAAGTACAAAAATCCTTCGCAGAAAGAGCATTAACGATTCATTTTATAGCAGGATTATCGAATAAAAACTTGATGCAAATAGCAAAAAATTACAGGCACCTTAAGTTTCAAGAATTAATAAGATTCCTAAAAAGGAGACGAAAATCTATATATTAACAAATATTGAAAATCGGCTGCTATCTTACCATGCAATTGATAAACCAAAACTCTGTCCAAACAACAAATATAAATCTTATCCAGAGGGACAAATTGAAAATTCCCATAAATACAACCGAAATTTACACAACTAATTGTATCGTAACGACAGGTGCTTGATCGAAGATAGCAATTTTGATAGTAAACACTTAAAATATAATGCAAAACAACTGTGGGTAAACTGCATGACATACAGTAATAGCAACATATTGCGAAGATATGATAATATCAGAAGCAGAAAGGTGCCAGATCAAAGAAGATATGGAGCATCTAGATATTCGAACGCAAATAATTTCAAGGAAAAACGTCCAGAAGGGATATGGGTTAAACTACATAACACAAAAGACTACGAATTTAGGACGTTATTGAGATCGGCAACCAGACCAAATAACGAAATTAGTTTCCTAGTAGACACAAGTGGCAACATGATAAGTAGACGAAACGCAAAGTACATGGGGGCATATATAATTAATGGATACGAAGTCATAGAATATTCTGGGGTAACAGGTACTGTTAGGAAAGCATTAGGTACCGTAGAACTAAATTTCATCATCGCAGGAAGAATTTTCCAAACGAAGTTCAATGTAGTGGAAAATTTGACTCCAGGTGGTATTTTGGGAATGAGATTTATGAATAAGTATGTTCTTAGTATGCATAATGACCGAGGGTGGATATGCTTACGGAAAATACCTCTCACATTCGAACCAAAAACGGAATCGTATGAAACTCATTCGATACTGTTGCGAAAATAGCAGCAGAGGAAATAAACTATAAAGATAATTTATACATTGCAGGCTTTGATGGAACTCAATCACAGACTATTGGGTCAGTGAAAATCACGTTTATTATTGGAAAAACTCAATACAGAGTTAGGTTTTACATAGTAAAAGATTTATGTGTTCCTGGAATCATTGGAGCAGAGTTTTAAAGATATATACATTTATGTCACTCAGAATTTCGAGTACATATCCCTAAGGGTACCAAACGAGTACATTAAAACAAAATATATTCCAATATCGGAAAAAAATTTCAACAGAGCTGAGAATTATGGAATGCGTGCTGCAAATAACGATAAGGTCAACATTGAAATATCAAACCGCATGAATAATGAAAGAAACAAAGTAGTTTGTGATTGTAAACAAAAGCAAAGATGTTGTCAAAAAGCGCAGCTAAATCCGACAACAATTGTTACATAAATAAACCAACAAGTAGAGAGAGTACAATCAAGAAAAATATTGAAAATATTGTGGAGAATGACAAAAATGAATTAATCATCGTAAATGCTTAAGTATTCAAGCGCGGTATATCAAAGCATGATAAACATGAAACAAACCCAAAAGTGTATAAAAATGAAAACATTTCACAATGTCAGCCTCAGAACAACAATGAAATATACAACAACGACGATCGTTCAGATAGTAGGTTTCCCTTTTGTGGTCTAGCATTACTAATGAAAAAGAAGAAGATTTGTTAGTTAGATATTGCGACGAGGAAGATATATATTTACTTGATTTAGAATCAAATCAGGACCTGAGTTTAATGGAAAATAAAAGATACGGTTAAACAACTGCTCAGAACCGGACGGATAAAGTACTGGAAACATTGAATACAGACCACTTGAAAAGAGAAAACTTTGTAGGCATAGAGAGAATTTTGGCATCATATAGTGATGTATTCTATCTGAAGGGGGATAAATTAACTATCACCGATGCAACAGTACATGAAATTGAAACTACTTCAAACGTGCCTATCAATAAACGGCAATACAGAAGCCACTAAAAACACATTATTGAAGAAATTGAAGAAATGCGTAGGCAAGGTATCATAAGGCCTAGTAAGAGTCCGTGGAATGCACCAGTCTTGTGTGTTCCTAAGAAGGACGATGCATTTAGCAACAAGAAATACAGAATTGTGGTTGATTTTAGGGCTCTAAATTTAGTAACAAAGCCATTCGTATACCCAATTCCACTAATCGACGAGATCTTAGATAAAGCTTGCTTCAAATAGAATGGGAACAAAGACAATTGCCTGTATTTCAGTTATTTATTATTGTATTCAAGATCTTTTTTTATACAAATGTAGCGTTTTCTTCATACTTTTAAGAAAAAATACGGATAAAATTATTCGTCACGGTTTTGAAGGAATTCTCGAATTTTTTCTGTAACACGGCTCAGTAGGCGGCGCACACCTTCTTCGTCCATCGTTTTAGCTATCTTATTCCACCAGGTCGTCTGATTGATGTCTTTGACAACGTTTCCCTTTGCCTTGAGTCTCCTCTTCATGATTGCCCAGTATTTCTCAATAAGGCGGAACTGGGGGCAGTTGAGTGGGTTAAGGTTTTTCGGAACAAACTGGACCACTTTCTCTGCATACCATTCTTAAACGGCTTTGCTGTAATGACAGCTTGCCAAATCTGGCCAAAACATTACAGGATGGTCGTGGGATCGAATGAACGGCAAAATTCGTTTTTGGAGACACTCTTTTTGGTATAGTTCCGATGTCATTTGTCTTATTTGTAACGAAAACTTTCGTATTTTGCCGCAGGTGCAAATGCCCGGGCAAATCATAAATTTTCTTGCAAATTTGTCGGCAAAAACAAATTTAAATTTGGCTGGAACATCCCCCCGAGCCGTTGCCAAGTAAAATTTTTGACCTGGGATTTGGCCGAAGTCAGCCTTGACACAGGTTTCATCGTCCATCAGAAGACACCCATTGAACTTGGTCAGCACCTGGTCATATAGTTTCCGAGCACGAATTTTGACCACACTATTCTGTTTCATGGTCCGATTTGGTTGTTTGCTAGCTCGATACGACTTGATTCCTTTCCGGAGTCGAGTTCTCCTCACGGTACTATGGGCAGCACCGAATTTTCTGGCCAAATCACGGTCCGATAGATTAGGATTCCTCTTAATCGTCTTCAAAATCTTACCACGCAATTTCCGGTCGTCAGTTCGACTCCGACGATCGGCTTGAGGCTTCCGAATCGTCGTCAATGTTTTCTTATACCGTTTGATAACGCGCCATACGGTATTTCTGGGCAATTTCAGCTGTTTAGCTAGCCTAGATGCAGACCACAATGGATTTTCCAAATAACTGTGCACAATTTTTTTTCCTTCTGTCGGCTCCCATGTTGATTGTTTACAAAGTACAGTCGATTTTCGGAATGTCAAAAATCATACGTGAAGCTGACAAAATTCCCGACACGTGGGCGCCAAGAGCTTCCAAATCCTTCCACCAGGAGCGCCACAATATGAGCAAAAGTTTGTTCCAATTCTAAATGAAGCAAGCTTTAATCTCGGAAACAGTAAATATTTTTCAGCTTTGGATTTAAAATCTGGATTTTCCCAAGTACCAATTAACCCAAAATATGCAGCCAAGACAGCGTTTTCAACTCCAAAAGTCCACTTTGAGTTCACAAGAATGCCTATGGGTTTACGAAATAATCCATCTACTTTTCAGCGATTAATGAATACGGTGCTGTATGAAATAAAAGACGTGAAAGCTGTAGTCTACTTGGACGACATAATTGTTTTTGGTTCAACTATTGAAGATCATAACGAGAACTTGTGCAAAGTTTTGAGGGCATTGCGCCGGCATAATTTAAAAATCGAGCCAGGAAAATGTCAAATTTCAAAAACGGAAATAAAATACTTAGGTCATGCAATCGACAAGGAAGGCATCCGGCCTACGGAAGAAAACATTAAGGCAATTAAAGAAATGATAGCGCCCAGGACTGTGAAAGGAGTCCGCTCATTTTTAGGGACAGTAAATTTTTATGGAAAATTGCGAAAGAATGTGAAGTTGGACAAACGAGTGTCAAATAGCCTTTGAGGAACTAAGAAACTTTTTAACTTCAGATACACTGTTGGTAAGACCAAATTACAAAGACATGTTCGTAATCACAACAGACGCTAGTGAGTACGCAGTACTTTCTAATGAAAAATCGGTTGAGAGACCAATAGCCTACGCAAGCAGGGGCCTGGTAGGTGCCGAAAGAAGGTACCACACCATTGAAAAGGAGCTGTTGGCGATTGTATGGGCAGTAAACCGCTTCAGATATTATATTTACAATCAAAAATTCATTATCTACACTGATCATAGACCTCTCATTTCAATATGACACTTAAAAGAAACTTCGCCAACCCTTACGCGACTACGTCTAATATAACAGGGACTCGAAATAGATTTTCGCTACAAACAAGCTAAAGACAATGTTGTGCAGATTTTTTGTCGAGACTACCCGAGCAGGCCGAGTCCTTACACCCTATATCAGTCACTAGAAGCAAGCGGAGAACAATGAACTTGCGAAATGGAAAGACGCGGAAAATAAAACAACTCCCTCAAAACAACTTAAAGACGAATCAGGCAGGTTTACGTTATTTAAAAATAAACAAAGGACAGAATGGAATCTGAACATGGACTGATTAGAAAACATCTATTTTGGATGGGACGAAGAAGAAGACTTAGGAGCATCTTCTTATTTCGAAGAATATGAAATATGCATAAATAGCAATGATATCAAATTTAATCTGTTGAAATTTTCAAAACATAAAACTAAAGAAAGCGATTTTGATGGAACTTTTGTAATATTAAACAGTAGATCAGCATACAAAAAAGTAGCCGAACTGGTAGATTTACCACACGCTTTGAAAGACTATTTGAATGGAAGAATATTCGCAATTCCAGAACATAAAATATGGGGATTAGTTTTAAATGGCTCAAGTAAACCACTAACCGACACAGAAATTCTATTAGATGGGTTAGTAGATGGTTTCAGTAATTGTCCCGAAGACATGAGAGGGGCGAAAAACATTCAGATAATTTCCTACCGAAATATGCAGAAAATTCCCTAATCAAATGTGCTGAGGTTCATCGCAGAAAAATTTGATAATATTTTCATACTATACGCACCGGAAAAAGACAGAATGTGGGTGCCGGAAAAAGTTCGCGAAACTTTATTGAAAGAATTCCACGATGCTCCTCTAGGTGGACATGTTGGAGGCAAACGGTGGCAGAGCGTATGAGTCAACTATACCAATGGACTATTAGGCGCAAAGATAACAAAAAATATGTAAGACAATGTGATTCTTGTCAGAAGAATAAAATTGGCCGTTCAAACAAAATTCCAATGAAAATTACTACGACATCATTGGAACCATTCAAGAAGCTGTACATGGATATAGTAGTACTCCCAGAGTCTGACTAGGGTAACGAATACGGCCTTGTTATGCAGGACGTTAGTTCATTAAAGAAAAATATCTGTAAAATTATAAAAATTAAGAAAACTACTACAACACGGAGAACCCTTCGAGTAGTAATAATTGCGATATCGCAGTTTTTGATTTTTGCAATAGTTGATATAACTAATTTCGTTTTGATTCAACCAATATGGTTTTTGATTTGCATATATTCAAGTAGTTGAAAAATATGTTGTTTTGAATGCTGTCGAATGCCGGAGACAGTTGAAAGCAAAACAATAATCGCAATGCAAAATCAACAACTTTTTTAGTTGAAATCTGTTCGCGTCGCTTCAAAATGTCAATGAAAACAACATCGATGGTTAAAGCGTTTGGTGAAATTGTGCTCATTCGATTTGAGAAATTTATGATAACAAGTGTTTATCTAAAAGCGGTGTTGTGATAAAGTTAACCTTGTTTAAGATGAAAAAGATTTGGTGACAAATTAGAAAATGTTAATGAATGATCATCTCGTAATCTTTCAGGTATGCGCAAATATTTTATGCATCAAATTCGATCATTGATTTACTTTCAGCAGACTGTTTTACTTCCAGCTGTTTGATACCAATGATGATGTTCATGCATTAGCAATAAAACGCTTTTTGACATGAATTTAATTTATAAAAGTAACAGGAGCGAAGGGTTTCAAACACACAGAACGCGCTGCGATTGAATGGCGCGTTTGAATTGCCGTCGCAAAATTCCAATTCCCAGCGGTTGATGCACCCAAGATCATATAAATTGACTAAAATTATCAGTGCATAACTTTAGTTCAACCGCATCAATCTTTCAATACTCATTTTAGGTAAATTTAATGATTTTGCTAATTTACTCGCCCCTCCGGGGCCTTTTGCTGATTAAAAATGTTTTTTACATCAATCATTTCCGATCGAATCAGAAGTATTTTTTTAGAATTTAGATCTTTACTGATCTTGACTTGACATGATCATGATCATACAAAAATCAAAATCTCTTAGAGATCAGATCAGTTCTGATTTCGTAATGATAATTTATTCCTTGGTTAAGATCACTTGAAATCAGCAGTGATAGGTGGTTTTCCCAGCCCTAATGATATTACATGTCAATATAAAATACTGTTTATATTTTAACAACGATATTTATTTCATGAATCTCAACATACCGAACTTGTTTCAAATAACATAGATCATGACGTGTATCAGTAAGTAGATTTTGATTATTTTCGCAAAGCAATAACATTGTTCGAGTTGATTCAACTATTTGCAATGTTTAAAACAAATAAAACCGATTTATTTTTCAACTAACAGAATTTTGTTTCTATAACAAACCAGTTATTTCAACTAAAATATTTGTTGAAATTGAAAGGTATGTGTCATCACTAATTGACAGCATTTTTTTCCAAAAGGTTTAATTAGTTGTTTCAACCATCGTTTCTGCTAATCGAAAAACTAAAATGACAGTTTAGTTAAAACATCAATCGATTAGTTGTACCAAATTTTAACCAATCGAATTCAGAAAATCAACTAATATTCTGGTTGAAATGGGATCGCGGGTGGTTGCGTGTAGTACATATCATCCGCAGGCAAATCTCGTCGAAAGATCCAATAGAGAATTGAAAACATATCTTAGAAAATATGTGGGTAACGATCCTAGCATATGGGACCAACTTTCACCATTTTTTTCATTTGAATATAATACTACGATTAACGCATCAACGGGTTACACTCCGCTTGAGTTATTACATGGGAAACGAGCGAATATTCCTAATTCAATGTATAAATATAACAATGATGAAATGTACTATGAAAATTATGAGAATGAAATGCGATCAACATTCAAGCGATTGCATCATCAAGCACGAGAAAATTTAATTAAGTCCGAAAAAAAAGTAAGGAGTTGTATGATAAAAATTCGAGCGAATGGTAACCGATGTGGGGGTTTATAATAAATTTAGAACAGTCAACTGTGAAAAGGTGTTTTACACTGACGAATCAAACATCAACGAGTCCACAGGCTTCGGCATCTTCAATCAAAACATCACCGCTTCTTACAAACTCAGTGATCCGGCTTCAGTTTACGTCGCAGAATTAGCTACTATTCAGTACACCCTCGAGATCATTGAAACCATGCCCAAAGACCATTACTTCATTGTCACGGACATTCTAAGCTCAATAGAAGCTCTCCGGGCAATGAAGCCAGGAAAGTATCCCCCATATTCCCTGGGGAAAATACGGGAACATTTGAGAACTTTATCTGAACGGTCTTATTTAATATCGTTAGTCTGGGTCCCTTCGCATTGTTCCATTCCGGGCAATGAAAAGGCAGAATTATTGGCTAAAGTGGGCGCATTGGAAGGTGATATTTATGAAAGACCAATCTGCTTCAATGAAAACAATGAATTGTCAGAAAACTTTCGAAAGTTGGCAAACTTCATGGACGAATGACGAACTGGGACGATGGCTACACTCCATTATCCCTAAGGTATCGACGAAACCTTGGTTCAAGGGGATGCACATGAGTCGTGATTTCATTCGCGTTATGTCACGGCTCATGTCAAATCACTATACATTCAACACACATCTCCGGCGTATCGGGATCGTGGAGAACGGGCTCTGCACCTGTGGCGACGGTTATCAGGACATCGAGCATGTCATGTGGTCGTGCGTAGAGTATCGTGACGCCAGGTCGAAGCTACTGGAATCCCTCAGGGCCCGAGGTAGACCGCCTGAGGTGCCGTTCGGGATGTGTTGGCGAGTCGGGATATTTCATATATGCTTCTCATATACCAGTACCTTAAACACATTGATATACAAGTGTAATGTGTTATTCCTCGCTCAGAAAATATAATCTTCACCTACAGGTTCGACACTAACATCCGCCTGATTCTCTCGATCCCCGTCCCTGTCCAACATCTTCATTGGAATTAACAAGATCTTTTTTTTTGTCACTAACTTTTTCGTTCCCCTTTCACTGTTTTTTCACCATCTCGATGGCAACTAATTAGATCTCTGTCGTTTTCAAACATTTTGTTCCCACACCCCTTTTTTACCCCATTTCCCACAATATTTACTTCTTTTTTTCATTCTCTTCCGTAACATCACCATCACCGGAAGACCGCTCCAGTCAATGACCAGCATGCGGGCCACCCGCCGGGCCTTCGTAGCCTGGGGGTGTTTCCCGCGAACCATCACGGACCAAAGAATGCGGACAACATAGAAAATTACCATCGCCATCTGGAATCATCTCATCCTAAATTCAATTCACCGGCCACTACCGATCGCCAGGTACTATATTACATAATGATACTACTCTAGTTTTAAGTTAGACGATAATTAAGATTAGTAAATACCCTTGGCATCTTAGAGCTTAAGCAGTGTGCCTTAATATTATATTATATTATTGAATAAAAAAAAACCGATGTGGGGGGACTTAGTGTTAGTCAAATTCAATCCCTCAGGCGCAGGACAGAAATCACAATCACTTTGGAGAGGACCATATGAAGTAGTCGCTCTACCTATTGAACGAACAACTAAAATTAAAATTCAAACAGGCTTGAGAAGATCCATAGTAATCGATTGAAAAAATATACCGAATGATCGATGAAAAAAGAAACAAAACTCGTAATCACTCGGAAGATTTTAAATATAAATATAAATAGAATTTTAACAGAGAAGATAACCTTTAATCCAGTATAACTGTATAAGAATAGTGATTACTGTGTACAAACAAAAACAAATAAACAATAAAAATTAGCGAAGACTGTACACAAACAAAAAACAAATAAACAATAAAAATTAGCATATTATAAGACAATATACAAAATGTAAGCACGAAATAGTAGAATAAAAATCGAATTGAAGTTTATTAGTCATGAAAAAGTGTAACAAAAGAAAGACTTTTAAACCAAGTATGAGATTTTGTAACACAAAATCAAGATGAAATTCAAGCTAACAAAATATGAGATTTTAGAGGACAAAATCAAGATGAAATTCAAGTTAACAAAATATGAAAATTATTAGCGAAAAATATATTCGACAAAGCGATATTGTTTGAATATGCTACAAAAAAGTGTAGATAGGTTAATGTTAAACCGGACAAAAGTTATTTTATTATTTATTCAATTTATATTAAGATTTAAATTAAATCAAAATATGTGAAAATATGAATTTTTGCCTTTCTCATATAGAGAGGTTATGCAATCACTGTGAAAATCTTTTGAATCGAGGCCCGGAGGGCCGAGTGTCATGTACCATTAGACTCAGTTCGTCGAAATCACAAAATGTCTGTGTGTGTATGTATGTATGTGTGTATGTGATAAAGAATGTCGTTCAATTTTCTCAGAGATGGCTGAACCGATTTTCACAAACTCTAATGAAAGATCTTAAGGTCCTATACAAAGTTCCTGAGTTTCATTTGGATCCGACTTCTGGTTCCGGAATTACAGGGTGATATGCACCAAAAAAGGATAAAATAGTCACACACGTTTCTCAAAGAAGACTGAACCGATTTTCACATACTTCGATTCAAATGAAAGGTCTTATGGCCTCATACAATTTTCCTAAATTCCATTTGAATCCGACATCCGGTTCCGGAATTACGAGGAAATATGTGCAAATTTATTAAAAAATGCGCTCATATTTTCTCGGAAATTTCTTCACCGATTTTCACAAACTAAGTAGCAAATAAAAGATCCTAAAATTATTTAAAATGTCCCTGAAAAGTTGATCCAGATCCGACTTCCGGTTCCGGTATTACAGGGCAATTAGTGAAAATGTTCAATTTCATAGGTATTTTTACAAGCGATAGCGAAAGGAGGTGCACACATTCATAAAGCTTACTGCTAAATTCATCTAGTTGGCAGAACTTGTTAGTTAGAGAATATATAAATTTAGTTTGAGACCACTAGTCCCCGGTTTCCGCTTCGGAAAGCACCGATAATGATAAAAAAAATCTCCAAAAATGAAGCTCACTCCGATTTCTCAGCAACGGTTTAGCCGATTGCCATGAATCATGAGTCAAATTGAAGCTCTCATTGTCTTCAAATATACTGTGCAATTTCATCCAGATCAGACTTCCGGTTCCGAAGTTATAGGCCGATGACTGTCAAAACATTCAAATCGTCATTCAAAATGACGATGCTTGTACGTGTCGGTTTATGCGGTTTTGCTTCGTTCGCCGCGTGCTTTATTCAATTTCGTGTAGCGTGCAGGGTTGCCACATTTAAGTCTTAATTTTTCAGGTAAGCAATATGTAAATTTGTCAATTTTGTATTTAATTTGTACCTATTTGTTACAAGATCACGATAACAATGCTTTTGTATAAAAGTACACTTATTGCCTTTCTCATATAGAAAGTTTGAGCAATCACTTGAAAAATTGACTCATGAAAATTGGCCCGGAGGGTTTTAGTGTTCTATATCGTTCGACACAGTTCATCGAGTTGAGTAATGTATGCTTCTGTGCATGTATATGTGTGTATGTGTGTGTGTGTCAAATAATGTTAAAGACAATTTAGTTATATTTACAGATGCCAAAAATGTATGCACACTACTTTTAAAACCGTTACAAGCAGAAAACAACTAGATAGTACAACTACTGAATCAGATACCAAACGCTAATATTATCAAAATATACATTCAATAGATACCAGGACATATTGGCTTGATAGGAAATGGTCGCGCTGATAATGCAATCGTCGGTTGTTCTTGATGCCGAACGTACGTTTTATCTGATTGCGCTACTCGAGAGTCGAACGGAAATTACACTCGTCTTTTTTCCCAAACTCGATTTGATTGTGCCGCGTCGCGTGAGTGGTTTCCGTGTTGAGGCGTGGAAACACTTTCAAGATAGACTATTCGGCCTTCCCCATCAAGCCGTCTTTCGAAAAAGTTCATGGGTTCTGTCGTACAGCACTGTGAGGAGCAATCACATACAAGAATATCTTGTGTCCAAAACAAAAAACTACTTGTTCAAAAGAGTTACGCAAACGTTGCAAGCCAAAAGTAGCAATGTTAACGAAATTGACGAATCGACTACATCCATACTCAGCCGAAAGCTTCCGACCGGCTGGTAAAAAACCACATCGGGACAGCGACGATGACATGGAGTAGAAGTAATAAACAATTGGCTCCCACATCATTTAACGTCGCTTCCATCAACATTGGTACCATCACGAAACCCCACGAAAATAAATGCGCTTTATACCTTCATCAGCAACCGCTGCCGCGATATCGTGTGCTTACAAGAAGTAGAGAACGAACAACTCTCCTTGACGGGTTTCGTCGTTTTTTGCAATGTTGATCACATGAGAAGAGGAACTGCCAGCGCTCTGAAAGAACAGATCCAGGTCTCTTACGTCGAGAGAAGTTTAGACGGGCGGCTCATTGCACTGAGAGTATAAGATACGACGATCTGCAATGTTTACGCTCCCTCCGGTTCCTTCCAACACGGTGAAACTGTCGAGATTTACACAGTCGAGTGCAAAGGTAGGAGTAAGAGAGTGTTTTCTTATGTTTATTTATATCTACTAAGCAAAAAACGAATTGAAACAATCTCGATGTGATTATCAATTGATGTGCAAAATCATCAAATGCGATAAATAAAAGGGAAACATCACGTCTAATGTCATTTTCTGGAAACAGATAATAATAATAATAATAATAATAATAATAATAATAATAATAATAATAATAATAATAATAATAATTATTATTATTATTATTATTATTATTATTATAATTATTATTATTATTATTATTATTATTATTATTATTATTATTATTATTTTTATTATTATTATTATTATTATTCATAATAATAATAATAATAATAATTATAATAACAGAAATATATTTGCGAAGGAAATAGTTTTTTAGTTCACTTATCTTGTCACAAAATTTAAAAATCTTTCTCCTTCTTCCAATTTCTATCATTTCCAGCTTCACGTATTATGGCGACCAGCTTTGCAAAATCGAAAAGGGACACTAGATGACAAGTGTCTCACCGAAACTTTTTTTACACTACCGGAACTATAAATGCAGAAATCTATCGATCTGAGTGTCTCCAGAACAGATTACTGCCTTTATCTAGAAAGCATAGTACACTTCCACTGTTTAGGCCGGATTTAGCGTCGGCTCATTATGCCAAAACCACTCATTATGCCAAAACCACTCATTATGCCAAACCACTCTGTAAACTGTGAAGAAAGATCGGAACTTGTTCCGATCGTAAAGAAAAAAGGTCCGCAGACAAGCGAAGCTTTTAATATCCGAAATTGATTCTTACAATTAAAATCACTCCTTTCACCGTGTTTTCTCAGTACAGTTGAATCGTACTATTAGATATAAGAACATTTGCACACTTTTCACGTTTACTTCTCATACTAATTCTCAATTTTACATACTCTAACTTTTTAGCCTATCACTAACGACTGATACTGAGATATTTGTACAATTTACGCGGTTCCGATTTTTCTTCATCCACTAGATATAAATTTTAGTTTCCGTCGCGCACTTCTGTCTTGCTGGACAGTCACGGTCTAAAGAGATCGATTCATTTCCCGCTAAGCTGTTTTATTCACTACTGTTGTGAGACACGACTGACATTTATCGGAATGCAACCAAAATTCCCGACAAAAATGCATACTTTGACAGGTCGCTTATTGTTTGGCAACACGGTCTCAGGTGGCTCCATCTTTGGTCGAACCTCCCCAAGCCTCCATGCTCAAACCCTTATAGAGTCAGCACAAGAATGGTGTAATCGACACGGTCTGACGGAAGGTACCCTGCCACTGCTATTCTGCGTAGCATGACACTCATCGAGTTCCAGGTGCGTTACCCAAGAGAGGGAGAGTAACTCGCTTACGAGTAGCAAAGGGGAAACTGGGTAGAGAGAAATTGGTGGTGGAGCCAACAAGTAATTTACATGAAACCCACAGGGTTACAGTACCCCGTCACCTCAGTTCTAAATACATAATATGTATTTTGAAGAGTACGGTTTATTCACCACTCCTAAATTTCGTCTGCTCCAAAACTATTTACATCTGTGAATAGTTTGGAATGCTCAGTTTTTTTTATCTGTTCTCTATACTCTCCTACTCTTCTGAGAGTAGAGAATAAGAAATAACTGTCGCTCAGCCCATGAGTTGCCCGAACGTCAAAACCCTTAAACTGGTCGAGTTTTCCAACATCTTAACGGTAACGCGCGAAATATCCACAAAATCGTACTCTTCTAAGTTTTTCTGTCCCTCGTATATTATAGATTTTGTGAAGAGATTAGAAAAATCAAGCTGTTTATTCCGTGCAAGTGAAACTCTGAAATACTGGGTGACATCCGGTACTTGTGCATCGGACTGACTTTAGATGATCGTGGTAGGGTGCAGTTCCGCATAGCTTCGGCCGAACTATACGTTGGAATACCCCTAGGATAAGTTTTCTTATTATTTACGTTTACCAGAAAATATATATTTTTTTCTTTTTTTTCAGGTTTATGCGGGTTTTAGGTCAGCTGATGAGAATACTCCTATAGATTTGCCTTCTTCATTCGCTAACTCGTATGAATTGGTACCTACCCGAGCTATTACCGTGCAAGGGAGATAAAGAGGTCCTAATTTGGCATTGTAATTTTCGGGAGCAGATGAATGCCGAAAATTCCTTTTGAAAACTTTCTGGCCCACTGCGTAGTAAGGTGTTTTTGTGCTGCTACGTAAATTGTAGTATTTACGGTTTTTTCATAACTTTTGCGTAAATTTTTATATACTGTGTCCCTAATAAATTTATCCACATTCCCTTTTCTTTCCAATCTCTCTTCTTCTGTCACCTCTTCCGTATCCCTATCCATTCGATGTTCCTCCCCTTTATCTATTATTTCATGTCCGAATAATATCCTATACGGACTAAAACCGGTCGCGGTGTGCGGTGAATTATTCAACAAAAATTCGATTACCGAAACCTTAGTATCCCATAACTTTTGGTCTTTTTGTACGTAGGTTCTGAAGCACGCATTTATTGTACGATATAATCGTTCAACCGGATTGGACTGCGAATGGTGTCGCGAATTTGTCCAGTGTTGTACTTTATATTTTTCCAATAGGGTTTTAAAGTTTTTGGATAAAAACGTGGTAGCGTTATCCGAAATCAAATACTCTGGAGTGGAGTATCTACGGAACCAGCTTTCGTCCAGAATTTCGCATACTAAGGCAGCGGATATCTTTCGAAGAGGGAATAACAGACAGAATTTTGAAAATAAGTCCATAAGCACCAGTAGGTGGGAATTTCCTCGTTTACTTCGTGGCAGCGATTGGATGAAATCCAATGCTACTATTTGAAAAGGTTTAGTAGTGATGCGCTGTAGGCCCATAGGTGGCTGTTGTGATCGGTTAACCGGTTTACATTGTTTGCATACCGTACACTGGCGAATATAAGACCTGACATCTTCCGATAACTTTGGCCAAAAGTATCTCTTTTTGATTCGCGCTATCGTTTTCTCGGCCCCAGGGTGAAGGACATCATCATGTTCCTCGATCAATACTTTTTCCTTGATATCCGAAGGAACACATGTTTTCCACTCAAACCGATAATCCAATGTATCTTCTTGCGTGGAAACCAATTTCTTTAAGTTACCCTGCACTACCTGGAAATCTTTGAACTTTTCAGGTTCCTCTTGAACTTTTCTGAGCATTCGGCTATACCAATCTTCTGTAGAAGCTCGCTCTGACATCATTTCCACAACGCGCGATAGCGCATCTGGGATGATATTCTCCACCCCTCTGCGGTGTTTAATCGTCATGTCGTGGCGCTGTAATTCAATGCTCCATCGACAAAGTCGTGAAGAGGTTCGCCAGCTACTGCGTAGAATGTACGTAAGAGCTGATGCGTCCGTGTATACCGTGAATGGAACACCCTCGTTATAACATCTGAACTTTTGAATGGAGTTTAGTACTGCCAAGGCCTCCTTCTCGGTAGCACAATATCTTTGTTGTGCTCCACTTAGTTTCTGGGAGTAATACGCCACCGGTTTATCGATTTCCTCATACATTTACGTAATTACCCCTGTTATAGCCGCATCACTGGCATCACAGTGAATGCTAAAAGGTTTATTAAAATCAGGGCTAGTTAAAATAGGAGCAGTTATCAGTAGCTCTTTGATTTTAAAAAACCGTTTCGGCTTGCTCATTCCAGTTCACAGTTCTCGGTTTATTTTTCAAGAGTTCTGTTAGTGGATGAACCACCTCGCTAAAGTTTGCAATGAAACGCCTGTAATAATTACACATGTCTAGGAATCTACGCACGGCTCTAAGAGTATGTGGCCGTTCGTAATTTACAATAGAGACTACACGATCGGGGTTAGCGCGCAGACCAGTATTTGTTAACAAATACCCTAAATATGGGACTTCAGTCACGCAGAATTGCGATTTCTGTAAATTAATGGAAAGATTCGCTTTTGAAAGTCTGATTGCGACCTCCTGAAGCAATCGTATATGTTCTTCGAAGGTACTACTGACGATGATAATATCGTCCAGATATATAAAAACATGTGGTTCTAATTCTCCGGACCCTAATACCCGGTCCATAAGTCGTGATAGGGTCGCTGGACTATTCACCAACCCAAAAGGCATCCGAGTAAACTGCAAAAGGCCTCTGCCTAATACTGCGAAGGCTGTATATTTTTTTTGATTTTGGATGTAAGGGTATTTGAAGGAATGCTTGTGAGAGATCGATGGTCGAAATGAAGTTACAGGGACCGAGACGGCTAAGGATTCTTTCGGCATGTGGCAGAGGATATGAGTCTCGGATTGTACGCTCGTTTAGTTCTCGTGCATCTAGGCAAAGCTGAACGGTGCCATCAGTTTTGTCGACTGGTACCAATCTTAACGCCCAGTCGCTGTAAGATTTTTCAATAATACCGGCCTCAAGCATGCTATCTAATTCTTTGTTAATCTCCTCCTGTCGTTTGGGGGACATTGGAAAAGGGTTGATGCGGGCAGGTTTCAGTTTTTTTGCTTCATCGGTCAATTCAATTCGGTGACAAATTAGTGGGGCATGTTCTAACAACCCTTTAGTAGCTGCCTTGAACTGGGATTTAATTCGGTCTAATTCTGACCTCTGATTTTCTGATAGTTCTACTCCCGAAGTTATTTCCATATTTTCCGTCTTTTCGGTTTTTACTGTAGGTACAACTTGAAAAGCTTTCCAAAAGTCTGCACCCAAAATCAGACGACGTTTCAGTTCAGGGGCTATTAAAGTTGGTATTATTTTGGTCGAATTATTGAAGGTCATGGGTAGATCAACACAACCTTCCACGTGTAATCTTTCTCCACTAGCTGTGTTTAGTTCTATATTCGTGTCATAGATTCTGAATTTACCCTGCCGAATTAAACCTTTAGCTCCTAACCCTAATATGCTTCGATGAGCCCCGCTATCCAGTAACCCAATTACAGGGATATCATATATGTAATTTTTTACAAAAGGACGTCCATCCTCGCTTAAATTAATGAAAATTTCTTCAAGCTGGGTTTCTACATCTGAGATGTACTCGCCGTTTTCAACCCTGCTATAGCCACTAAGGTACAAGTCATTTTCTCGAGCACTCTGATGAGGGTTTTGTCTACTAGTATGACTCGCTTGCCCTCTCAAGCAGTCTCCTGGCCGTTTTTTGCACACCATGGACAATTTCGGGTTTCCACATTGTGAAACCCACACTTGTGGCAATATTTATGCTTGGGACGATCACATTCTGATTGATGATGACCCCTGAGACGGCAGTTAAAGCACATTCCCTCTTTTGGAGGTATATACTTCTCAACCAAAACCTTCAAACCCTTCGAATCATCTACCTTATTCTTTTCCTCATACTGTGTTCCTTTCTTCTCCTTAGTTGGATGTTTATTTCCCGGTTCCTCTTCTGACCTATCCTCTTTATTAGAATTTTCACTGGGAGAAGTGTGATCATCTGGTGGCCTAGCCCTCACTTCGGTAATCTGGGAACGGTTTCGAGTTGGAATCGGATCATTTACATTATTAGAGTATTTGAACCAATATGTAGAATCAAGTTTCCTCCCTAACTTTTTAAGATCGGCCAAGTTGTCCGTGTTAGATGCGATCGCGTGACCTTTGTAGTCCGCCCGTAGATTACGGTAGACTATTTCAATTTATTTTGCTTCGGAAATCGATTTCGTTAAAGAATTGAAAATTTTTTGCATTTCAGTTAAATAGTCCTGAAAGCGTTCTTTAGGACCTTGTTTTCGCGAGATAGCTCTAATTTAATTTACGTGATCGTGCTCTAGACTGAGAAACTCGCGCTTAAGTTCGCGTACGAGTTCTCTCCAGTTCGTAAAATCTTCGTTTTCTATGCCGGTCATGTACCATGTTTTGGCTTGATCTTTGAAAAGGTAAATTGCTGAACGAAAGAGTTCTCGATCGGCGACTTTTTCTGATTTGGCGTAAAATTCTACTTCTTTGATAAACCTCATAAGACCCTGTCCACTATCTTTCCCTTCATATCGTAAATTCCATTCCGAGACCGGCCGGCGTCGATGTTGTAAATATCGACGTCGTCCTGAATGTTCTACCTTACTATCACTTCCGGTTTGACTTGAATCGGATGTCACTGTTTCTGATGTTTCTGGCTGTGGTATTGTCCTAGCCTTTTTTTTGGATTTTAAGTCTATTCTACGAATGATTTTCTCTTCCTGCTGACCGAACACGTGGGAAGGGGGGGGGGGGACTGAGGATACCACCCTATTGGGTATGGGACATACGTGCCAGGAGCCCACCCGTTATATAGAGGGAAACGTTTATATGTTTGATTTCGTTCACGCACTGACTTAAGTAGAAAACTGACTACGACGAGTAGAAAATTTTGAAGATTTACTCTGTTGTTTGACGTTTTCCGAATTTTCCGGCTCTAGATCGCTATGGTTTAAATCTTGAGAGTTAGATCCCGACGAATTTCCGAGATTTTTATTTCCTAGCTGTCCTACCTCCTTCAAGTTGGAGAGAGTTTGGGTAATTTGTTGTACCATCTCCTCCCTGATTTCTCGTATTGGCGGAAATGGAGAAAAATAACTATTCATCAAGTTTCTTATTATTCCTACCATTTTATCAACATCTAAGAGATCATCATCCTGATCTACTACTTCCTGGATTCTTCTTGGTCTGAAAAAATAGTGGGCTAAGCGTGTTTTCAAACTATCTTTTAAACCGTCGTAACGCACGCTGCCTTCCAGATAACCTCTAATATTATTTAAATTGTTATCAATGATCTTAATTTCATCATTTACTGATATGTCACTCCTGAACACATCCGTATCCGTAACGTATTTCTTTTTTTCTTCTTTAATGCGATCCCTCAGTCTTCTCTGTAAAACCGAGCGACTGTCTGTTTTTTCAAATTGAACCGCACGAATTTGAAGTTCGTATTCCAATTCCGATCTTTCTAGATGGCGAACTAGAAGATTTTTGTATAATGCTTGAATTTCTAAATCCATCTTATGACTTTGTGAACTTAGAGTATTAAATTCAATTCAGTTATAACTCGTACGTTGGAAGAACGACGACAAGTTTTAAATCGGTTACGATTTTTACCCCCGTGGTGTAAAGTTAATGTACTTCTCTGCCTAACAATTTTAGTTGGGCGCCAATTGAAACTCTCTCTATGGTTTATTAAAACCGCTGGCTCCTATGTTTTAGGAAATCGCTGGGAATGCTCTAAGGGTCGCTTACACCGTACGCAGATCGAATACTTACACCACCCTCATACCACCTCTTTTAGCAGGAACGGGCTTAGTCCATTAGACCAACAGGGTTTCCACCGGACTTCGGCAAAACAACTCCACAACTAGGGATGCTCAAAAGCGGACTGAATCAAAACCCTTTCGAGGTAACCGTCATGCAAGAGCATTTAAGTATGGCTCTTTGCAGCCAGGGAAATCGTAATGGGAGCGAGAACCAGGGTAAATTGTTCAATAATCACCTGCTTTAATTTCATCCTCTTCTAAATGCCCTAGTCTAACTTTTGACTTACTAACTAAATTCAAAAGATCTTTTCATACTTACTACTGACGTCACCCGATACCTGGTACATCCGCTTGTCTGTGGTTGTCCCTGTCGCTTGTTGGCCTGTTAGCCGAATTTTCAGGAATCGGCTACCTTCGTTTCCATAGAACCGTTTGTTGAGTTGGGCCGTTGGAATTTCGTTCAACGTGGTCTCTTCGGTACTCGCTGTACCCATCACCATCAATTCTGGCTTGCGATGTGTGTTTTCTCTTGGCGACCTCGTGCTGCTCACAATGGCGCCAAACTACGGTCGATACTAGCCTCGCTCCAAAATGGCGTTAATCGACGATGGACGCTTAGTTGGTTGTTATGGCGGTCGATCGCTGGCGTTTCTTTGGTAAGTTCACTCCACGCCGTAACCCGTTATATAAACTGTGAAGAAAGATCGGAACTTGTTCCGATCGTAAAGAAAAAAGGTCCGCAGACAAGCGAACCTTTTAATATCCGAAATTGATTCTTACAATTAAAATCACTCCTTTCACCGTGTGTTCTCAGTACAGTTGAATCGTACTATTGGATATAAGCACATTTGCACACTTTTCACGTTTACTTCTCATACTAATTCTCAATTTTACATACTCTAACTTTTTAGCCTATCACTAACGACTGATACTGAGATATTTGTACAATTTTCGAGGTTCCGATTTTTCTTCATCCACTAGATATAAATTTTAGTTTCCGTCGCGCACTTCTGTCTTGCTGGACAGTCACGGTCTAAAGAGATCGATTCATTTCCCGCTAAGCTGTTTTATTCACTACTGTTGTGAGACACGACTGACATTTATCGGAATGCAACCAAAATTCCCGACAAAAATGCATACTTTGACAGGTCGCTTATTGTTTGGCAACACGGTCTCAGGTGGCTCCATCTTTGGTCGAACCTCCCCAAGCCTCCATGCTCAAACCCTTATAGAGTCAGCACAAGAATGGTGTAATCGACACGGTCTGACGGAAGGTACCCTGCCACTGCTATTCTGGGTAGCATGACACTCATCGAGTGCCAGGTACGTTACCCAAGAGAGGGAGAGTAACTCGCTTACGAGTAGCAAAGGGGAAACTGGGTAGAGAGGAATTGGTGGTGGAGCCAACAAGTAATTTACATGAAACCCACAGGGTTACAGATTAGTGTACGACGGATACTATCAAAATAAAGGAATAGAAGGACAGAAATGTTAGAATTCTGATCGAAACATCTTCCAAGCCACTCTTGCTCTGAAAGACTGAATAACTGATTTGCGCTGCCGTCGTCAAGCCGGTAAACTCATCAGCCTCGATCTGGACCACGCGTACGATAGTATATGGCACTCATTTAATTTCCGAGCCATGGAATCATTCGGAATTGATGAAGATCTTACAAACTTACTTTCTTTAATCGCAAGCCGATCTACATTGCTTTTTCTTATCAGTGGGCATCTTTCACGGTCGTTTAAAATTCAGCACTCAGTACGTCATTGTTAAAGGAGCTCTAACGAGTCTGCGGTAATGATTTGCTGGTGGCTTACGCAGACGATATCAGCGTAATCATAACATCAAACGAGCAGATCGAAGCGATGAGAGCGTTGTTCATGCGTTTCGTGCTCAACTCAACTGGAGACTGGGAAGGGCAAGATTCTTAATACGTACATGTCATCGATACTACCACCACTTGCATTACACACGGCTAAAATTACATCAACGATGGGAACCTTTTTATGGAGAAGAATGATAACCCGCGTCCCAATGATGCAGTTCACCCACATCAGAGAGGAAGGTAGACTGAAACTTTAACTACCAGCGCTGAAGTGCAAACCGTTAGCAGTTAACCGGCATCTCCGTGAGATCCAACTTTGAAACAGCTCTCCTCATCACAACGATCGGAACTGTATCTGATAATGAACGAGAAGATCGAGCACCGCAAACTGTTGTTCGCTATGCATCGTACTACAGATGAATTCAGCACAGACTGTAGAAATCAAACGGAAGAGATCATCTGCCTCAAATTTTGTAACGTTGCTCGTGTTGCGCCGGCTTAGGTGGCCCTACAGCAGAGGTTAACAGGTATCACAAACGGATGTCAACGTCTATCGTTCGAAAATCTCGTTAGACCTGCTCTCAGTGGCTCATAAAAAAAGAGTGCAAGTTTCGAATATATTTATAAAGTACACCTGCTTCGTAAATGAAAGACACGGTAGGATATATGTTGCTGAAACAATGTTTCAGCTTGATTTGTAAATAATGAATGCTAATCTAATTTAGGATCTAGCAATTAACATAAATATTATACAAAAGATAAATACTGCTAAAATGGGAACGACAAAAACTTCAGTAGAACACAGGTGGAATAACGAATAATTGCATCTGATAAAGGTAAATTTCACATTGACCACTCGAAAACAATCATTAACTAACCTTGGTTTAAGAGACTAAACTCTCAACTATAGATACGAAACAAATGGGATGTATTAGAACAGCATAACAGTTCGGCTGAAAAGTTCGTATCGTTTAAAAGAAAAACACATTTTTTTTACCAAAATTCAAGTTTTCATTATTCAACATAATTGCCATCAGAGGCGATAGAGCGATTATAGCGATCTTCCAACTTTTCGCTACCATTTTTGTAGTACGATTTGTCCTTTGCCTCAAAATAGGCCACAGTTTCAGCGAATACCTCTTCATTGTTTCTAAATTTTTTACCAGCGAGCATTCTCTTGAGGTCTGAGAACAGGAAAAAGTCACTGGGGGCCAAATCTAGAGAATACTGTGAATGAGGGAGCAATTCGAAGCCCAATTCGTTCAATTTCAGCATGGTTTTCATCGACATGTGACATTGTGATTGTGAACTCACGCGGCATCCATTTTGCACAAAGCTTTCTCATATCCAAATATTCGTGAATAATATGTCCAACACGTTCCTTTGATATCTTTAGGGTGTCAGCTATCTCGATCAACTTCACTTTACGGTCATTGAAAATCATTTTGTGGATTTTTTTTACGTTTTGTCGTGAATACGACTTACTTTACTATGGGGTGTCTTTTCAAAATTATCCATATGGAATAATGAGCAGAACTTAATCGTGAATATCTCGACTTGTATTAATGGTAGCAACATAATTCTTTCACCATTTCATCAAAAATATGATCAGGAATTTAGGATAATATTTTGAACAGTGTGATATAAGCACAAATAACTCAAAAATTATGTTTTCTCAAAATTTCAAATTAATGCGGAAACTCTTTACTTTCGCTTCGGTTTTTCGCGCAAGGACGACGATTTTGAGGTAGTCAGGCACATATCTTCAACTGAATGCGTATAAAAGGGGAACCGTGGTGAAAATCGATCATTTCTTTTCGTGCGTTCGATGGAAGCAGACGTCGTGGGAGTTGAACCTTCAACCAGCAGCGACGGAAAGTGCAACTTCTGCACGGTTAAAACATCAAACGCTCAGGTCGCAACTCTCATTCGCTTGCTGGCCTTCAAGGCGAGAAGGCTGCCATCGCGAGAGTTAAACCATCAATCAGCAGCGACGGAGAGAGCGCCTTCTGCGTTGTTTAAACCCCAAACGCTCAGGTAGCAACTCTCATTCGCTTGCTGGTCATCAAGGCGAGCAGACTGCCATCGCGGGAGTTAAACCATCAACCAGTAGCGAAGGAGAGTGCACCTTCTGCGTGGTTAAAACCTCAAACGCTCAGGTAGCAACTTTCATTCGCTTGCTGGCCATCAAAGCGAGAAGACTGCCATTGCAGGAGTTAAACCAGCAGCGACGGAGAGAGCACCTTCTGCGTGGTTAAAACCTCAAACGCTCAGGTAGCAACTTTCATTCGCTTGCTGGCCTTCAAGGCGAGAAGGCTGCCATCGCGAGAGTTAAACCATCAATCAGCAGCGACGGAGAGAGCGCCTTCTGCGTTGTTTAAACCCCAAACGCTCAGGTAGCAACTCTCATTCGCTTGCTGGTCATCAAGGCGAGCAGACTGCCATCGCGGGAGTTAAACCATCAACCAGTAGCGAAGGAGAGTGCACCTTCTGCGTGGTTAAAACCTCAAACGCTCAGGTAGCAACTTTCATTCGCTTGCTGGCCATCAAAGCGAGAAGACTGCCATTGCAGGAGTTAAACCAGCAGCGACGGAGAGAGCACCTTCTGCGTGGTTAAAACCTCAAACGCTCAGGTAGCAACTTTCATTCGCTTGCTGGCCTTCAAGGCGAGCAGACTGCCATCGCGGGAGTTAAACCATCAACCAGCAGCGACGGAAAGAGCACCTTCTGCGTGGTTAAAACCTCAAACGCTCAGGTCGCAACTTTCATTCACTTGCTGGCCTTGATGGCGAGCAGACTGCCATCGCGGGAGTTAAACCATCAACCAGCAACGACAGAAAGTGCACCTTCTGCCGGGTTAAAACCTCAAACGCTCAGGTCGCAGCTTTCATTCGCTTGCTGGCCTTCAAGGCGAGCAGACTGCCATCGCGGGAGTTAAACCAGCAGTGACGGAGAGAGCACCTGCCATCATTTGGTTTTCGGTAGTCGTAACGAGAAGTTCAATTTTCAGATTTTAGTTCCGCAATATAGGTTTAGAATTCAGAGCCTGCGTGCTGAAACTGGATTCTTGAACTGTATTCCGGAACTAATTTGAGTTTCGAAATTGCAATTCTAGAATTGAAACTGGATTCTGAGTCTGTTATTGGTTCAAAATTCAGTTCTTGAACTCAGGATCCAGTTCTTTATTCCAGACTTCTTCTATTCGGTTCTTTTTAAAACCATAACAATACTCCTAAAGAATTATGTGGAAATTTACTTTACTGTACTCTATAAAACCCATTCTGGTAGTCATGGCGAAAAATCGTCTTCAAGTTTTGGAGCTTAGTTCTGGAATATGGGTTTAGAATTCATAGTCTGATTGCTGAACTAACTCAAATCGTCACTCTTCATCACGAACGCTTTCATAAAAATTTCTTTTCAGAGCCACAATTTTTTTATTATAAAGAACTATACTGCTTATTTCATAATATTTAATTGCGTTTCAGAATGTTTAATGTAACTAATCTGTAATTTAGTCTAGTAATTTCTAGTAATGAAAGAGGGGAAAGTTGCACAATTCAAACAATCGATGAACTACCAATTCGAATTCGGAGGCATAAATAAAGCGTGTCATATTCGTATTCACGACATCCAGTTATGTCTCTGACATTACACACACGTACTTTTTCATCGGTAACAGCATCTTTTGGACGTCCACTGCGTTCATCGTCTTCGGTGCTCATATGACCAGTACGAAATTTTGCAAACCACTTACGAATTGTTGCTTCGCCCGGTGCAGAGTCTGGATAACACTCCTCAAGCCATTTTTTGGTATCAGCGGCACTTTTTTTCATCAAAAAGTAGTGTTTCATCAACATACGAAATTCCTTTTTTTCTATTTTTTTCACAATATCAAAAGTAGCTTCACTCAAAATGCAATATCTCACAAAGTAATAATCAGACAGCTGTCAAATTTATACACGTGTCTTTTGAAGATTGGTACTAACTGAAAATGGTATGGATTTAATTCTAGTGGCGCCCTCTCATAGAAACGATACGAACTTTTCAGCCGATCTGTTATGTAGTGACGAAAGAGAAGTTAGCTACCTGGAGCCTTGTTACTAGTTGCTGTTTTGAACACTGTTGTAATACTGAAATCCTGTAACATATATTATATAACTTTCCTAAATATAGCCGTCATAAAAAATTATCATTATTGAAGAATAAAATCCAATTGGAGAATAACTAACAATATGCTATTTAAAGATACTAGTATTAATATCAATGTCTTCACGTTTCGCTTTCGACTCATCAGTGCTTAAAGTAGCTCAAATTGGTCTATTATCTCCGCCTAGCAGTTCAATATAAAACGCTAAGTAGACGCAAAATTTGCATTTTAGTGTTTTTATCAAACGGTTAGCTGCTATTCATTACATCAAAATATTTTTTTTTGTACATATCGTACATGATCTTATTAGTATTTCAGGTTTATTTGATTCAGTGCCTCACTTTTATTTAGTGTATGATAGGCTATTGGTTTAACTCACGGAATAGGAAAGATGCTAACGTAAGAAATTAAATTGAAATTCTAATGGTCTTAATGAAACGATAGAGACGTTTCATATGTGGCAGGTCACATTATTCAAGAATGTCGCGAACTGGGATATTGGGTAGTCTACCTTGGGCACGTCACATTTTTGACTAGGTAATAAAAAAGATTCATTTGAAGTTTGGACACGATGCTTCAAGAATTCCACTTCAAAACAGTGATTGCATTGTTTGTGGTTGATGATAAATTACCCATCAAATTAAATAAACCCTGAGAGAATTGGTCATTGAGCTTATAGCCGCCTCAAAAAATCATCGTTTCTGAGATTTTTTTCCGGAGTTATCGTTCAACAAAATAAATTCAAATATTTGGCATGATAAAAAGCATCATTCGAACAACAATTAATAATTTTTTCGTGGAAAACTATTGAGAAAAAAGTCGGCGAAGAGGTATTTTTGAGGACGCTCCTTAAAAAATCACGATTTGCGGTGTCCACTGTATCTCAGCGCAAACTAACCAGAAGTGAACAAATCAAAGCAGCATAGTTAGAGTAGAAGTTTTTTACGTTGAAAACGTAAAACGGAAACGGAAAACGTTGGGGTCTGGATTTCTCTATGTAGAAAGTGTGTGTAAAATTTGAAAAAAAAATTGGTGCAGTAGTTTTTGAATGATGATGGACACGGACTTTCGAGAAAAACGCATTTTCACCTTTCTATGGTCTTTCGCCGGGTTTGTAAATGAAGTAGGGATTTGGGGTTGGGTTGGGAGAGGAGGTGTATTGGTGGTGGGGTTGGAGGGCATTTTACAATGTGTAATTTTACATTTCATTAAATAAAACTAAGACAAAGACGTGGGGGAGACAGAGAGAGACGAATGCAGGGAACAGAAGCTTAAGTTATATTAGGGACATTGAATTGGGCTTTGTTGTGGTGGCAGAAAGAGATAGGGGTAAGGGGTAGGGGCTGAAGCTTAAGTCTATGTTTTTTAAAGGGCATTGTGATCTTGAAGATTCCACTCCTGGCTGCGGTGAATCCCGACATAGGTTGTCTTCCTACTGGGCCGCAGAGAACATCCCCGGAGGCAGCGCCCCCGGTGGATGGCCGCTTGCTGTGTGGCGAGTTGTTCGGTTGTCCTCCTTTCAAGTTGAGGTGAGTGTCACCGGGGGCAGCGCTCCCAGCGGATGGCTGATAGTAAGTGTGTAATTGTCATGTCCTGGTTCCATCTTCCGGGCCGCGGTGAACATCCCCGGGGGTAGGGCACCCGGCGGATGGCCTCCGGGATGACATTGTGTTTAGCCTTCCGTCGCCTTTCGTCCCCTTCCAGTAACCGTTCCAAGGGTTTCGGTGGGCCGCAGTTAGCGTCGCTAGACCGGTTAAGGGCCGCGGTAAACATCTCCGGGGGACCGCCTCCCGGCAGACGGCCTGCAGGGTCGGACGCAGCGATTGGTGAAGAAAAAAGAGAAGAGAGAGGAGAGAAGATTGTAGTTAATGTGGGGCTATTGCTGTTGAGGGGCTGTTTAGGTGTGGGGCAAGACTAAGGGATAGTTGTTACTGTTGATGCGGACAGATTGTTCGTGGGGGTGTGGTAAGACTTATCAAGTGAGATGGTGCGAGATAAGACTTAAAGACGGTTGGATGAGTTTGAGTACTGGGGTGGGCTATGTTGTTGGGAGAGAGGACTGTTTATGTGTAAGACGAGACTTGGAGAGGGTTTGATAGGACTGAAGGTTGGGCTATTGCTGAGAGAGGGACTTATTACTGAAGTTAGGTAGCTCAGAGGCTGTCGAAGTGTGGTGTGGTGTGGCCGGTTCTTAAGTGTGACAGTGCCCGTTATTCACTGCGGTCCGGGCGGTCCGACCATTTGGCCAGATCGCCCTTTATCTTAGGCAGAACTCCCGTTGCGGCTCTCCAGTGCCGAATGAAATGCTCGACGTGGAATTATATGGACAAACCTTGCGGCATCTCTGCCCATAGCCGCAAGAAGGTCTGCCTCTTCGTTACCCGGGATCCCACTATGTCTAGGAACCCAGCAAATTGTGGTTTTATCACCACAATATGTTTCGATTGCCTGGACTTTCCCGTAAAAATGCGACTCCATATCAGTGATTGGACAATGTTATGGCGATTCCACTTCGGGTGTGGGTGTACTGATGGTCCGTATCAGCCTAAGTCGGGATTCGCAATCCTTTTTGACTTGACTGAAGTGATATGTGAAACTCAGGGTCGAATGTGACGCCGAGTATTCTGGGAAATTTCACAAACGGAACTTGGACAGTTCCTATCCGGACCGGAGATTCGCTGTTGATATGAAGATCCCGACAGAAATGTGAAAGGGTACATTTCTCAGGGGCGATGTTGAAGCCCACGCTTTGCGGATAGCGTTCGCCGTCTGTTAGATGGTTCTTCGAATCATTTTTCTGAATTTGCCAGTGACGATAATTACAATATCGTCTGCGTATACGAAGATACGCACACCTTTGGGAAGAAATTTGTAAACGGAATTCATCCCCATTAGAAATAAGGTTACGGCAATTACCGAGCCTTGGGGGACGCAGTTTTTTTCTGCGAATGGTTGGGAGAGGGATCCGCCTATGTAGACTTGGAAGTTCCTTTGATTTAGGAAGTCTACCAAGAAGACACCCATTCGCCCGTTGATGCCCCAGTCAACCAGTTGTTGAAGGACCCCTTCCCGGTTGACTGTGTTGTACGCTTTTGCTATGTCTATGCATGGCGCATCAAATTGCCTGTGGTCTAGTAAACGGCGCTCTTCGAGAAGTGTGACGAGGCCTGTTTACTAGTCTCTCTAGGATTTTTCCTGTGCATGAGAGAAGGCTTATAGGTCTGAAGTTTTGGGCTGTGAAAGAGCCCGTGCAACCTTTCAATGGCTGACCATTCAATGGCTGACCTGCAGCTACCTCTAAAAAACGTTGGACTGCCATCGTTTAACACCACGGCATCGCACTTCTCGACCGCGCCCAAGATTTCTTCCCCACGTTTGCGACGGAATGTCATCTCTGACTGCCATACCTATTGTTTGGTAAATATTATTACCGGTGGCTGCACTCCAGGAGTAGCAGTGGCTGAGCCACGGGAAATATCCCCGTGGTCGCCAATGTGCGTCTCCTGTAGCGCGATCACGGCGGGGTTGTGGAGGGCCACGAGATGCTGGAGATCGCCGAGCGACTGATGCAAGCCGTTCACATCCCACTGAATGGCTAGCGTGGATTGGGTGGATAGGTTGACGGTATCTGAAGAAGACGAACTGACACTGAGGTTTAGGGATAAGGTGTCAGACCCATCAGCCTGTCCTCCCCCCCCACCGAATGGGGGGTGAATGTTGGCGTTTGGTTGGCGCCATTATCCGTTTGAGTGATGGAGTGGAGGTCATATGGGGGAGTTTCTGGTGTCCTAGTAGTGTTGTGCGGCCCGCACGGTGAGAGCAGGTCGGGACGATGCGCCTGCGCATCGTTAGAGATGGAGGATACTGTGGCGTGCTTAAGACAGTAGGCCGTCTTTTGCCAGATGGGACTTAAGCAGCTTGCTCTGTCATTCGAATTCTCTGCAGCTAACGGTGGCGATTCTCTGTCCTGGACCCAAAAGCCCACCGAAACATGTGGGGGGCAGGCGCGGGGAGCCGGTTCAAATCCACAGCACTACAGTAAGTTCGAGGCTGGTTGTGGTCGTATAATTGGATATTTGGCGAGCGCACCACACTCACTTCTCCAGGATCTGTCGGAGCAGGTCCACAAGAAGGTCACTGGTCTCCTGGTGGGGTTGAGTTGTTGTAATAATGGGGGTGGGTGTGGGTCTGAGATTGTTTGTTTTGAGGGACATTAGGTGGAGAGTCGAGACGATGAGATGGTGAATAGGCAGGATTCGAGAGCACCGCGGGGGAGTCCCGCGCTGAACTTTCGGATGCCTGCCTGGTAGATGATTTAGTTTGTAGTGTTGAAGGGGTGATTCGGGGGGGGTGGGGTATTCAGTCAGAGATTTCGGTATCTATTGGCATGTCAGGTTGAGCATTTGCGCTGGAGATAGATATCGAATCTACTGACATGGAAGAAGAACGAGAGCGAGTTTTTTAACGTAGGCCTGATCCTTAACAGAGATGGAGTCCGGTTCGTTTTGAACTTTCCCTTTGGCGTTTTTTCTTTTGCTCTTGCCGGCACCAGGCGCATCAGGTTGTTACCTTCTCCTTGTAGGTGTCGGATTTGTTCCGTCATTTTTTCAATCTCTTACATAGCGGTCTTCAGGTCGCTGATCTTCTGCTAGTAGTTGTTCTGGTTGTTGTTGTCGGGCTACTTCGTGTTTCCGCTTCGTTCGGCTCGGAGGGTCCGGATCTCCTCGCGTAGAAGAACGATGGTCCTGTCTTTCTATTCGCTTTCTACGAACAGACGCACCTTCAGTTTAGCGGAGAACGAAGTACCTGCCTGACTGGTCTTCATGAGATTCCTTGCCTCGGGAAAGGAGATGCCGTTGTCGACCTTCTGACAATGGCTTCCTCCTCCTTATATTGTTCACAATGTCTACTGTGCGCGGAGTGATCCCCGACACAGTTGGCACATTTCGGCGGGTTCGGGTTTTTGTTGGGGCAGGTCCTGCTCCCATGCTCGAATCTACCACACTGGTAGCAGATCATGGGCGGAGGGTAATACGACTTTATTGCCGTACGGATCAGGCCAACGTACACAAGTTGGGGGCGGTTCGAACCAGAAAAGGATAAGACTAGGAGGGGGGAGTTAGAGACTACTCCGTCTCTCCTGGTGGCAATCCTCCTCACCGCAACGACATTTTGGGGCCGGAGCATTTCCAGGATCACATCGGTCTCTACATTTCTAGTTTCAGGGTCGTATATGAGACCCTGCATTTGGTTAAGGGTTGGGTGGGGAATAACTTCCACTTTCTGTCCATCAATGAGATCCCAGCAGCGCGCGGTAGCCGGCTCTGGACGTTGTTCGGATCGCATACCGGGTTCCTCTCGCCTCCTTGGACGCGGAGATCACCTTCTGCGGGTCCTTCCCCAAAACTTTTTGGACGCTTCTGAGGATTAGAAAGCGGTCGGCAAGTAGACGGACGTCTACCGCGCCTTACTCTCCCACAGCTCTTAACAGAAGTGTCTGCCTATATATCTCGTCCCCGGTGTTCATGATTGCCGGGAGTGAGCTGCTTGGCGGCAAACAGGCTTGGGAAAAGCTCCCCTCCTCCCTAGGGGGTCCAGCCCGGTCAATGCTAGGGTGAGTGGGTGTAGTTTGGGGGGGAATGTATGGTATATATTCAACAGTAAATATATATAGTTGCAGAGAAAAAGAGAGAAAGAATGGGACTTACCGCTACATCCAAAGGTGTCCCAGTCTTTTGCTTAGCAATTACCGAAAAACCAGTGGAAGCGGACGATCAGCGGCTGCGACGAAAGCTCCAACGAGCGAAGATCGCAGCTGCCACACTATCACGGCCTTATCCACGATGGTCGGGTGTCTGCGTCACACTCACTATTACGACCGTATCCACAGTGGTCGGGTATCGGGGATGTCACTAACACTGGTATTGAATCACTGCACTATGTCCGCCTATTCGGCTTTATTCACAACAAGTATGGCCGAATGGTAGGCTTATAACAATGGCGATATAACGTGGTAGCACTAGTCACTTCTGGTTTATACCGTCCATGCGGTTTCACATCACTTACCTCAGCAGAAAGCTGTCCCGAGCACGTGTTTTTATCATAACGTGTTTTCATTCATCATTCATAACGTGTTTTCATTCATCATTCAACTGAATAAAAATTCAGTTTCAATTCGCGTAAAACTGATGAAAACTTTCCGTATTTCCCGGTGAGAAACTTTTCCGAGGCATAGCGCGTGTAGGTAAATGGCCGATAAGAACTACTAAAATCTTCACGGTTCACGAAAAAGCACTCTATAGCAACTCGTGGCGAAGCGATGCGAAAGTACATCCGTCACGAGCCAGTGTTCCTACAGAACTGCGTTTGAAGCTTTTGTCAATAAAATCGAAGGAAATAATTTATTATTCTAGGGAGGCCGTATGGTCTAACATTTTCAAAAATCATAAATTTTCTTTTGTATTCTGTTATAATAAAACATCTCAAGAATGTTTTGTCATGTTTTGAATTCAATTTAAGTAGAAATCTTGGGCCTGTGGGACGAGCTCTTGTTTCTTCGCAAAATGAGATAGCAATTTATAAAGTTCCATAACTTTCAGAGTTTCGTTCCAATAGGCTTGAAAATTTCACAGAATATTCTTAAAATGTTTTACTATAAGAAAATATAAAGAAAATATTAAATTATTTTGAAAAAGTGTTATTCCCTTAAGGGATCAGAAAGAATGAATACTGTAAAATCTATTCTGCAAGTTCCGAAAATGTCACTAATCCTGTTGGTGTCTGTGACATGGAGGCCACAGGAATATTGTCTTTTTTTGTATTAGTGCCTTAATTGGATTGTGAATTTTCTAAACCAGTTAGCACAACTTTTGTCTTTGAAGTTGAATGCTACGGTTTAATATGTGGATATTTTTTTATTGTGAGATTAAAGGTGTTGCTTGCTGTATAGCACCACGCGATAAGTGTTGTCTCTTTTGATCCACTGCAACAATTACCTGTACACCGTACAAATCTGTTACCTGGTGGATGTCTCTGTGGCACCCTTGCACCGCAGCGTTTTGCGAATTGCATCTATATGTTTTTTGTATATGTAAGGTATAAAATAGGTTTGTTTTCAAACTATACCATTATAATCTGTATGAACAATTATATCCAAGCCACATGGTTTCAATAATTCGAAAGATTATCTATTGTATAAAGAATTACCATAGAATCTGGAACGTGCTATCTTTCCAAAGGGAAAAATTATTCAACGTTGGAGATCTCACGCCTAATATCTCGAAACTTTGCTGTGTAGTACGACTTGCACGAGTCATTTGAACAACATCTCGTAGCTGGCAGGTTCCAGGAAGGCACAGTCCCATCAATATTGTTCGAGGCTGCAATAAAGATATTAAATAAGTGAATTATTAAAAAGTGCATAGCAGTAACAGATGAAACTGAATATTTACTGGTTGCAATGAAACATAAGTCTGTACTTTAGTAAAAGCGATTGTATAAAATGAAGATTAATATCTTAGTACTACCACTACTAGCTGTAATACACGGTGTTTGTCCGAAATGTATTGTGAGAGTAAATGAATGCTGTTTAGGCTGTTTTCGGTTAAATGACTCCGTTTCGCCCAAACAATTCTTAAAATGTTTGCTTTAGTAACCTGGTGTTGCCTTATGTCGGACTATAAACGCGTAGATAATTTTCTTTCCAAGAAAGCCTTTCGCCATTCCTCATAGTTATCTGTGATATAATAGCAAATCGTACTTTCTAGAATGAATGAATTGCAAAATATTTTAAAATTCGCTATTTATTAAATAAAGTCAATTATGAAATAGTAGTGCCAAACTTTCGCAACGCGATTGTAGGCTTCTGGAGTGATACAAAAGAATGTGAGAACGAAGTTATAGATAGTAAAGAAATGAGTTGATTGTATTAGGGGTATAAATAAGTTCGAGCTGATTCTTCTTATTTTCAATGTTCATTGACAAAATTTGTTAACTAATTCTAAGTTCAACTAACTCATCCGCAAGCCACTACGTCTTACTCTACTATGGGGCACCTTTTCAAAATTCGCCGTGTGAAAGAATGGGTAGAAAATAATCGTAAATATCTCCTGTTGATCTAAATCGAAATAGTTCCATATTACCTAATATACGATCTGCAATTTATGATTAAATTTTGAAGTATGTTACCATTTAGACCCTTTACCCTATACCGAGCGATGCGAGCAAGTGAATTTTTCATAACACTTTTCAGTACGATTAGGTGATCATCTTAGTTTGCCATAAGTGGTACATAGATGCTATAAATATTACAGTTGGACAGCTTGTCTTAGCTATATTGTAAATGTTCAGGTATCTATTAGTTTGAAAAAAATATTGTAAAATGATTTGAGGATCAATATAAGTTCAGCGATATGAAATATAAAATACGGTCTGAATGAATAAATAAATAAACAAACGCGAAACATTGTTAAACATTTACAATTTACAAAAAATACAATCACTGGAAACCGCGGAAACACTCGAGACTAGAAAGCAGGAAATAGGGCGGGCGGAATCACAAAATAGTGGGAGAGACTGAGCTACTGGGGCGGAAAGTTATGAAGAAAAGTTGATCAGATTACATTAGCGCTTCAAGCAAGACAGAGGCTAAAGACATCGGAAAAAAGTTGTACAGAAAAAGATAAGTGAAGGTTTTAGTAGATTACCTATGAAATAAAGAAGTTAGAAGGAAGCGATAGAAAAATCAGGTATGAAATGTGAATATTGAAGAAAGCCCCAGTAGCATACCTAATACCGGCCTTGTCATCGGCGTCTAGGATCCATTATATTTACGCAATTAGAAATCATGGCGACATAGCAGCTTGCTGTACACCCGAAACCAGCGGAGTTGCATACCGACTTACAAAATAGTGCGGTTAAGCACTACGTTCGTCCACCCAGAACGGCATTTGAGGCTAACTGAGATCCGCTTGAGTCAAATCCACCCACCATTGTCCGCAAAACTGCAGAGTAGCAACAGAACAACCGGAGAGAGTTTCCTGCAAAGATCCAGCATACACCGGCCGGCCACACACGCACACCTATAAATTGTAAGTTGACAATAAAAATTTGTTATTATAAAAGAGACCGTAGTTTGTCCTTCTGACTGGTGAACAAGTGACCTTAAGCCGACCCTGAAGCCTACGTGTCTCAAGCTCGTGCTAGCTATAAAAAGAGGTCTTCGGAGCCCACCCCAGACGGTCCCCGTGGCTCTGACCAGGAACTAGGGAATTAGATACCATAACCCGTCCGGTTGCGGTGGAGAGTAATAGGTTGGGTTTTTCAAACTTTTTGATATAATGAGGAATCAGCCCCGATGTTCAACTGGACTAGTACTAAAGGTAACCAGGTAGTCGAAATATCCTAGTCGAAAATTAATCATTTCTTCTTATGGATTCAAGAACGGCATTTTTGGTTGAAGCTGAATTCTGATCCGGAATTCTGAACTTAATTTAAAGTATAAATTTTGTTTGAGAATTCAATTTTATAACTTTATAAGAATAGATCAAAATTCCGTTCTACAATTAAGGTAGCGCTTCGCCGTGGTCAGGTCGAAGCGAGACAATTCACTGCTTCCTCCTGCTTTGTCGCCGAAATTTCACCCTAAATTGCAAATTTCTCCAATACTAACCCGATTCACGAAAAATCAAAAACATACGATTGTAGATTAATTATTTTACTATGCATTTGGCGAAAAATATCAGTTAGAAAGCGTTTCTTTCGCGAGATTTCGTGCGAGTTTTGTAAAAAATTTGTTTTCTTTTTTCTTTTTCTCGCTATAAACAACTCGCATGTGTAGGGATGTGCTACTGTTTTCAACAAAGCGTATAACGAGAAATGTTTTTACGCTGCGAAACTAAGGGGATGACAAAAATGAACACGTGTCGACTAGCTGTATCTTAGCTTATTTGTGACCGATATTGAAAGTTTTATCATCTTTGGAAAGGTAAATTCCTTTAGAATAAAATCTGTTATGGATAATGCTAAATAGTGTTGTTATTTCAAAGTTATCATAACAAGTAAATAAACTGTCTTTGACTAACGATATCTCAACGGTTGGAATCATCAAGTAGTATTTCTGATCAAACTCCATTGCAATATCCATTTTTTATCACTTATTTCGTTTTCAAAAAGGATAATGAATTACTTCCATTTGATTTCATACTAAAGTAAAATGGAAATGAATCAATTTGAAGCACAAGCTCAATTTATTAACGTGAATGACAATAGAAAGATAACTTTATAATTAAATTAATCTGGTTCACATGTTTTGTTACTAAATTTTGGAACATATTTTCGTCGAAAACTATGGTATCTCGTTTCAGATTGTCTCGAAAGTAAGCCAATCTCAATTTACACATACATACATACACAAATGAAATCGAATGTAGCAGAGACACATAATTCTAGTTACCTGACGCTTTACGCTTCTTTATTGATTCTCTGAGCACGGCATTTTTTTTTTTGTTCGCCTTTCTTCTCCTTGTTTGAAATCCTATTGTGTTTCGAACAGAACAAACAAACCGATTTTCACGATGCGAACGAATATCGAGTCCAAATGCAACTGAACGGGCGTCGGTTCAAGCACAACTATCCGAATCCTTTTATGCAGAGTTCAGCTTAAATGTTGCTGGTATGTGTATATGAACGTAGCGTAGCAACAGGATACCGTTGGCCGGCAGGTTTTGCGCAACTCTCAATGCCTATATTGTTTGTATTTTTTCTTTCTTTCTTTCTGTTACTCTCGGTGGAAGGATATGTAAGCAGCGAAGCCAACCTTATGCATTTATTCGTACATCTACGGATTTTTCATTATCCTTCTCTTCAGATTTCACATCAGATATCTTTTGATATCTACAGAAAATATTAATATCGCACGTTTTTTTCTGAGAACAGCCAATAATACTGTCCTAATTCACTTTAAAAATTGTTATGGAAGGACGCAACTGAGGTATTATAGCCACTCACTTTTCTCGGAGATCTTTGAACCGATATTTACAAGCTTGGATTCAAATGGTGTTAAAATGCCATAAGAATATCTTAACTTTCATTCGGATCCAACCACACGTTTCAGATGTATGGTACTTAGTGTAACAATGTCAATTTGAAAATAGTTTTTCCATTAGTTTCTTTAAATTGACTAGTAAATTGATCTACGCGGAACCACCCGCGATCCCATTTCAACCAGAATATTATTTGATTTTCTGAATTCGACTGGTTAAAATTTGGTACAACTAATCGATTGTTGTTTTAACTAAACTGTCATTTTTGTTTTTCGATTAGCAGAAACGATGGTTGAAACAACTAATTCAACTGTTTGAGAAAAAAAGCTGTCAATTAGTGAGGACACATACCTTTCAATTTCAACAAATATTTTAGTTGAAATAACTGGTGTTGTTATTGAAACAAAATTCTGTTAGTTGAAAAATAAATCGGTTTTATTTGTTTGTTTGTTTTGAGATCAGTAAATTTCTAAATTCTAAAAAAATACTTCTGATTCGATCGGAAATGATTGATGTAGAAAAACGTTTTTAATCAGCAAAAGTGCCCGGAGGGGCGGATAAATTAGCGAAATTATTAAATTTACCTAAAATGATGCCTTCAAACGGTTGAACTAAAGTTATGCACTGATAATTTTAGTCAATTTATATGAGCATGAGGTGCATCAACGGCTGAGAATTGGAATTTTGCGACGGCAATTCAAACGCGCCATTCAATCGCAGCGCGTTCTATGTGTTTGAAACCCTTCGCTCCTGTTACTTTTATAAATTAAATTCATGTTATTGCTAATGCATGAACATCATCATCGGTATCAAACAGCTGGAAGTAAAACAGTCTGCTGAAAGTAAATAATGATCGAATTTGAAGCATAAAATTTTTGCGCATACCTGAAAGATTACGAGATGATCATTCATTAACATTTTCTAATTTGTCACCAAATCTTTTTCATCTCAAACGAGGTTAACTTTATCACAACCAAAGATAAACTCAAGATGGAATAGTCTACGATTTCTCAAGTACCATTCAAATAGGACCCCTCGATGATTTCGGTTCACCGTCAGTTGTACTTCAATTATTATTTAAAACAAAACAACAAGCGTCGTAACCACAGACTAACAGACATGACAGTATGAGTAATTTCTTATAAAAATATTTTTTCGTGATGCACTAGTTCCACCTATATTGTACTGCGCGAACTATTTACTATCTGTACACCCCTTGTGTTATGTAAAAGTTTTTTTTTACTAGTTGGTTTCCCCTCGTTTGTCAACACCGATCAGCTGCTTGCAGGGTTGCCTGATTTCATCAAAATATTTGAAAATAAATCGTCACAATAAATTATTTGATTATGTTGATAATATATTTAACATTTTCGCGATGTTAGAAGGTAACCATTTATTTGACTAAACGTTGTTCATCTAGACTATTTTTTATTGTGTTGGTAGTTTTCACCCGAAATTAAGTGGCGGCAGACCAGAAGCAAGTAAATATTGTAACAAAGCGAGTTCGATTTGGTATTGCGTTGGAGGATGAGAAGTAGGCAAAATTATGTATATAGTTTTGGCAATATGTATTAAATCTGTATCCTGCATGAAATTCACATGGACGTGTACAAATCAAAACATTACAGGTAATTCTGTATGAATGGCAACTCTGTTGGTAAATGAAAAAAATAAACACTGTCTAGATGACAGACAGGATGTTTTTGATAGGGTTACGTGGCGCCATCATGACACATGTGAGTACTGTCCCAAATAAAGGAATATTCAAAATGACCGTTAAAATGATTGAAGAATTAAATTTGAGTGTCCTGTCTGTTAGTCTGTGTCGTAACTTTGACAGTGTTTGTTTATATAGAATTAACCTTAAGTTGCAATACGATAAAAATTGCAGTTTTCCGCTGCATATCGAGTGGATGTTGCAACAGGAAAACAAAAATCAATTAGAATTATTGCTAAGAATCTATTCAATTTTCAATATTCTTATCTTAAGAAGCATTAAAGCGAATGGATGTTGCAACATATTTTGTGCGGTATGTTTACTTCCTTCCAAACTTGTATTGTTGCTATGGAATGTTACCGTCATTTTCAAATGTTTATCGACGCTTTTTAACGAAGGGTCAACAAAATTACACCATTACTAAGTTCACTGGTTCACGATTACTGGTTCGATAATTTTCGATGAATCGTATGGGACATTGTAATCTTGAGTTTATCTTTGATCACAACACCGCTGTTAGATAAACACTTGTTATCACAAAATTCTCAAATCGAATGAACACAATTTCACCAAACGCTTTAACCATCGATGTTGTTTTCATTTACATTTTGAAGCGACGCGAACAGATTTCAACTAAAAAAGTTGTTGATTTTGCATTGCGATTATTGTTTTGCTTTCAACTGTCTCCGGCATTTGACAGCATTCAGAACAACATATTTTTCAACTACTTGAATATATGCAAATCGAAAACCATTTTGGTTAAATCAAAAAGAAATTAGTTAAATCAACTATCGCAAAAATCAAAAACTGCGATATCGCAATTTAATGATCGAAGGGTTCTCCGTGTAGTTTACAGATCATGATAGTATGTAACCAAATAAAGGATTGATAGTTCCATAAATCATTTGCTGAATTTCATCCAAGTCTTGTTTCAGGACATTTTATTTCTAAAATTCGAACCGTCATAGAGAATCGCGAAACATTTTGTAGCTTATATTAGTTTATGGTTGAATGAACCGAATGCCACTATGCCGATATTCAGTTTTCGGTTTCAGAAGTACCGGCAATAGCAAACAAACGTGATGAAATGGAGCTCACGGAGAGATAATTAGATGAAACAGAGCGACTAGATGCAATACGTTGAAAAAATCTAATGCCTCCCCATATGGAAAATAAAAAAAAATCTGAGCACTTGATAGCAAATTAAAAAAAAAATCCATAAGTAAGTTTATTTCTTAAGGCAGTTCACATAAGTATTTCTTCGTCGTTGAATCACTTTTATATATAATTCTTATCCTAATATAATACTAATATAGTCACAAAGATTTGAGTTTAATAAAACATATTCCTCTTATTTTTTAAATATATATTATAAAATTAGCTGAAATTTTTATACATTTTGTTGTTGATTTCGTAACCTATTTTAAGTATGTTTTTATCAGAACATCATTTTCATTAAAATTTTGCTATTGGATGAACTAATGGACGCAGTAGCAGTCAGAACTAACTCTCAACAGGTCACGACAAGCAAGAATGTCTCGAACTGGGACATTGGATAGTATACCTTGGGTACGAAAAGAATTTAATAGTTGAGATCTGACATCAAGATACTCCACGCATGTCCAAATGACGTGATCAATATCACGAGAACCTTCGCCACAAGCACAATGATTAATCTAGGAAAGTCCAATCCTAAAAAGATGTGCATATAACGTGTAGCGATTGGATATGAGACTTGACATCACACGAATGAAATCCCTACTCACATCCAGTCCCCTGAACCATGCCTTTGTCGATATTTTAAGAATAATTGAATGCATCCACCGACCCAGATCACCTCTATCCCAAGAAGAATTCGTTAAAAGCGGCTCTTTTCTTGCATGGAATGAAGCAATGAGCTGGAACGCATCCTATAGTGATTTGTTAATTATTATTCAATATGTCGCTCAGGCACTGTTTTATTTTGCCCAAGAGAAACGGCTCATTCTTGCCAGTTATGCTTGAGTGAATGGCTTCAACTCCACTCAGACTATCTGTGAAGAGGAAATAATGGTTGGGAGATAATGTGACGATTACACTCAAGCTATAATAACCACTGCTGCTAACTCTGTTATATAAACAGATGCAGGTTCTTGACTTCATTTTCTCAGAGTCAATATACCTGAACTTACTTGTAAATATTTTTGGGATTTCCATCGAGCGTAGGTGATCCGGAATTCCACGCACTTCGCGCTGCATGGATGTGTCGAAAAATAAAGTTGAGTCAGGGACATTTAGGAGGCTGACACGGATAGGAATATATCTTGAAGGGTTGATTTCCTGTGACATATGGTTAAAATATACTGTCATGAATCTTGTTTGAGATTGAAGCTCAACTAGCCTTTTGAAGTTACTAATAACCAGGGGATTCAGTACCTCACATCTTATCAGGAGGCGTGATGAAAGCTCCCAACTCTCGCCAGAACTTCAAGACTCATTGTATGTGTCGAATGCATGCAGCCTAAGGCAATTCGCAAACAACGGTGCTGAATTCGCTCAAGTTTGATAATATGAGAGTTTGCAGTGAAACGAAAGCAAACGCATCCATATTCCATCACATTCCAAACTACACTCCGAGGTATTTGAAAGATATAACTTGCGCGATAATTTTTCCCGTCATATGAAGCTGTACGGGATCATGCTTTCTTGAAAAGGTGACCAGCTTTGTTTTCTCCGCAGAGAATTCAATACCCAGATACAGGGCCGCCGAGAGAAAAAACCGGGTCCGAAGGGATTTCAATACGGGCCCTCTTCGAAAATACCTCTATCTTGAAGGATTGTAGGAACCAAAATAAACAAAAAGTTCCAAGGTATGGTCCATTGTGAGCAACAATTTTTAAATCTTCGAATTTACGAAACAAAAATTTTTAATTTACGAAACAAAAATTTTTAAATCTTCGAATTTACGGGCTCCCTAAAAAGTTCGTTTCTATTCTTTCATACTTCACTTCAATTTACTCTTCTGTCATTACACTTATAAAATTTCTTGTCATCAGCACTATCAGTACTGCAATTTTATGAGGTATTCAAAACTATGCGGACTCAGCAGAAAAATATTTTTTACAGCAAGGTTCTCAATTCGGCTTATCGTTTTTTACCTTGCGGAGAACATCAATCCGGTAATGTTTCTTCTACAAGAGATTTATTACAAATTTTGTTACAATGCAAGATGAATCGTATAAATTATGACTGAAATGTAAATCGAACTCAAGCCAAACAAAGTCTTGATTTTACGTTCCTTTTGTGAATCTTTACCAACCATTGACAATTTCAACAGATTTCCAAGGTGATTTTTAGCGTACAAATTTATATCATGGCTGGTGCTACAATCTTATTGACGCAATAAAAGCTTTTTATCGGGATTCAACAACTGATTGGGGAGAATATCTGCCGGTCTCATAAGAAACCTGTATATGTTCAGATAACTATAAAATACTTCGCCCCTCTTAGAGCAGTATTTTCAGTTTCTATCAAAATTCAAACACAGCACACATGGCAATAACAACATCATGACAGTTTGATAGATTCGAATTGAACTTACACATTGGCCAATAAAATGATACTTTATTTTCTCATGACATATATTGTATCCAACATAATTTGTTTACGAAAAAGTAATGATGAAAATCATTACTGATTTCTGGTGCTACTGAAACACGAATAGAAATTATTTTACAAAGTAGTAATACTTACTTACATTTTCTACTCATCTATATTCAACGTTTACGCAGAGATAACGGACAACGAAAACAAAAGAAATGTTGTTAGCGTCTACCACATGTGGCATTTTGCACACCCCAATGCATGCGTTGACATTGTGTGCGTGCGAAAGAATAAGGAAAAACTCATTTATTTTTATAACTCGCACGAAATCTTTCGATAAAAACGTTTATCAGGCACAAATTATATACGAATCGATAGAAAAAATAATTACCTAGAATCGTATGTTCTTGGAATTTCCGTTTGCTTCCCCGTTTTCTCACAATTTTGGGTAAAGTGCATAAAACCCCGGGATAGGCAGCGAACTCCCGTGACCACGGCGAAGCGCTACCTTAAATTCGGAAAGCCGAACAAACGCAGAGTGATGCCACCCCATATAAAAGTTGGCAAAAACCCCAACTATGGAGACAAGTGTTTGTTTAATACGTTTTTATCGATAATTCCATATCAGATTTTTTTTTGTTATATTTGAAAAAATATTTTTACACCGAAAAAAGAAATATCATTTTCCTAATGTATATATAAGAAATGCTATATTTTGGCATATTTGTATTTTCTAGCATAGCTCCGAAATAACTTAACAGATTTCTAGCATACTTGGCAAATATGCTTCCTCCACTACAAAGAGTATCGTAAGAGCATTTTTGAAGGGAGTGGTATGTAGCAAAAGCTCCTAGCATGGGGAGTCGAATTTAATTCATTTGATCAAATTAACTGAGAATCGAAACAGTTATTTTTGGCATCTCAGAGGTGATGATTAAAAGAGTTTGATTAGAGGAGATGATGCAGAGAGTGTCCCTACTCAGAAAATGATACTATAACTCAGAAACAAAAGATAAACATTCATCCCAAATTTTCTAATAAAATATGTAGAACTGTTTCAGCTTTCAGAAAAAAATGTAAAATGAGTCCCCACACAATCCCCATTGAGCGCAAACCATGAAAATCGTTGATTAATTATGCTATATATATATATATATATATATATATATATATATATATATATATATATATATATATATATATATATATATATATATATATATATATATATATATATATATATATATATATATTTCTTTTTATTTCTTTTGGAGTAGGGGAAAGCCCGATGGAGATGAAATTTGGCAATCTGTCTCTCTCTCCAGCAGTCCTTAAACCTCCTCATCATTTGTATCAACAGATTACAATGATCTAACAGATACATTTGGGCTTAACACTATAACTAGTTGATGACACTAAACATTGCAGGGTAGTAATAGCGCTCTTGCTTAAAAGGTGAGAGAAGAGAAAAGTGGGTAGGTAAATGTTATATAAGGGTTGGTGAGGGGGTGGTAAACGAGAGTGGGCTAATGACGCTGTTAGAATCGGCATGTAGATCTAATTAGTGACCAAAGAGATGATGAAAGACAGAGAAAACGACGGGGTTAGAATCGGCATGAAGATCTGGTTTGTGATCGAAAAACGGATGGTGAATGACAAAGAAAAAGTAGAATGGACGACCGAGTTAATTTAGACGAGCGAATCTAGTTAGTTTCCAATGGAGGTTGTGAAGAGACGGAGTGGGAAAGATCACAATAATCCAGCAGATACCATGTCATATACTTATTACTGACAATTAAAACTATACCTATTACTAACCTCAATACTCAAAAAGTAGATAAGTAATCCAGAAACGATTTTTTCACGGTGTTGCGATATAGGTGAAAATCGAACAAGTGAGAACATCGATTATATAGACGACACATACTAGAAAACGGTTCGTTATAGCCGTAATTAGTGCGAGCAGATTGAATTCTTAGAAATGGATGAGATCGGAGATTGCGAAAATTAATAGTTAGGTTCAGTTTAAGTAACAATTCGGGGCAATCAGTTTGAGATTGTAACAAATCCGCCACGAAAATAACTCTACAGATGTCTCGACGTACGGATAACAGGTCTAAATCGATAAGTTTACAGCGCTCACTATAGCTGGGAAGGTTGTTGGGATCCCTCCAAGGAAGACTCGGGCAAACTGAATAAATTTATGCTGAATAGCTTCTATGCGTTGGATGTCGAGTTGATAATAGGGAGCCCAGACGACTGCACCATATTCGAGTATAGAGCGAACCAGTGCACAATATAGTGCTTTAAGACAATATATCTTATTAAAGCTCTTTATAATGCGAAATATGAATCCTAGCATTTTGGAAGCCTTAGAGATCGTATACCCTACGTGATTCTTAAAATTAAGTTTTGAATTCAACAGAACCCCTAAGTCCTTGACAGTCGATTCTCGTTTGAGAATAGTCTGGGAAGTGGTATAGTCGAATACAACTACTGTGCGTTTACGTGAGAAAGAAATTACGGAAAATTTTGAAGCATTCAGGACCATTCTATTGAGGTCGCACCAACTGGAGAAGATATCTAACTGTTTCTGCAGGAATCTGGCATCTTCCAGGTCTTTAATAGGATGATACAATTTAAAATTGTCGGCGAATGATAGTTTTTTACATTGCAGCACAAGGTTCAAATCATTCAGATACAGCAAAAATAAAAAGGGTCCGAGGTGACTACCCTGAGGTACCCCCGAGTTAGTTAGGAAGGGTGCGGCTGTGCAGTCACCGATTTTAACTATCATAGTACGGTTAATCAAATAAGACTGCAGCCAGTTCAAAAAAGGACCTCTGAATCAAGTCTCCCGAGTTTAGCAATAGCTATTTGGTGATTTATTTTATCAAAAGCAGCGGAGAAGTCAGTATATATAGCGTTAACCTGCTGTCGCGCCTGTAACGACTGAATGACATAGGAAGTATAACACACAAGATTCGTAGATGTAGATCGTTTTGGCATGAAACCGTGCTGAGTTGAAGATATAAAATTAGAGCAATTGTGTATGATGAAATCCAAAACGACTAATTCAAAGAGCTTAGATACAGCACAAGAAGCGGCAATTCCTCTGTAGCTCGATATTTCACATTTATTGCCTTTTTTAAATACGAACACTTTTTGAGAACTATAGACGAAATGCCATCAGGCCCAGCACTTGTTGATTTTTTCAGCTTAGTTCATGCCGTACTGTACTTTTTTAAAGCAATTCGTTTGGCTCGTTTAAAACGTTTTAGAGTTTGGTTTGACCAGGGTGGATAACTAGATTTTTGTTGTTATTCCTTAGGTACAAATTGCTTTATAGCATCGGAAATGATCTGCGTCCAGAGAGAAACAGCAGAGTTACAATCGCAGTTCGATAATAAGGAGTTCCAATCGAAAGCTAATAAATACCTATTCATTGCTTCAAAATTTCCATTCCTGTAGTCGTAAAAAATGATTCAGAAACTTCGTTGAATAAAACAGGCGAACATCCATGAATGGAAATATGGAGTGGGGATGGTGATAGCAGGTTTTAACAAGCGGAGAAGGAGCAAGAATAACAGAGCAAGTGTTTCTGAGTTCTTGACTAACGAAACAGAGATCAAGCAAACGATTGTTACTATTGTGATTATGGTTTAACTGAACTAATCCAGCAGTATTATAGCTGTCCAAAAGCATAAGGGAGGAAGGGATTTTAGACGAATGGGCTACATCGGGGAATAAATAATTAGAAGAGGAGGGAGACCATTTAATGCCGGGGAAATTATAGGCACCCACAATGATCATTTTGTCGTGAAGAGCCATTTGATTTTCAACTTGCGAGAGTGAGCTCAGATGTTGTTCGAGCAATGATAGATCATTGATGCGATCAGGCGGGAGATAAATAACGCCAATATATAGCGTGTAGTATGTATGTATGAGGGCAACCCAAAGGTCTTCAACGGAACAATTCGAGAGAGATAACTGATGGGATATAAAGCGTGAGCGACAAGCGATCAAAACACCACCACCGGTCTTTTTATGGCTGTTCTGCTCAGTACGATCTTGTCTGTATACAGAGAATGAGTTACCGAAGATTTGCTTGGAGAGTGTATTACTGTTTAACCAAGTCTCCGTGCACACGTATATGTCATATGAAAGGTCTGAGCAAGTGAGACGGTAATCTTCCAAAGAGCAATTGATTCCACCGGCGTTTTGATAGTAGAAACTCAAACTAATGTTGTCTGGAATTTTGTTCTTTGCTGGTTGAGGACACGAGACAGTCTTGGTGGTAATGAAAATATTCGAGGAGATTGCAAGCGAGTGTTGTTGTGGATATCTTATTGATGAGGGGGTGGAGGATGGGGAGAATTCGAAACTCGATGAATTGATTGTCTCGACTTGAGGGCTAAAAAAGAGGTAATAGATATACCGTATGGCCAGAAGTCCGGAGAATTAATTTGTTTTTCAAAGGAAGGAGGAACTGTTATTTTAAATGAGACGAATGATAGCGGTCTGGTAAGGTTCGTTCCTACGAGTTTTTGGCATTTCACTAAACTTCTGCTGCACTCAATTCTAGAACTCACATAGTTGATAATATTCTCTTCGGTTTCATTTGGCATGAACCGTGTTAAGTAGAACCATTTACCTGTATCAGGCATTTGTTGGCGCGGGGGAGCTACTAAGTGAGGTGTAATTGCATTTGTATTATCATCTGAATGGTTGATTTTGATTTGTCTTTGAGGGATGGAACTGCCTATGGAATTAACTATAGTGTAAGCTGGGGAGACTGTCGGAGGGGGGCCAGTATAAGGGTTGTTTGATAAAACTGAGATGGTAGCTTGCCTGTTATTAGTTGCTGAATGTTGAGACTGGTGTGATTGTTGTGAGCTGAACGTTGCTGTAGTTTTTGAACTGGTGAGGTGCGATGCAGCAAGTGATGTTGAATCTTCCATGATGAAAGCGGCGGGAGTACAGTTGATCGCGCTAGTTGGGACGGTGGAGGAAGACGATGACGGAAGGCAAGTTTCTGAACTCACAACGCTTGATATGACAGTAATCTCACTACTATTGGTGACCATCATTGGCGTTAAGACAGCTTTCCCTTGTATAGAAGTGATGTTAGGTTGTGTCGAACTGTTTTGCAAACTAACGGTTGACGGTGCAAAGGTGTCGGAAGCAGGTATCGGAGCATCGACTTTGGCCACTTTATCTGGCTGTGTAATGGATGGCCGGCTAGTGCTGCTAGTACGAGGACGTCTGTTGCTGTTGTCGAATATAGACTCGAAGAGATTTGTCAAATACAACTTTAAGTTGTCGAGGCGTTCGTGGAATGTTGTACCGTTGTTTACGGAGGGATCCAATCGATACCGAAGACCAGATAGGTTGATGCAGGTTGAGAAAACATACAGCAAAAAATCTGCAATGAATCTGTTAAAGCGCTGACTTATTTCAATATAGAAGTAGTACGCTGGATAACCAAACTCATCGTGTCTTGTGTCGAATTGTTTCTATTTGAGGACACACGGCATTTAGGGCAAATCCAACATACTCCAGGCGAGTCACGAATGGACTTGAAGAGCGAATTGTTCACATTGGAGCACTTAAGATGAAAACTATCAGAACAGTGTTCACAAGTTATTTTACTGTTTCTCGATCCAGACGAATCGAAATAGGGTTCAGCATCGCATTTACTTCTTGTCATATATATATATATATATATATATATATATATATATATATATATATATATATATATATATATATATATATATATATATATATATATATATATATATATATATATATATATATATATATATATATTAACCGTTCGGACCTTGTGTCGGTTTTTCTTTAATAACATTTTTTACAGATATCGGATTATGTTATAGTCTTTGAAGGTTTTCTTCCTCATTAAATTTCCTACAAAAATTACATGTCCGCTGATTTTCTGAGTATATAGGGTGACCTCCAGATTATTTTTTTGTTAAAAGTTAGTTTTCCCATACTAAATCCCATACAAACTTTGAACCGCGGGCGCGAAAATATAGTTTCTCCTATCGAGCTAAAATTTTGCATGGTGCTTATGGGACCCAAAAGGAACACGAAAAGTTTAGTGGAGCTGAAATCAATATTTTGTCCCACCCTAATGTGCACCAAAAAAAGGAAAAAAATAGTCACACACGTTTCTCAGAGATGACTGAGCCGATTTTCACAGACTTAAATTCAAACGAAAGGTCTTATGCCCTCATACAATTTTAAAATTTGATTTATCAGCAACGGTTAAGCCGATTGCCATGAATCATGATTCAAATTGAAGCTCTCATTGTCTTTAAATAGACCATGCAATTTCATCCAGATCCGACTTCCGGTTCCGAAGTTATAGGCCGATGACTGTCAAAACATTTAAATCGTCATTCAACATGACGATGCTGGTACGCGTCGTTTTGTGCGGTTTTGTTCCGTTCGCCGCGTGCTTTGTTCAATCTCGTATAGCGTACCGGGGTTCCACATTTGAGTCTATATTATCAGGTGAGAATTATGTAAATTTGTAAATCTTTTATTTAATTTGTACCTACTTGTTAGTGTTATTACAAGATCATGATAACGATGCTTTTCTATAAAAGTACACTTATTGCCTTTCTCATGTAAAAAGTTACGGCAATCACTTGAAAAATTGACTCATGAAAATTGGCCCGGAGGGGTGAGTGTTCTATATCGTTCGACACAGTTCATCGAGCTGAGTAATGTATGCTTCTGTGCGTGTGTATGTGTGTTAAATAATGTCACTCATAAATAAAAAATCTCGTAGTCTCATAGGATATAGGGAAAAGTGTGTTTAATCATTTAGTGATACGATGCAAAATAAACAAAAATTCTTATTAACTTGACATAACTGTTTACAAATTAAAAATGTTATGTTAGTTTATACCCAGAGAAAGTTTCTTCTTTTTTAATTCAAAATTGAAAAAAATTTCTTCGCAGAATCTTCTAGGGATGTTTTTGAAAATATAAGTAATATGAGAAAGGCATCATTACACCACTAGTTGGATTAAAAAATTTTATTTTTGCAATACATGTTTTGGACGAGTTTTTATATTTTTGATAAATTTTTCATTATAGGTTGTAGAAAAAAGACTTTTTCTTGTGAACGCGGAACAAGAATCATTTCTTGAAAATTTCACTTATCATATAGAAATAAAACAATACGTATCGAATATTTTTCATTTCTTAACGGAAACAAAATAGTTACATGAAAAAAAAATTGTTGGCTGACTTTGTGTGAAAAGGCTGTACCCATATATAAATATGTTTTATATATATATATATATATATATATATATATATATATATATATATATATATATATATATATATATATATATATATATATATATATATATATATATATATATATATATATATATATATATATATATATTCGATTTTTTTAACGATATCAAACTAACTGGAGATTGTAAGAGGAGAAAGAATATGAAATCTAGAGCCATAGTACTCTAAGAAGAGCAAGGATAAGTTCGACTCCTCTGGTAGAAGGCAAAAGTTTAGATACTAGAAACCTTCTGCTTACTTAAATGGCCCTTGTCACGTCTCACTTTTCCGCACTAATTCCGTTGTATTAGGCGGTAAAAAACTACTTGTACTTGTAACATAGATGTTGTATTGCAGTATGTTCAGGCAGCTTATTGAAGTCTTCCTCTTCAATTAATCTAGGTTTCATTGCTCGAAGAAGCAGTAGAGGCTTCAAAATTTAATCTCCGGATGCATTTGAACGGCATAGTAACGTGACACTGTCTTTCGCTGCTTTGAATCCTGGTGCTTGACGTTAAATTTCAGCCAGGTACGTTCTAGTTGGCTTTTTTTCTGAACAAGCCTGCTTCGTCTACGTTAAATACCTGGTCCGGTTGATATGACCCATAATCAATTATTGATAATAGCTTTGCTGGATATTCTCGAGTAGCAGTAGTATCCACCGATGCACACTCGCCTTTGATTCGTACATTTCGAATGTTGTTCTTCTTGATGAAACTGTAGACCAACCTTTGCTCGATTTGAAATCACCACTTTCGTCTGTTTAGTCTAAACGAAAAAAGCTAATTATAAACAATGGAATAAAAAATAACGGAAGAGTTTCAAGTACTTTTAGGTTTGTTACTTGATGCTTTCTCTTGATGTGGAAGATGATAAAGACGTGCTGCCTTTTGCATGATTATTAGAATATTGATCGGAATACTTTTTGCTTTCTCGTATAGAAAAGTTAAGCAATCACTTGAAAACCCGACTAATAAAAATTTCCCGGAGAGCCAAGTGTGATATACCATCATTCATCGAGCAGAACAATGTGTGTGTGTGTGTGTGTGGATGTGTCAAATAATCACTAGGTTTTCTCAGAGTTGGCTGAACCGAATTTGACAAAGATTCAAATGAAAGGTCTCATGGTCCCATGCGGAATTCCTGTATTTCATCCGGATCCGACTTCCGGGTAAAGTGCGTTCAATAGTGCACACTGTCACGGCGAAACAAAACACTTAAAAAAATTCTGAAGTGGTTTCAAAACTACACAAATCGATAGCCATTATAAACTAAACTAAACAAACTGATTCCGGCTAACCTGGCTTCCGGTCTCCGGTTCCGGAAGCACCGCAAATAGTGGTCATATATACTAAAATGGATCTCACTCACTTTTCTTAGCGATAGTATGAAAGATTTTCACAAACTTAGATTCATATGAAAGGTCTCACGGTCTCATACGAAATTCCTGTTTTTCAACCGGATACGACTTCCAGGTCCAGAGTTATAAGGTAAAGTGTGTTCAATATTGCACACCGTCACTTAAAACGACAAAACAAAACACGTAAAAATTTTTCTGAACTGAACTGAACTCAAAATTACACAAATCAATAACCATTATCAGTAGGCAACTAAACAAACTGATTCCGGCTTACCTTGTTCCCGGTCTCCGGTTCCGGAAGCACCGGAAATAATGGTCATAGGGTAACAGAGGTATTTTGGCCCACTTTGTAAAAATATCCACCAAATGTTGCAATATCTTTGAAAAACCCTTCCGTAATAGGTAATTCAATGTGATTAGCTCAAATCGATGCAACATGGGTTACTTAACATCGACTAAATTCATAAAGTTTGTTAGGTGGGCTACAATATATGAAGTGGCCAAAATACGTCTGTTACCCTATATACCAAAATGGATCTCACTCACTTTTATCAGCGATTTCCACAAACTTAGATTCAAATAAAAGGTCCCATATGGAACCCTCGAATTTCATTTAGATTCGACTTCCCGTTCCAGAGTTATAGGGTAAAGTGTGCTCAATATTGTACACCGTCACTAAAATCGGCGAAACAAAAAACGTAAAATCATTTCTAAACTGATCTCAAAATAAAACAAATCGATAGCTATTATTAGTAGGCAAATAAACAAACTGATTCCGGCTATGCAGGTTTCCGGTCTCTGGTTCCGGAAGCACTGTAAATATTTTTTTTTTTGTTTCGATTATAGAGGTTTTAACCTTAAGGTCATTCGCCTCTTCGGGCCAGAAAAATTTTCTGACCCTATGTGCGGGGTTGGGAATCGAACCCAGGTGGGCTGCGTGAAAGGGCATTGACTTACCCATCACGCTATACCCGTCCCCCGCTGTAAATATTGGTCATATATACCAAAATAGATCTCACTTACTTTTCTCAGCAATGATTCGACCGATATCCATAGACTTAGATTCAAATAAAAGGTCTTATGGTCCCATACGAAATTCCTAAATTTCATCCGGATACGACATCCGGTTCCGGAGTTATAGGGTAAAGTGTGTTCAATATTGCACACCGTCACTTAAACCGGCGAAACAAAAAAAGTTCAAAAAAATTCTGAGCTGATCTCAAAATCTCACAAATTTATAGCCATTATCAGTAGGCAACTAATCAAGCTGATTCTGGCTATCCTTGTTCCCGCTTTCCGGTTCCGGAAGCACCGGAAATAGTGGTCATATATACTAAAATCACCCACTCACTTTTCTCAGCGATGGTATGACCGATTTCCACAAATTTTAGATTCAAATTAAAGGTCTCACAGTCCTATACGGGATTTTTGAAGCTATAGGGTAAAGTGTGTTTAATATGCAAATGTTGTAAACTTTACTCAAAACCGTTATTCGAAATCTTAGGTTAAATGAAAGGTCTTATGGTCTTACCAGAAATTACTGCATATTTTCGAATACAACAAACATTTAAATTGTCATTTAGAGTACGACGGCAAAATTGTGAAAAAATTTCGAAATTTGAATAAAAACTAGTAGAGTTTGTTCGTCATGTTAGTTGGTGGCCGCACGAACTGACTTCGATTATACCGGTTGTCGGGTTCCGGTGCCGGAAGTGCATATTATAGTGAACCCACTTCATTTTCGCGAGCAAAGCACTGTTTCATTATGTATGTTATACTAGTTATTGCACAAGCAATCCCATGGTTTCTTTCAAAAATCGAAGAGAAATTTTTTAAATAGAATATCTCAATATTATACATTAGAAAGGCACACCATTACACCACTAGGTGGTTTAAAACAGGTTTTTGTGCATTGTTTTTGATTCATTTCAGAATGGTTTTAACATCTTATCGATGATAACGTTTCGATTGTACGCTGCTAAATTCGAGGAAATACAATTCGAGACTGCAACCCTAATGCGAGCTTCTTTACGCTTAATTGTTCTGATTGTTGACTTCCAACAGATGCAGCCTTTTCACCATTTGCAAGTCGGTCCAAAATAATTATTTTAGTTTGCAGCGTATTCGACTTCCTACGTTTTTGATTAATTTTGAATGATTCTGAAATCAAAATTGTGCTGAATATAGATAATAAATTGTAATGAATAAAGCAATTGAATGAATGTATTTGTGTGTAATTTTTAGGTTTCTCCAAAACGATCATACAAATCGAACGTATCTTTCTAGGAAAAATGAATGATATCTTATCCGCTTAAACTGAAGTGCTTGTTCACCTTCTTGAATTTTTATTTTTAACTTTCGCGAAAACTAATTTGGCAGACTCACAGCAGAAATGGTTGAACTCAGGTTAGCTTAAGACTGATAATAAAACTAATTTCAACTTACAACGGTTTGTATACAAGATTTGGGACCGAAGCCTATTGACCTATATAGAAATAAAAGAAAATGTGATATTGATAGCGTTTCGAAGATGAAACTACATGTGTTGTTTACTTTGTATAAAAAAAAACAAAAAACTTTGTGGGGAATGCCACTTGTTAATCAACGAGCTGAAGACAGTGCGATGTAGCATTTGCAGCGCCCTTACAAAAAGTCTTTCATTGAATCTCATTGAACTTGCGGCCTTGCAAGAATAGCAACCCAGACATGAAAGAAAAAACTCGTCAACTTTCAGGCAAGCCTTCACGTCAGCGTAAACGTGACGAGCAACACGGGCACCGGTCACTGCCGTTTACATAGTGACAGTGGCTTCGGTTCGCGGGTCTCGGCTTTCGGTAGAACTTCGGGAGAAAGTCGGATGAACTTTCTACTTAGAATCACAAGCTCGGCCTGTACTAAAATCTTCAGGCTTTGCCCGAAAGTAAATGTTAGGAGCTTAAAAACCTATAGTTGGGATGAGTTAGGAGTTAGTCAGTTTTAGAGAGTTCGCGGAAAATATCCGTTAGTCTCGGGCGTCGGCCCGTAGACAAGTCAGTAAGTCGGTTCCAAAGAGTGGGCGGTAAATAGCCGTTAGTCGGACAGGCAGGCTCAAGCCATTAATCGGAGTTGTTGCACAGCTGATCAGTTCCGAAGCGCCAACGTGATACGCGATAACCGATCGTGACTAGCGGGTTCAACAAAGCGGTAGAAACTTGACTAAGACAAGCAAATTTGATTTAATCGCGAACGAGTGTTCTGAACTGCAGACTTGTAGTTTTGTTTTTGTTATCTGTGTTCTCATCTCACCAGAAGAAAACAAGTCAATCAATTAGCTTCTGCTGTAGGTAGATTAAGATAAAAGCAGAACGAAAAGTGTAAAAGTTACGGTATTGAATTGATCCAAAAATTTATTCAAGAGTGTAGCCAGTCAATTGAGAAGAATTAGAAATAAATAAACATTCTAAAGACGAAAAAATTTATTATTTTCAATTAATTGTGGAAAAGAAACACCTTTCACTCTTTCCTCCCGCCACCGCTCGGACTTTCAACACAATTGGTGACAGCGGTACGCGCGCTACAAAGGAAGCAGCAAAGGATACGCCAGAGGCACGGGCGAGGATTTCGAATTGAAAGGATGTTGGGCGGAACAGTATTAGTATAATGAGTCTGCGCACATTTTCCTTTTTCTGTTTGCCTTTCTCATATAGAAAGGTTATGCAATAATTTGAAAAACCAACTAGTGAAAATTGGCCCGAAGGGCCAAGTGTCATATCCCATTCGACTCAGTTCATCGAGCTGAGCAATGTCTGTGTGTGTATGTATAAAATAATCTCACTAGGTTTTCTCGGAGATGGCTGAACCGATTTTGACAAACTTAGATTCAAATTGATTTAAAAATTTTTTTAACAGTGATTTAAAAATTATTCTAATGAAATAGTTACAATAAGTGCAGAATACTATACCAAAAAGTAATACCGAAGAATAGTTAGATTCCCAGTTTCGTTTATATGAAAGATGTATATCCCCCAAGAAACTGGTGTACACAGAGTGTGGAAAAAACAGAGACGTCTAAATCTCGTAATCATAGAGCCGTGTAGTTAAAGTAAAATAAAATAAGAGCGAAAGAGGTGGATATGTATGTGTACTCACGTTTGCTACTATAGTGTAGAAGTTTGAAACTAGGACCGTGCAACTTAGTATACAGCAAAAGTATTTACGAGTAATAAAAGTTCCAAAGAAAAAAGAAAAAAAATTGTACACGGTGTCAATAGAAAGAATAACATAAAAAAGTAAAAAGTAAAAATTTGATGGGATTCCATCACACACAGCGATGAATGGAGCGCTGTCCGTGCGCCGCTTGCACCCTGGGACGCATAGCCATACGCTACAACTCCAGGCACTCAAGCAATAGTTTCGGATAAATCTTCCATTCCGGTGTTATAACTAACTGTATGAGAAAATATCAACACAATGAAACACATTGTGTGAGAAACCGTCGTGGGCAGAATGTGACAACTTCTCGTTACTTTACTTTTGCCGGTTCGGACAGTAAATGGCAAACGACCTTTGCCTTTACTTTCTGACATATCAGAGACTCGGATAACTCGTATCGCTAAGATGCCTAAGTTCGACTCCTCTGGTAGAAGGTAAAAGTTTAGATACGAGAAGCCTTCTGCTTACTTAAATGACCCTTGTCACGTCTCACTTTTCCGCACTTTATTCTTCACATCCTTGCTCTTCCTTGAGTACTATGGCTCTATGATTTCATATTCTTTCTCCTCTTATAATCTCTAGTTAGTTTGATATCGTTAAAAAACCGAAAAAAATAGAAAGAATGTGTGAAGAGTGAATCCTGAGTTTCCATTTTGCCGACCATAGAACCGAAACTAAATGCCTCTCCAGTCCTCCCCCGCACGCCGCTTGGATGCGCGACGATACAAAGTGGTGACAGCGGTGCTCGCCGCTGGAAAAAGGAGCGCAAGGAAACGCCATGAGTGCAGGAGGGCAAATTGAAGGCAAATGATGATCGGTGGACTAGTGATAATAGGGTAAGTCTTCGCATTTTCCATTCTATGATCATTTCTCTTCGACTTTTTAATCACCTAATTCGTAATAAGGGATTTATGGGAGTTGAATAGTAGCTGATTACCTAGCTAATATATGAAAATAACTAAATGAAACGGGTATGTTATTCAGGTGGCCATACTGGCATTAAGGCTGTAGAATTTTGTTCTCCTCTTTAAATGAACAACAAACCACGACCAATAAAACAGTAGGCACTGATAATATGTTTACAAAGTCAAGATGACTGCGAGGAGGACCAACCGAACCATACGCGTATCAGCGAGAGAATCGGTATTTTGAGGCATCATCGGTTGCCGTTCTTGGACCGACAGTCAAGATGTCGGTTGCCATTCTTTGACAAACATAGCAAGGCAAGTCAGCGCATTCGGAAATAGAAGTGCATGCCACGAAATATATAGTACAGAAGGAAAAACCAGCGCGTATGGGCGGAGTCTACAGCAAAGTGCGTTAATAAACAACATAAACGACCGCGGCCATAATTGTAACTCGAAGCGCTACTAACCAAAATAAGAATAAGGTACAGGGGAAGAAGCGACATATGATAATAATAATAATGAGCCCCCGCGGACTCACACGGACCGAAGAATGCGGCCAACATAGAAAATTACCAACGCCATCTGGAATCATCTCATCCTAAATTCAATTCACCGGCCACTACCGATCGCCAGCTAAAAGCTGGATTCTCGAGAATCCGCGACCCCGATACTACATCACATAATGATACTATTCTAATTTTATGTTAGACGATAATTAAAATTAGTAAATACCCTTGGCATCTTAGAGCTTAAGCAGTGTGCCTTAATTTTATAATATATTATTGAATAAAAAAAAATAATGAGCCGATCGAATATAGGTTGCACGACTTCTATCAAAATAATGAATGACAAAGACAGTTTGGTATTTTGCACTGATCGGAATTGCGCACACAGCAAGCATGACAAATTTGAAAGTACCGAGTTGGGCTGGCTCAACAATAAACAAAAAGGTAAACACGGACGTAAATTGCTCGTGAAGGCTCATTGCATTAGAAGCAATGCACTATGGTCCGAAACGGGAAATTAGCGTGACAAAAATATTTTCACTATTAAATATTATTTTTTTGTAATTGGTGTCTTCACAAAAGTTGGTTGTAATCAAATAACGCTCCTTTTGATGAAAAATGTTACTAGGGTGGTCCTCATTTAGATTGAAATCTTAAATCTAACATTCATAATTGAACTCAAAAATGATTTTGCTGTACAATGAAGTTGTAGGAAATTTTATTTAAGCAACTTTGCTGAAAAAAGTACCTCTCTAGCTTTTCATTTGATCGAGTTACATCAATTTTCACGAATAAAGTCCTGAAAATTCACTTTTTTTGTTCTAACTTTTTTGTGAAACGTTCTACGGAAAAGTTGTCTTCAGAAGAGTTGATGTACTAATTATTGCGCATAATTTTGCTCAACCAAGCTTTTTCATATGAGCTACCAGTAAAACGTTATTATTATTTTTTCATCAAAAACTAGTCAAGCTTCAAATATCAATATTCATTAGATGCTAGATCGATAAAAATGTATCCTATGCGGTTCCTGAAAGGTCATAATATAAGTAAAAATTTAAGAGAAAATTGGAAGAGTGTTATTTTTTTTACTTATTTAAATTATTTTTAAAAAATACATTGAAAAAACTCAAAAACATTGCATAACTCTTAAACGCGTTAACGTATCAACATACTTTCTTCAGCAACTAATAGAACTAATTTGTTACTATTATTCTGCTGAAGGAAGTATGTTGATAAGTTAAGGCGTTTAAGAGTTATGCAATGTTTTTGAGTTTTTTGAAGGTATTTTTTAAACTAATTTAAATAAGTAAAAATAATAACACCCTCCCAATTTTCTCTTAAATTTTTACTTATATTATGACCTTTCAGGAACCGCATAGGATACATTTTCATCGATCTGGGATGTAATGAATATTGATATTTGAAGCTTGACTAGTTTTTGATTAAAAAATAATCATAACTTTTTACTGGTAGCACATATGTGAAATCTTGGTTGAGGAAAATTATGCGCAATGATTAGTACAACAACTCTTCTAAAGACAACTTTTCCATTGAACGTTTCACAAAAAAGTTAGAATAAAATAAGTGAATTTTCAGGAGCCACCCTACTTTAATTCGTGAAAATTGATGAAACTCGATCAAATAAAGAGCTAGAGAGGTGCTTTTTTCAGCAAAGTTGCTCAAAATAAAATGTTCTACAACTTTATTGTATAACAAAATTGTTTTTGATTTCAATTAAGAAAGTTAGATTTCAGATTTCATTGAGGACCACCCTAGTAACATTTTTTATCAAAAGGAGCGCTATTTGATTATAAACAACTTTTGTGAAGACACCAACTACAAAAAACTAATATTTAATAGTGCAAATATTTTTGTCACGCTAATTTCCCGTTTCTAACCACTGTGCAATGTATTATACAATGACCAGAAATGTGAGACTAGGTCAAGTTTATTTACGTTAATTTTCTAACCATAGCGCAAGTAAAATAATAATTTGGAGGCTTGACAGAGATATCATAATAGCAGAATCAAATTCAAACAAACATGAACGTTTTATTATCTAAACCGGAAGCACTGCAGTTCATTCCAGAGTTCGATGAAACTACTGAACAATTAGATGCGTTCATCTATCACATAGAACATTTCGAAAAACAATTCCCAGAAGCGACATCGAGAGACGATCTGATCCACGTAATATTATTGAAGTTGAAAATAAGCAGCAGCTAGATTACGGCACATAAAAGTCGAATGAACAATTCGAAAATTGCGAACAGCACATTAAAGAGCATTTAGACAATTACAATGAAGGGTACAAGGTCACAAAAAGAATACATTGTATTAGTTACTGGAGTATTTAGATGAAGTTTATATAGAACGAAAACATATCGAAGTACTTGAACACAGACTTCAAGCAACAGAGCTGGGCTATAAAGTTCTTATGAGAAATCAAAAGTTTGGATATAACGAAGTGTGCCAATATGAAAATAATGATTATCAACACAAATGTGATTTAATAAATCTGTATGATAATAGAAAACCACCTAAAAGATACAATGGTAATATTCGAGAGGAAAGTAATGAGTTTAATAGACAACACTACGAAAATAATGAAGTACAGTTATGGATGAATTGCATGAATTACGATAAGGGAAAAATATTTCGAAGATATGATAGTGACATCAGAACCAAATGCAATTTAGTCAATCAGATAGGTCAAACGCAAAATTGCAAAAAGAATTGATGAAAAAGATAGCAAAACAACGCAAAGATGGGATATGGGTCAAATTACATAAGACAAAATACAACGAATTTATGATCGGCAAAACAGACCAAATAAAAAGATGCAGTTTCTGGTGGATACTGGAGCACCTGGCAACATGATAAGTAGACGAAACGCATAGTACATGGGAGCCTATATAGTTAATGGGAACGAGGTCATAGCATTTTCTGGGGTAACAGGTATTGTTAGAAAAGCATTAGGTACCGTGGAACTAAACAATTAGTTATTTGTAAAAATTGCTGCAGAAACATAAATAACTGAAAAATTGAGCCGGTTAAAGTCACGTTGATTATTGGAAAAGCACAATAAAGAGTTAGGTTTTATATAGTTAAAGATTTATGTGTTCCGGGAATTATTGGAGTAGAGTTTTTTAAAAAATATGTTCAATTTTAAACTCAGAATTTCGAGTACATCTGCCTAAGTGTATAAACCGAGCACATTAATGTAGCAAATATGTTGGTATCAGGACAAGAAAAGGTACCACAACTGATCATTATGGGATATGTGCTGCAGATAAGGATAAGTGCAACATGGGAATATCAACCCGCATGAATAATGAAAGAAATAACAAAGTAAATGATAATAAAGATGAGACAGAGATGTTTCCAAACAGCGCAACTAAAGTAAACAATAATTGTGAAATAAAAAAATTCACAAGTAGAGAGAGGATAACCAAGAAACATACTAAAACTGATGCGGAGAACGACAAAATGAAGTAATTATCGTGAATGCTGAAGTCTTGGAGCGCGGTTTATCAAGGCATGATATATATGAAACAAACCAAAAAGTAAATGAAAATAAATACATTAATGTAGTGTCTCAGACCACCTATAATATATACAATAACAACGATCGTTCAGATACTATGCTTCTCTGTTGTGGGACTAATGTTTCTAATGATAATCGAAAAAAATTTATAGCTAGAGAGTGTGACGAGGAAGACAAATGTTTTCTTGATTTAGATAACAATCAAGACCTAAGATTTACAGAAAATAAAAGATACGATCGAAAAACTGGTCGAGACCGAACGGATAAAGCATTAGAATCACTAAATATAAATCATATAAAAACGGATACAGAGAAAATATGGCATCATGTAGCGATGTATTCTATCTGAAGGGGGACAAATTAACTATCACTGATGCGACAGTGCACGAAATTGAGACCATTTCAAAAGTGCCTATCAATTAACGGCAATACAGATTTTCAGAACCTATGAAGAATCAAATCAATGAAGAAATTGAAGAAATTCGTAAAATAGGGTATCATTAGGCCTAGCAAAAGTCCGTGGCATGCACCAGTCCTATATGTTCCCAAAAAGGGTGATGAATTTGGAAACAAGAAATACAGAATCGTATTTGATTTCAGGGCTTTAGATTTAGTTACAAAGTCATTTGTATATTAAATTCCACTAATTTACGAGATTATAGATAATCTTGGAAACAGTAAACATTTTTCTACCTGGGATTTGAAATGCAACTAACCAATGTAACGAGTACAGAATTAGAATATATATTTTTGTAATAAAAATTAGTTAGTAGGTTAATGATTTTTAATAATAATGTTTATAGATTCTTGTATTAAAATTTAATATAATATAATATTTATACGAAATGATATTAAAAAAGGTTCACAAAATCGAATCACCCCGTTATGATGAAAAAGCTCTAAGTAAGAGATTTACCATAAGACAAAGCAGCTGATTTCCCGCCGTTCTTAGTACGCGCCAATTGCTTTCTGCTTTGCCTAGCGTCGCAGCCGATGGGGTGTTTGTTTGGGTTACCGAAAGAGGCCGTCGACCTTTACAAAGTTCATGACCGCGTTAATCTTTCGAGAGAATGCTCTGTTTCGCTCTGATGACTGGTCTGGCGGAGGGTTAGTTTGATTGGGGTCGTTCGCAGAAACGAGATGCGATCATGCGACTGGGGAAGTTCGGGTTGATCAATGCAAATTCGGAACTATCGCTATTATCCACTTCGTGGAAAATGCGTCAGATCCGCTAACGAAGATGTACAAACCGCGGTTATTCTGATTCTCAAAGCCCAATAAACCACTTTGAACTTATCAGTGGAAGAGGCAAGAGTGGTTCGATTTCAGTTCGCGCCGTGTTGTGTTAAGTTCGGTAAATTTTAAATGTAACTTGAAATTCTTCATCAAAATGTAAATTTGTTCCTTTCTCAAATAGAATAGAAACGCAGTTAGATTCCGAATCGTTTAATTTGGCGGTTCGCGTGTGTGTTGAAACCAAGAGATCAAGGTAAACTCGTAAATTGTGACACTACCAAGGTGCACGTGCTTATGCGTTTTCTGTGCAATGGCAATTTCTTTCACAGGTTTGTGGCTACCGTCGAAGTACCCGACACATCACACCCGTACATTAGAGACCGCTCTTGACCCCACGATCTGTCTCAAGGTTTGGTCCCGGCGATACACTGGGCCGGAAGAAGGCAGCATCCGTCAATCTTGCGCCTTGGCAGGGTTAATAGACAACCATCATCGCAGTTATCAACGCTGTTAAGTTTTCTGGTGACGATCGGAAAACTCGACGGCAGTATCCCGTCGTCGTAAGTCCACAAATCGGTGGGGGAGACCAGCGTCGCCCGTTCAGCTCGATCGAGGGAAACGCACTCGTCGCAGCATCGCGTCGCATCGTTAGCATCATCATCGTCATCATCAGCAGCACCAGTAGGAATCGCCGTCTCCCGCCAACACGTAAATCCTAGGTCGTGAGTACAAGATATATTTGTTGTGAAGTCCAAGCGCATGGGGTCACTATTGACGGCCTTACCCTACCGTCTAATTTGCATATCGATATATAATAATTAAAGAAATTGCCAAGTGATTTTGCACAATGGAGATGAGAGGCAAGCGAGGTGAACAATGAACACCGAAAGCACGCACCGCAGACAATAAAAAAATCGCCAGTTAGGATAGATGAGGGAAAGGTGAACGAATGGAAATAGCTAGCTAGCACAGAATAGAGTGAACAGAGAACATGATCGGGAAAACCGATAAAGGCCAATAAATGTTGGATTTGTGATTTTGTAAAAACCTTTTTTTTGTGATTTGATGTAGTTCTCCAATTTTCAGATTGATGAAGCTTTTCAAGTCCAGAGTTCCGTCTCGTTTGTAGTTTTTTGTTGTATTTTGTTTTTACTGGGGAGGTTGGCCCTGAAACCTACCGGAACCACTCTCAAGTTTTCTGCAGATTGGTTAATTTGGGAAGTTAGACTTTGCCCGTGATGATTACAACCGTGTGTGAATATCGTTTTCGGACTGAGATCGCATTGAACATTTCGGACGTGACGTAGTTTGTATGACACGCGCGACTCGGACGCGCTTTTGGTCGACTAGCTTGCTTCCACCCTGCACAGAGGGAAACCGGAACCTTCTCCCGAGAAGTCTCAAAAGGCCGGGCAGCCACACATCTGGCGGGTGGTCTCTCATCGAGAGTGGCGCATAAATACACCCCTCGGAAGCACGTTCAGGCGGTCCAGTTACACCAATTAAAGTACAAATTATATCAAAAGATGCAGCCACGACAGCATTTTCAACTGATCATATTTTTGATGAAACGGTGAAAGAATTATGTTGCTACCATTAATACAAGTCGAGATATTCACGATTAAGTTCTGCCCATACTTTCATATGGCTAATTTTGAAAAGGCACCCCATAGTAAAGTAAGTCGTATTCACGACCAAAAAAATTAAACCAAAAGTCTTCGAATTGCATGAAACGTCGAGATTTAGTGTCATCTCGAAAAAAAATTTGTTTTGGGAATATCGACTTTCTGGGACTATCAAAATTTATTAATAATAAGTAATAATAATAATAAGTCCCACAAAGTCGATTTAAACAATTTTTTTCAGATGACACTAAATCTCAACGTTTCGTGCAATTCTAAGACGTTTGGAAAATTTTCAAACCGTCGGGCAGCACCTCTTACCCATATCTGATTCAGCTCAAATTTTGTATGGGAACTTTTTTCGAAGTGCTTAAACTTTTGAGTGCCACCGCCTTACAAAATTAGTGGGGATCAGAAAATATTCGTACCCTTATATATATATATATATATATATATATATATATATATATATATATATATATATATATATATATATATATATATATATATATATATATATATATATATATATATATATATATATATATATATATATATATATATATATATATATATATATATATATATATATATATATATATATATATATATATATATATATATATATATATATATATATATATATATATATATATATATATATATAGAGCGGTAAAAAACAACTGCGACTTCTGGTTCCGGAGATATGATGGTATAAGTGACGTAACCGACACACTTATACCATCATATCTCCGGAACCAGAAGTCGCAGTCATTTGATCTTCGAACTTCATCAAATGCTCAATAGTATCTTTCAAACGAGCCTAAGTTTGTTAAAATCGGTTTAGCCATCTCTGAGAAAATTGAGCGCGTAAAATACAACGCGTTTTGTCGGTTAGCTCACTTATACAATCATACATCCGGAACCAAAAGTCACAGCCATGCAATCATTGAACTTGATCAATAGCCCGACAGTAGCTTTCAAGCGAGTATAAGTTTGTTAAAATCGGTTCAGCGCTTTGAAAAGTGGCGCTTTACGATATCAGACCTGATCCCAGAATATTGGAACCCTTTGGTTTGAATCGACAAAAACGTGAACTTAATTCTCTAGCTGCTAAACCGTTGATTTGATATACATAGTTCCTTTGGAGAACTCATTCACAAAAATATTCCTCGTGATTTGATCACAACAAAAAATGTGCAAAGCCTACCACGATAAAAGTTCATTTCAACAACTTTTTTCCCTTAAGAGATAGAAAAATGATGTCTTCTACAAAGTCTTAGAACTTCTAACGAGGAAAAACTTTACCGAAGAAGCTATAGGTCTAACGCAAAAAAGTTTCGGATACATAAAGCATTTTCGTTGGAAACCACTTAAAATCAATTTTTTGTACATAACTTTTTTCGCAATTATTTTCAGTGTCTACTATGTTCGAATCAATTACTAAAAACGTAAAATTACACATTTTCGTTGAGGACTGTGTACTGTTTGGCCTTTTCCCTAAAAAGATATTTAACATTCAAACTTTTATATACACTTACTTTAACCACTAATATGAAGCAGGGTCGCAGACCAAAAGGCACATACAGGGTCCGGCACTCGAAGTGTAACCAATTAAAAAGGCCATACATTCAGTTTGGAAAATTACTTTTACTTGATTCAAAGTACAAAATGTGTAAAAATAATAAAAAATTCAGAATCAATTCACTTTTGCTCGATATGACCACCTTTTGCCTTGACTATGGCCTTGAGACGGTCAAAAAACGAATCGCAAGCTGCCGAATGTGACTTGCAGGTATTTAGGCCCACTCGCGGACAATAACTTTTTTCAGCGCCTCGAGACTGGTGTATCTTTTAGTTCGGACTTTGCTCTCCAAAATGGCCCAAAGAGAATAATCCATTGGATTCGCATCTGGTGAATTCGAGAGCCATTGTGTGAACGTGATGAAGTTCGGAACGTTGTTTTTCAGCCATTCTTGGTTCACTCGAGTTTTGTGAGACGGTGCCGAGTCCTGCTGAAACGTTCATGGTCTGCCACCGAAATGTTTGTCTGCCCACGGCTTCAAAGCAACCTCCAGAATACTTTCCCGATAATATGTCGCATTTACCTTGACGCCAGGCTCGATGAAAACGATTGAAGAGCGCCCATCTGCGGTTACAGCGGCCCAAACCATTATCTGTTGCGGGTGCTGCCTCCTGGTGGCCAATCGATGACTCAAATTCTCGTATGAACGGTCGGTCAAGTAAACCCTATCGTTTTGAGAGTTTACGAATTGCTCAATTGAAAAAACTTTCTCGTCAGAAAATACAATGTTCGGAAATTGACCGCTTTCGGCCAAACGAAGCAACTCCTTCGCTCTCTCAAGTCAAGATTTTTCGCGTTCACTTTTGGCAAAATGCTTTCTTGCGCTTGTAAACAATACAACTCCGAACTGTCATTTAGCAAATTTCTAGAGAGCTGATGCCCGTGCGTTAGCTGCGCGAGCGGTCTGAAGTTGGTTACACTTCGAGTGCCGGACCCTGTACATATACTTTTCGGAAAGCTTAAATCAAGTAATATAGAGTTACGAAGTGTGTAGCCTTTTTAAATTGTGTGAATGAGACAACAAAATATAGAGAGTTTTTTTGACCATTTTCTTGGCAAAAACCTTTACTAAAACGACTATTTTTGGTTTATTTAAATTAGCTTTGTAGAAAATGTTCAAAATTTGGAATCGGGCGTTAGTGTAGCTTTGGTGCAATGGTGTTATGATTGAATATAATTTCATGATGCATTCTTGTATGCAATTGATCAAACTACAGAAGCATGTTAACGTTCTCATTAAATTTCGCCAAGTTTTACTTATTCTTTTAAAGCTTGCTTCAAATAGAATTGGAACAAAGACAATTGCCTGTATTTCAGTTATTTATTATTGTATTCAAGATCTTTTTTTATACAAATGTAGCGTTTTCTTCATACTTTTAAGAAAAAATACGGATTAAATTATTCGTCACGGTTTTGAAGGAATTCTCGAATTTTTCCTGTAACACGGCTCAGTAGGCGGCGCACACCTTCTTCGTCCATCGTTTTAGCTATCTTATTCCACCAGGTCGTCATCTGATTGATGTCTTTGACAACGTTTCCCTTTGCCTTGAGTCTCCTCTTCATGATTGCTCAGTATTTCTCAATAGGGCGGAACTGGGGGCAGTTGAGTGGGTTAAGGTTTTTCGGAACAAACTGGACCACTTTCTCTGCATACCATTCTTAAACGGCTTTGCTGTAATGACAGCTTGCCAAATCTGGCCAAAACATTACAGGATGGTCGTGGGATCGAATGAACGGCAAAATTGGTTTTTGGAGACACTCTTTTTGGTATAGTTCCGATGTCATTTGTCTTATTTGTAACGAAAACTTTCGTTTTTTTGCCGCAGGTGCAAATGCCCGGCCAAATCATAAATTTTCTTGCAAATTTGTCGGCAAAAACAAATTTAAATTTGGCTGGAACATCCCCCCGAGCCGTTGCCAAGTAAAATTTTTGACCTGGAATTTGACCGAAGTCAGCCTTGACACAGGTTTCATCGTCCATCAGAAGACACCCATTGAACTTGGTCAGCACCTGGTCATATAGTTTCCGAGCACAAATTTTGACCACACTATTCTGTTTCATGGTCCGATTTGGTTGTTTGCTAGCTCGATACGACTTGATTCCGGAGTCGAGTTCTCCTCACGGTACTATGGGCAGCACCGAATTTTCTGGCCAAATCACGGTCCGACAGATTAGGATTCCTCTTAATCGTCTTCAAAATCTTACCACGCAATTTTCGGTCGTCAGTTCGACTCCGACGATCGGCTTGAGGCTTCCGAATCGTCGTCAATGTTTTCTTATACCGTTTGATAACGCGCCATACGGTATTTCTGGGCAATTTCAGCTGTTTAGCTAGCCTAGATTCAGACCACAATGGATTTTCCAAATAACTGTGCACAATTTTTTTTCCTTTTTTCGGCTTCCATGTTGATTGTTTACAAAGTACAGTCGATTTTCGGAATATCAAAAATCATACGTGAAGCTGACAAAATTCCCGACACGTGGGCGCCAAGAGCTTCCAAATCCGTCCACCAGGAGCGCCGCAATATGAGCAAAAGTTTGTTCCAATTCTAAATGAAGCAAGCTTTAATAGAATATTCCGTTCTTTTAATTCCAATCCAATTCATTTCAAGGATGATATCTTACACTATTACCAGTACGCCTAATAACATCGTTTAAATTTAAGTCTTCTGAGATTATGATTTCTATCTGTTGAAATGTGTAAGTGTAGCCTGCTTGAAAGGCTAAATACTTTTTGTAAAATCATGTCATTCTACGAAATACGTTCTAATGAATTAAGCCATACACTGGAAAAATAATGAAATTCACACGATTTCTAAATAGTACTATGAAATGGACATCAGTTGAATAAAAAATTTGATTCAAAACCATTCTCGATGTAAAACCTAATTGGAATACATTAATTTCAATGAATATGACCGTTTATTTATATTGACGCTTAGTTTTACATTTAATGTATATTGAAAAGTGAAGCACAGTGAAGTAACTTTATATTAAATTTCCTGATCCAAATGGTATGAACTGTTGGTGTTGGTGAGAGCAGCACTGCTGCAGCGCCCTTAGCAAATTTTCCTTCGAATTTGCTAGTATTGTAGAAAAAGTAGAAAAATTGTGAAGGAAACTCTCATATCAGCATAGCCGCAACTTTCATGTATAAACTTTGTTATAGAAGCGTACACTTTTTCGAGCATTAGTCAGCGCAACGATGTTTAAGAAACTTTGTTATAAAACCATAGAGAGTTCCGGGCATTAGTCAGCGCAGCAATGTTGTAAAAACAAAGCTATTGTTATAAAACCATAGACAGTTCCGGGCATTAGTCAGCGCAGCAATGTTGTAAAAAACAAAGTTTTTTTTTCACGGAAACTATCTCACTGCCTCTGGCATAGTGACAGTAGTCTCGGCTTCCGGTAGAACTTCGGCAGAAAGTCGGATGAACTTCCTACCTAGAATCACAAGCTCGGCTTGTACTAAAATCTTCGGGCTTCACCCGAAAGTAAATGTTAGGAGCTTAAAAACCCATAGTTGGGAAGAGTTAGTGGGCAGTTCAGTTTTAAAGAGTGCGTGGTAAATACCCGTTAGTCTCGGGCGTCGGCCGGTAGTCAAATTAAGTAGTCGGTTAGTTATTCGATTCCAAAGTGTGTTAGTTAGTATTTAGTAGTGTAATACGCGATAACCGATACAGTTCGCCGATTAACTTCTGGTGTAGGTAGATTACGGCAAAAAGCAGAACTAAAGTGTGTAGTTCCGATATGAAATGTAGAAGTTCCGAAATGAAATTGATCCAAAAGTGTACTTAGTTAGTTGAGAAGAAATAGAAGTGAAGAAATACAGGAAAAAGGTTTATTGACACAGAGAGTTACACGTTTCCATTCAAAATAGCAAGAAACATCCCTTTTCGTTATTCTTCTCCCGCCGTTGCTCGGCCGAGGTGTTTGCACCGCATATTATTTTTAAGAACACAAAAGAGTTGGTTGGTAATACAAACGCTGGAGCATTTGGTTGATGATAATATTACAATAAAATGCGTGAGTGGTTCAACGTTACATACAGGTGTACACGTTAAAGTATCAAATCAAATTATGTAAATTATGAGTCTAGACATTTTTTGAAAGAGAAATGCCTGAACTTGAGTAAACAGACTAAAAATAAAGAATAATAACCAACAAAAACAAGTTTGTTTGGTTTTAGGGAATTTGTAACCAATCTGTTGTCTTACTGCAATTCTATTACATTTTCTACTGAAGTCGGTAATATCGTGATTTTTTTTGTGATAACGGTCAATAAGACACCTATCAACATTCACTTTGAAGAGGAATTCCGAAAGACTCGGTAATCGCTGAGAGTAAGTCATAATAATAAGCTATAGTCTTCTCTTTCTTCTGGTGTTAAAACTAATGCTCTATTTTTTATACCTCGACTGCAACTTCTTGCAAAAGTTGTTGCTTAAAGGTAACTTATCGGTTGATATCACAAAAAATGCGTGATATGAAAGCTTGGGAATCGAAGTTGAAACCATTCATGGAATTTATTTCATCGCTGGAGCATATATGCCATTCCAATGCACCGGTGAACAATTAAATTTCTTTAAAGGCGATTTGCAAAAACTCACAAGATATCGATCGAAATTTTTCGTAATAGGTGACTTAAATGCTAAGCATGTCCAGTGGAATTGTAGGCAAAATAACAGTAATTGTAAAATACTTCATAATCAACTCTCAGCTGGTTACTTCACAGTTCTTCATCCCAGTAATCCGACTTGTTTCTCTTCCGTGAAAAACCCGTCTAAAATTGATCCGGTTGTAATGGATCAAAGTCACATTTGTAGTGAACCGATTATACATGCTGACTTTGACTCAGATCATCTTCCTGTAACACTCAGACTTTCCAACGAAGCTTTAATTAATCCAATTAGTTCTATATTCAACTATCATAGAGCTAATTGGTTGAATTACAGATCTCACATTGAAAATCATGTGGATCATGAAACTATTTTAGAAAATTCTGCGGACATCGACACAGCAATTGATAATTTGAATCATTACATTATCGAAGCTAGAAATCTTTCAGTTCCCAAAGCTCAAACTAAATTAAATTCTCCTATCATCGATGACAATCTTCAACTGCTCATTTGGTTGAAGAATGTTCGTCGACGTCAATATCAACGTTCTCGTGATTTTGCTGTGAAAAACATAGTTAAGAATTTACAAAAAGAAATTAAACATAGATTTATTCTTTTGCGAAATAAAAATTTCGCTAAAGAAGATGAACAAATTAAACCATATTCTAAACCCTTCTGGAAACTCTCCAAGGTTCTTATAAAACCTCAGAAACCAATTCCTGCTCTCAAGGAAGGAAATCAAATACTTCTTACGAATGGCGAAAAAGCTCAAAAACTTGCTCAGCAGTTCGAGAGTGTCCACAATTTTAATTTGAACGTTGTGAGTCCAATTGAAAATGAAGTCTCACTTAAATATGAGCATATTTCAACCCATTATTGAGACGAATTTTGATGAAATTAAGTCAATTATTAGGAAACTTAAAAACATGAAGGCTCCTGGTAATGATGGAATTTTTAATATTCTTATTAAAAATCTTCCCGATGTTGCCTTGAGACACCTGGTTAAAATTTTCAACAAGTGTTTTTCATTAGCTTACTTCCCAAAAAGAAAGAAAAACGCTAAAGTAATTCCTATCCTCAAACCTGATAAAAACCCAGCAGAAATATCAAGTTATCAACCAATTAGCTTACTTTCTTCTATCAGTAAACTTTTTGAAAAGTTATCTTGTTGAGAATGATGTCTTTATATAAATGAGAATTCAATTTTTTTACCAGAGCAGTTTGGATTTCGTCATGAACATTCAACTACTCATCAATTTGTCAGAGTAACGAACATGATAAAAACAAATAAATCTTCTGTGTTATCCACTGGAGTTGCTCTTCTAGACATAGAAAAAGCATTCGACATAGTTTGGCTCAAAGTTTTAATAGCAAAAATGTCTGATTTACAGTTTCCTATTTATTTGATCAAAATGATTCAAAATTATTTAACTGATCGTACTCTTCAGGTTAGCTATCAGAATTGTAAATCTGAATTGTTACCCGTACGAGCCGGTGTTCCGCAGCGTTCGAGCGTAGCTCCAATCTTGTATAATATTTTCACTTCTGATCTTCCAAATCTACCCGTTGGTTGTCAGAAATCGCTATTCTGTGACGACACAAGCCTGTTAGCCACAGGTAGAAATCTAAGAGTGATCTGCAGTCGCCTACAAAGAAGTTTAAATATTTTCAGTGATTATCTGTCAAAATGGAAAATTAAACCAAATGCAGCAAAAACGCAATTAATTATCTTTCCTCATAAGCCAAGAGCTTCTTTTCTTAAACCAAACAATAATCACATTCTCAAATTGAATGGCTTGGAATTGACATGGTCTGATCAAGCTAAATACTTAGGTTTAACGTATGACAAAAAACTCACTTTCAAGGATCACATTGAAGGAATCCAGGCAAAGTGTAATAAATATATTAAATGTTTATATCCTCTTATAAACAGAAATTCTAAGCTCTGTCTAAAAAACAAGTTGTTTATTTATAAATAAATGTTCAGACCAGCCATGCTTTATGCAGTACCAATTTGGTCGAGTTGTTGTTCCACCAGGAAGAAATGCTTCAAAAATTTGACGATTTGAAGCGTCCTCCCTGGTTTAATACAAATGAGTTACACAGACTCACAAATATAGAACCATTAGATGTAATGTCACATAATATTATAAGCAAATTCCGACAAAAATCGATGCAGTCTTCAATTGAATCGATTCGCTCGCTGTATTTGTTAGTATAAAAGTCCTTTTCCCCATTACACAATACAAGTAGGTTTAGAATTTTCCCTACACAAAAATCTCAGAATTGCGGAAGCAAATGATGTCCTCACGGTAACAACCAAATCATATATATATATATATATATATATATATATATATATATATATATATATATATATATATATATATATATATATATATATATATATATATATATATATATATATATATATATATATATATATATATATATATATATATATATATATATATATATATATATATATATATATATATATATATATATATATATATATATATATATATATATATATATATATATATATATATATATATATACACAGAATTGGCTGAACACCCAATTTAAATCTTAATAATTTAATTTTAACTGATATTCCAATAAATAGTTATATAAAAAAAAGAGTGCTCAGAGCTGAAAATGAAAAAAGCTTCAGTCTTCATCTCGTTCAGAAGCAACGGAACCACAGATAATTATCGAATATACGCGGCGTTAGAATTTCAAATGAAAAATTTGATTAAAGCTAAGAAACGCGGTTACAGGCGAAGGTTTGTTGACGGATTAACGAGAGAAACAGCAATGAGCACTCTTTGGAATACGGCCCGACGCATGCGCAATCGAAATCGCGCGAACGAAAGCGAAGAATATTCTAACCGCTGGATATTCGGTTTCGCTAAAAAAGTATGCTCCGACTATGTTCCGCAACAGGAAACATTCCACGTCCCAACATCGAACTCGAACGAAAAACCGTTTTCAATGGCGGAGTTTTCACTTGCGCTCCTTTCCTGTCATAATAAAGTCCCAGGTCCCAGAAATTCAAATGGCATTTGCTCGTAAAGAACAAATGACATCAGTCTTCCTAGACATCAAGGAGCAATTTGATTCAGTCTGCGTTAATATTCTATCCGAGAAGTTGCATCAGCATGGTCTTTGACTAGTTTTGAACAACTTTTTATATAATCTATTGTCCGAGAAACACATGCATTTTGAGCATGGTGATTTGACGACATCACGATTCAGTTACATAGGTCTTCCTCAGGGCTCATGTTTAAGCCCATTTTTATACAATTTTTACGTAAATGACATCGATATCAACACATCTTGCACGCTAAGACAACTTGCCGACGACAGTGTTGTGTCTATTATAGGACCCAAAGCTGCCGATCTCCAAGGACCATTGCAAGATATCCTCGACAACTTGTCGACGTGGGCTCTTCAAATGGGTATCGAGTTCTCTACGGAGAAAATTGAGCTGGTTGTATTTTCAAGGAAGCGAGAGCTCTCACAATTACAGCTTCAACTAAGGGGTGAAACCATATCTCAGGTCTTCACGTTCAAATATCTCGGCGTCTGGTTCGACTCCAAAGGCACCTGGGGATGTCACATTAGGTATATGAAACAAAAATGCCTACAGAGAATCAACTTTCTTCGTACAATAACCGTAACTTGGTGAGGCTCTCATCCAGGAGACCTGATCAGGTTGTACCAAACAACGATATTGTCCGTAATGCAATATGGAATTTTCTGTTTCCGCTCCGCTGCGAATATTCATTTCATTAAACTGAAAAGAATTCAGTATCGTTGTTTGCGTATAGCCTTGGGTTGCATGCAATCGACTCATACGATGAGCCTTGAAGTGTCCTTATGTCCTTTTATTTTGACTACATGGCTCAAAATATAAATCCTTCTTCGTTTTTTTCCAACCATGTTCATTTGGTGGCTACTTCTAATTCTACTGTGTTTTTCGATACGTCCATGCAAGAAGAAATTCGTGGAATCCCGGATCCTGTACGCCCTCAAGAGATCCCAAAAATTTTGTCCAGCCAGCCAGCGACTGGCACCATTAAAGAAGGTGACAAGCGATTATAAACACACTCTCCTACTCAATGCTTGATCGGAGAAATAGGTATAAAGCGAGATGACTAGTATTTGATGGACAGAGAAGATGTTTGGATGTAAGGTATCGGTTGGGTGACGGCCAGGATGTAGACCATGTTCGATGTACGCGCTATTGTGTCTGACTGGCGTTTTAGAGTGACTAAAACATAATTCAGAGTGACGAAATGGTAGCGCGTATGCACGGAATGCATAAGAACGCAGGTTCGAGTCCTGTCTCTGAGCGTATCTTTTTCAAAAAAATCATATTTTCTGTTAGTTTTTCATTCATTTGGCTTCTCCAATATATGTTTCCGCTCAGTCATTGCAAAAACTGAACTTAGTTATGGCGGCTTTACGTCAAACAACTAAAATTAATAAATCGTTATGTCTAGTCATTATATGTTCAGCGCGCATCTCCATTGTGTGGGGCTCGCCGAGTGTATTGTATTCGTTTGCGGTGAGGGTTATCATGACATCGAGCATGTTGTTTGGATGTGTGTCGAGTATTGTGATGCCAGATCTCAACTCATAGGTTTCCTTCGGGCCCGAGGTATACCACTCTTCGTACCAGTCCGCGACGTCTTGGCAACTCGAAATCTTCCTTATATGACTCTCATCTACAACTTCTTGAAAACTATCAATGCTCAAATTTATTGCTCTCTTTATCTCTTTCTCGTCTACAGCTCTATCACACTCTCTTTACGTTGGTGAAAGTGTTGCCCGTATAAACGATGCTTCGGGGCATGTACCTGCCTTGAACTGACTGAGTTCCTGGAAACTACCCAAAAACGCCACATCAACATTAGAGCACACCAACAAAGCATCCCAGCCAAGGATAATCTCTCTCGTTACAATCTGAAGAACGTGAAGATCCAGAAAACTCTAAAAAATGTATGCCACAAACGAATTATGTATTGTAATTCAAAATCCATATTTTGTAAATCCCGCCCTCCTCACATTCCTTTACTAACACTAGGGGAGTATGCCGCCCCTTAATACGGCATATTTTCTTCTCCTATAACAACAAGAAAAACGGCCACGTTAAGCTAAAGCAAATGAGCCAAAAAAAATTTTATTTGAGAAAAAAACATGTTTTGTCGGTTACGTCACTTTTACCAGTATATCTCCGAAAATTAAAAATCACAGCCATTTGATCTTCGAACTCGATCAATGGCCTAACAAAAGCTTTCAAGCGGGCCTAAGCTTGATAAAATTGGTTTATCTCCGAGAAAATTGAGTGGTAAAAATACAACGCGTTTTGTCGGTTAGGTCACTTATACAATCGTATCTCCTAAACCAAAAGTCACAGCCATTTGATATTTAAATTTATTTGATGGCCGACAGTAGCTTTCAAACGAGCATAAATTTGTTAAAATTGATTATGCCATATCTGCGAATATTGAGCGTCTGTCGGTTACGTCACTTATACAATCATATCTCCGGAACAAACAATCACAGCCAAGTGATCTTTTAACTTTACCATTGGCCTGATGGTAGCTTTCAAACGAGCATAAGTTTGTTAAAATCGGTTAAGCCATCTCTGAGAAATTTGAGCGCGGAAAAATATCTTCAAAAAGTGCACACAAACACATACACACACTCGAACTGAGTCGAATGGTATATAAAACTATGGGTCTCCCTGACTCCGTTCGAAAGTCGGTTTTCCAGCAATTCTAATGCCTTTCTATAGAGAAAGGCAAAAACGATCGATAGATCCATTTCATATGTAAGTAGAAGTCTAGTAGGTGCTAAAGAAAGTACCTAACAATCGAAAAAGAACTGTTAGCCAGGTAGAAGGTAAAAGTTAAGTTACTAGAAGATTTCAGCTTGCTTAAAATGACCCTCTGTCACGTCTCACTTTTCCGTTCTATATTTTCACATCCTTGCTCTCCCTTGAGTACTATCATTCTGTAATTTTCATTGTCTGTTTCTACAAAAAAAAGGTCTCTGGTTAGGAGAATATCGCAAAAAGAAAAAAGGAAAAATTGACTACTAAACTTAGTCGTTAAAAAAAAGAGTATATCCAGTTCTAGTTGGATGCAATTCAATTCGCTAAAGACAATAATAATGTGCACTATGTGGAGCATGAAAATATCAAGTACAACATTCCAGTATATATGAAAGATATATGATCTTCCCTCAAGCGTCATCGATCCTTATATTCGCAAAACTATGTCCCAATACGGAGAGATTCTCTCTATCGAAAAAGAAAAGTGAAAGAATTTTTCCCCGGTAGTCTAAATGGCGTACGTTTGTTACGCATGCGCTTGAGGAGGCCTATACCTTCTTATGTGACATTCGGTCAGAATACAAGAATCCCGTGCACTTGTTACCTATGACAATCAGATGGCCACATATCAATATTGTCAAAAAGCTGTTCACTACGGTAAGCCATGTGATAAACCGGACAAAGAGATAACTATACCAAAGGACAACGGTGCTTCCTTCACACCAACCCCAAGCAACCCCAGTACACCTGTGACAGTCACCAACAACAGTGAAGCATCCCCTTCAACGAAACCATCCAACGTATCCTCTAAAGAACAAAGTACACCAGCTGCAATTAACAGCTCACCATCTAACCAACCAGCAACTGCAAACAACGTACAACAAGGCGCATCTACAGCAACTAGCAACGAAATCAACAACAATACCACGGCAATGGATGACGAGACGAACCACGAACAAACCGCCCCTCAATCCTCGCAGGCGGAAAATGGAAGCTCCTCTCCCCCTAGAAAAAGGGTGACAACGAGATCCAATATAAAAAAATTATCTAAAAGCACAACTAAATCGGCCACGTAAAGCTTGTACGCAAATAGGCCTGAAAAAAATATCTTTTAAATAAAAAAAATCAATGATATCAAAATTGATCTGCTGAAATTTTCAAGGCATAAAGCAAGTGAAAGCGAATTTGACGGTACTTACATAGAAGTAAACAGTAGATCAGCGTATAAAGAATTAGCCGAACTGGTAGAGCTACCACACGGTTTGAAGAACTGTCTGAATGGAAAAGTATTTGCAATTCCAGAACGTAAAATATGGATTGTGGTTTTAAACAGCTCGAGTAAATCACTAATCGACATAAGAGTTCTATTTGATGAATTAGTAGATACATTCACTAACTGTCTAGAGGACATGAAAGATGCGATGAACATTCATATTATTTCCTTTCGAAAAATGCAGAAAACTGAGTCAAATATGTTTGGATTTATTGTCAAGAAATTTGTCAAAGTCTTCGCGCTATATGTACCTGAATAAAATAAGATGTTGGTGCCGGAAAGGACCAAAAACTGCATTGAAAGAATTCCACGATTCACTTTTAGGTGGACACGTTGGTAGCAAACGAATGTTGAAGAGAATAAGTCAACTTTTGTAATAGACGAATATGCATAAAGATATCGAAAATTGCGTCAAACAGTGTGACTCGTACCAGAAAAACGTGTTTAATCCACCTAGCAGTGAGATGATACCTTTTTTTAATCAATCCGCATGTGTTTTTTGCATGAATATTCTTCGGTGTTTAAGTTTTCATCACATTATTTAAATGACCGTCGTTCTAAGCGACAATTTGAGATTTTAATCACTCATTACTCTGTAATGTCGAAACTGCAAATCGGATCGAATTTGAATCTAGAAGTGTGATAATCGATTAAACATGCCATGATATGTAAGTTCCACTTTAGAGTTTACGGTAATTCAAGGTACTTCCAGAGCCGGTATTCAGGAACCAGCATAACACAAACCGATTCGTATGGCCATATGACGAATAAATTACAACAATTTTGAGTCCAATTTTGAAGCTTTTCGGGATTGTCATCTTCTATATCGGTTTGAATTTTAAAAATTCATCATCATGTAATTCGAGAACCCGAAGTCATAATTGGATAAAATTAATTAATTTTTCTATGTTTAGTTTATTTTAATTTGAACTATTGTTTCTGAAATTTGATTTTTTTTTGAGAAAACGATTGAGCTTTGAGAAACGATTTTATACTGGAACCGGAATTCTAAAATCGGTAAAACCGAAGTCGGATAAATTCACCTGAGTAGCTGTATAGTTTACATTTGTTTCAAAATGTTTGAAATACAATGTAGACATCTTTGAGGAATCGTAGTGCGAATTGAACTTTTGGGTGCCTTCCGAAATGAAACCTGAATACAACCAAAAATGAAATAAGTTTATTTGGTTATCGATTATCCAAATCTGCTAACCCTATATAAACCTGATTAATGTATGTGGAATAGACATTTTTATACCAATAACCCTGTATCCCCGAAACCGGAAGTTGGATCTGACTGAAGAGCAAGATGTTTTACAGAATCTTGAAACTTTTAATTTGAATCTTAGATCGGTTCAGCCATCTACGAGAAGAATGAGTTACACAATTTTGATTTCGTTTCACACATCCTGTAGTTCCGGAACCAGAGGTCGAAACCAAACATAATTCAGGAATTTTATTTGGGAGCATACAACTTTTCGCATGAATCTGAATTTGTAGAAAAGAAATTTTCCGAGAAAATTGAGTGAAATTATTTGTCACACACGCATTTGCTGATCTCGACGAGCTGATTCGAATGGTATATGGATGTTATGTTCTTCCAGCATTTATTGCTGTAAGTAGTTTAAAACAATATAATTTGAAAAAATTCTGCCATCATTTAGTTTACATGTCATATTCGAACGATTATGTTGCCAAAAACGAGCCGTGCTAAAATCGGTCCGAGGCTAAATATCATGAAAAAGGATGCTGTCCACATTCTTTTTGGTACTTCGAAACAATTGTATGCAACAGTACAAAAAATCGTGTTTTCCGTTGCTCCCAAGCATTGCTTTGTCATACAGCGCTCAAAACTCAAAACTGGAATTGGGGGAAAAGTCGTTTACACAAAAATTTCGATATCTCCGTTAAAAATGGACGGATTTTAACAATCTATGACTTGTTGGATAGGCATTACCGTGCGGAATCCAAGTCTGAAAATATATTCTGTTTTTAAGGTCAATTGTGACAGATACGGTCAAAAAACTGAAAATTTTGACATAAAACTTCGTATAACTCAAAAAGTAAACATCCGATCTCAAAACCATTCAATAGCGTTTTGGGTGACGGGGAGACCTTTCATTTGCGGCTAGTTTGATCAAAATCGGTCCAGCCATCTCTGAGATCTCGACCTCTTAGTTGACAACACACATACAGACACACACACATACACACACACGGACATTTGCTCAGTTCGTCGAGCTGAATCGATTGGTATATGTCATTCGGCCCTCCGGTCCTCGGAAAAATTTTCGAAAGTTTGAGCGAATTCTATACCTATTTTTTATATATATAAAAAACGTTATTAATCCACCTAGCAGTGAGATGATACCTTTTTTTATCAATCCGCATGTGTTTTTTGCATGAATATTCTTCGGTGTTTAAGTTTTCATCACATTATTTTAATGACCGTCGTTTTAAGCGACAATTTGAGATTGTAATCACTCATTACTTTGTAATGTCGAAACTGCAAATACAATCGAATTTAAATCTAGAAGTGTGATAATCGATTAAACATGCCATGATATGTTAGTTCCACTTTAGAGTTCACGGTAATTTAAGGTACTTCCAGAGCCGGTATTCAGGAACCAGCATAACCCAAACCCGACTCGTATGGCCATATGATGAATAAATTACAGTTTTGAGTACAACTTTGAAGCTTAATTGGATAAAATTCATTAATTTTTGTATGTATGTATAAAACTAATTAATTTTGTAACTAAGTTTAATTCAATTTGAATTTTTGTTTCTGAAATTTGATTAGGCATTTTTGAGAAAACGATTGAGCTTTGAGAAACGATTTTATACTGGAACCGGAATTCTAAAATCGGTATGGTCGAAGTCAGATAAATTCACCTGAATAGCTGTATAGTTTACATTTGTTTCAAAATATTTGAAAATCAGTGAAGACATCTTTGAGAAATCATAGCACGAATTAAATTTTTAGGTGCCTTCTGAATCGACAACTGAATACCACTAAAACTGAAAAAAGTTAATTTTTTTTATCGACTATCCAAATCTGCTAACCCGATAAACCTGATTAATTTATGTGGAATAGACATTTTTATACTAATCACCCTGTATCCCCGAAACCGGAAGTTGGATCTGACTGAAGAGCAAGATGTTTTAAAGGATCTTGAAACTTTTCATTTGCATCTTAGATGATTCTTAGATTTCATTTGAATCTTAGATCGGTTCAGCCATCTACGAGAAGAATGAGTTACACAATTTTGATTTCGTTTCATATATCATCCTGTAGTTCCGGAACCAGAGGTCGGAACCAAACATAATTCAGGAACTTTGTTTGGGAGCATACGAATTTTCGTATGAATCTGAATTTGTAGGAAAGAAATTTTCAGATAAAATTGAGTGAAATTATTTGTCACACACGCATTTGATGATCTCGACGAACTGATTCGAATGGTATATGGATGTTATGTTCTTCCAGCTTTTATTGCTGTAAGTAGTTTAAAACAATATAATTTAAAAAATCTGCCATCATCTGGTTTATATATGTCATATTCGAACGATTATGTTGCCAAAAACGAGCCGTGCTAAAATCGGTCCGAGGCAAATTGTCATGAAAAAGGATGCTGTACACAGTCTTTTTGGTACTTAGAAACAATTGTATGTAACAGAATAAAAAATCGTATTTTCCGTTGCTCCCAAGCATTGCTTTGTCATACAGCGCTCAAAACTCCTACTGCTGGAATAAGGGGAAAAGTCGTTTACACAAAAATTTCGATATCTCCGTTAAAAATGGACGGATTTTAACAATTTATGGCTTGTTGAGTAGGTATTATCGTGCGAAATCTAAGTCTGAAAACATATTCTGTTTTCAAGGTCAATTGTGACAGATACTGTCAAAAAACTGAAAATTTTGACATAAAACTTCGAATAACTCAAAAAGTAAACATCCGATCTCAAAACCATTCCAGCCATCTCTGAGATCTCGACCTCTTAGTTGACAACACACATACAGACACACACACACATACACACACACAGAGAGACATTTGCTCAGTTCGTCGAGCTGAATCGATTGGTATATTGGTATATGTCATTTCGAAAGTTTGAGCGAATTCTATACCTATTATATATATATATATATATATATATATATATATATATATATATATATATATATATATATATATATATATATATATATATATATATATATATATATATATATATATATATATATATATATATATATATAAGGTAAAAAACAAAATCGGCCTAACCAGCAAAATTCCCATGAAAATTATCACTACGTCTTCGGAACCATTTGAAAAGTTATATATGGACATTAATATTAAGATGTCAGAGTCAAGCTGAGGTAATTGGTAAGGCCTGGTCGTGCAAGACGACCTTACCAGATATTTAGTAGTATCAACAATGTAAAATCAGGAAAGTTACACGGTTGCGCAAACGTTTGTGGACAATAATATTTGTAAATTTGAAGCGTTTTTGCACGCTTTCTGTTTCGCCCCTAAAATTTTAAACACAATTTACCCAATATATCCGAAACCAGATGATCGTTCGAAATTCAAGAATTCCGTACAAGACCACAGGACTTTCCATTAAAACCTAAGTTTGTGAAAATTTGTCAAACCATCGCTGAAAAAAGTGAGTGAGATTCATTTGAGAAAATATGACCACTATTTCCCTTCAGTCGGTGTTGAACAGTCGTTCGCACCGCACGCGTTTATCTCTTGGCTCCTGGAATTTTTTTCTGGCTACTTAGAGTTTCATTGATTCAAGGCTACCTGAATCACTAACAGTCTTTTTAAAGACTAACAATTAGTCAGCCTTTCTCAAGGCTATACAAAGAGTGATATTATATTACAATCAGTCTTTTCAAGACTAAGAAATTAATCAGCTTTTCTTTAAGCTAGCTATTCAAAGAACTATTCTTCGAAATAATCAGTTGTTATTAAGACTACCACAAAATCAGTCTTTATCAAGACTTTTCCAAACTAGGAGTCTATTGGAAGACTAATTTAGGCTAGTTAATTTAATTTCAAATTTCATTCATTTCAAAAATGCTTGCGTCCAACCGGAAAGGCAACAAGTCTAAGGCTAAAACTAATTCAATACGGAATAAATCACAATTCGTTATTCAACATTTTTTGTCGTGAATACGACTTACTTTACTATGGGGTGCCTTCTCAAAATTTACCCTCTGAGAGAGTGATAAGTTTTTGATCGTGAATATCTCTTGTTCTATCTAACGAATCAACATAATTTTTGCTACATGCCTTCGGGAATATGACCACAATTTTATGATAAAATTTTCAGTTTTGTGACATAATCTCAAATAATTCAAAATTAAACTTTTCTGAAATGTTTGGTATCAACGAGTATCAAAGAGGATAATTCATAAGGCGCGTTTGCCTTTCTCGTATTTTGAAAGCTCATAGCTCAGTGATCTGTAGAAGGATTTATATAATCTAACTAATAATAGAATCGAAATTTTTTAACTTAAACGTGTATAGCAACAGCACTGAAGTATTTTAATAGTACACTATTGAAAAACCTGTCTCATTTGACCCATGTCAACACCAGCCAATCAGAACGTGTTCTAAGGAAGAGAACAAAATATCTGCTGCTGTACAACAAATCGTTCTAGGAAAATGTTCCGAACAGTGTTTAATATCGTAGTGAGTTCCACAATTTGGTCCTTCTGAAAGGCAGGAATGAATTCCGTACAGCACCCTGATAGTTTCTTTCAATGAAATGCAAATCCGAAATGAAATAATCGACATGAAAATTCTGTTTAGTGCAAATCAAGAACAGTTTGGTTAGATTTGTGCACTTTTCGCTGTGTGAAATTCACAGTAATCGAGATCAAGTGAAGCCTTCTTTGATTTTGCGAAAAATGTGGAACAGGGGAATGCTAGTATAATTCATACAATTGATCAACTAATTGATATTCGGAAGTGTTAAGGAACATGTCAGTTGTTTTAGTATTCACGACATCCAGTTATGTCTCTGACATTACCCACCCGCCTTTTTTATAACATTCACGATCTTATGGAATCTGAATGCAAAAATAAAAGACAACGGGCGGATTTCTCTTCCGTTGTTTCTATTTCGTCTAACAATATTTACGAGATTCTTCCTGAATCCGCTTGTAGCGACATAGAAAAAAATTCTTCTGAAATTCCCAAAATGGACGCTTGTCGTTGTGGGAAGAAACAATAATCTATGCCACCAGTGACGGTGATGATTTTCGACTTCACAGCATTCCGTACTGAGCTTTCTACTTTTCTACTGGAAGTAAAAGTTTCATTTCAAATCGGACGAAGAGGAGAATGTCGAGTATTGGTTGATGGATTGAAATATTACGAACGTCTTATCTGATATTTGTCCGAGAAACTTCATAAATTTTATTCATATGATATAAAATCCGACAGACCCTTCAAGGCTGTTTTGAAAGGCTTATCAAATGATCAAAGAACCGATGAAATTAAAAATTGAACTAAAAGAATTGCTTGCTTTTGCCCCTTTCCAAGTAATACTTATGAAAAAAGAACGAATGGTACTCCTAAACCATGCTCTGGAATTTCCCATGAACTTTACCTAATACACTTCAATCGAAGTGATGTAAACAATTTGAAAACTTTAGAAAAAGTACGTTCCATTTCCCACATTAAAATTCATTGGGAACATTATAAACGTCACAATCGTATTCCGAACTAAACGCAATGTCGTCGTTTCCAAGGCTTCGGCAATGGAACCAAAAATTGTCAAATGGATATACGGTGCTTGAATTGTGGTAAATCGCATTCGAAAGACGTTTGTCCAAAGAATGAAACCACTGATAAATTTTCATGTTCAAACTGCGATGGAAATCATAAATCAAATTATTTGAAATGTCCTTTCAGGGAAAAAAATTTAAACGCTCGTTCGCTTAGACAACAAGTCAAATCAACGACCATAAATTTACAGAACATACCTGAAAATCAAAAACCGTTACAAATGCCACGCCTTATTCTTCTAAGGCACTTATTTCTTCGAATTTAAAACAAAAAACAGGTACGAATTTCAATTCGTCTTCTAACGAAAACAATTTATTGACAGGTAGTTCAACCTCGTCGTTATCTTCTTCTAATGACAGTGACGCTTTTGTAACAGGTAGAAAACTACCACTTAATTCTTGTAATGTAAATAATCAAAACAAAAGAACGCCTTGCAGTTCATCTTCTAACGAAAACAATTTATTAATAGGGAGATCGGCCAAATCATCTTCTTTCAATAACAGTTCTAATGGCAGTTCTAATGGCAGTCTACCTACCAATATTCCTTCAATGCCATTCGCTTCTTTAAATGAACTCGAATTAGGTGATATAACTGAAAATAAAATGATCTACCTACAAGATCAACTTTTTCAAATGATCATCCGAATGAAATCGACTTCATCACTTTTTGAAGCATTTCAAATCGGATGGCAATTGCAAATAATATTATAATGAATTTAAAATTTAACAGTGATGTTAAATAATTATTTGAATATTTTTAATTGGAATGCTCGATCTTTGAAATCGAATGAAGATGAATTTTATAATTTTCTCAAAGCTCACAAAATTCATATTGCCATTGTGACAGAAACTTTTCCTAAAATAAATGTCAAATTGAAAAGTAATCCACATTATGTGGTTCATCGATTTGACAGGTTTACTGGAATGGGTGTGGGAGTTGCTATTTTTGCCCAACGGCAAATTAAACATCGAATTTCACTTTCTTTCAATACAAAAGTTATTGAAAGCTTTTGAATCGAAGTTGAAACCATTCATGGAATTTATTTCATCGCTGGAGCATATTTGCCATTCCAATGCATTGGCGAACAATTAAATTCCTTCAAAGGCGATTTGCAAAAACTCACAAGATATCGACCTAAATTTTTCATAATAGGGGACATAAATGCTAAGCATGTCCAGTGGAATTGTAGGCAAAATAACAGTAATTGTAAAATACTTCATAATCAACTCTCAGCTGGTTGCTTCACAGTTCTTCATCCCAGTAATCCGACTTGCTTCTCTTCGGTGAAAAATCCCTCTAACATTGATCTGTTTCTAACAGATCAAAGTCACATTTGTAGTGAACCGATAACACATGCTCACTGTGACTCAGATCATCTTCCTGCAACATTCAGACATTCCAACGAAGCTATAATTAATCCAATTAGTTCTATATTCAACTATCAAAGAGCTAATTGGTTGAATTACAGATCTCACATTGAAAATCATGTGGATCATGAAACTATTTTAGAAAATACTGCGGACATCGACACAGCAGTTGATAATTTGAATCATTACATTATCGAAGCTAGAAATCTTTCAGTTCCCAAAGCTCAAACTAAATTATATTCTCCTATCATCGATGACAATCTTCAACTGCTCATTCGGTTGAAGAGTGTTCGTCGACGTCAATATCAACGTTCTCGTGATCCTGCTATGAAAAACATAGTTAAGGATTTACAAAAAGAAATTAAACATAGATTTACTCTTTTGCGAAATGAAAATTTCGCTAAAGAAGTTGAACAAATTAAACCATATTCTAAACCCTTCTGGAAACTTTCTAAGGTTCTTAAGAAACCTTAGAAACTAATTCCTGCTCTCAAGGAAGGAAATCAAATACTTCTTACAAATGGCGAAAAAGCTCAAAAACTTGCTCAGCAGTTCGAGAGTGTCCACAATTTTAATTTGAACGTTGTGAGTCCTATTGAAAATGAAGTCTCACTGAAATATGGCCATATTTCAACTCAAGTGTTATTACAAGATGACATTATTGAGACGAATTTTGATGAAATTAAGTCAATTATTAGGATACTTAAAAACATGAAGGCTCCTGTTAACGATGGTATTTTTAATATTCTTATTAAAAATCTTCCCGGTGTTACCCTGAGACTCCTGGTTAAAATTTTCAACAAGTGTTTTTCATTAGCTTACTTCCCAAAAAAAAAGAAAAACGCTAAACTAATTCCTATTCTCAACTTGTCAGAGAAACGAACATGATAAAAGCAAATAAATCTTCTGGGTTATCCACTAGAGTTGCTCTTCTAGACATAGAAAAAGCTTCCGACAGTGTTTAATAGCAAAAAGTTTTAATAGCAAAAATGTCTGATTTACAGTTTCCTATTTATTTGATGAAAATGATTCAAAATTATTTAACTGATCGTACCCTTCAGGTTAGCTATCAGAATAGTAAATCTGAATTGCTACCCGTACGAGCCGGTGTTCCGCAGGGTTCGAGCGTAGCTCCAATCTTGTATAATATTTTCACTTCTGATCTTCCGAATCTACCCGTTGGTTGTCAGAAATCGCTATTCTGTGACGACTCAAGTCTGTTAGCCACAGGTAGAAATCTAAGAGTGATCTGCAGTCGCCTACAAAGAAGTTTAAATATTTTCAGTGATTATCTGTCAAAATAGAAAATTAAACCGAATGCAGCAAAAACGCAATTAATTATCTTTCCGCATTAACCAAGAGCTTCTTTTCTTAAACCAAACAATAATCACATTCTCAAATTAAATGGCTTGGAACTGACATGGTCTGATCAAGCTAAATACTTATGTTTAACGTATGACAAAAACTCACCTTCAAGGATCACATTGAAGGAATCCAGACAAAATGTAATAAATATATTAAATGTTTATATCCTCTTATAAACAGAAATTCTAAGCTCTGTCTGAAAAACAAATTGTTAATTTATAAACAAACAACTCCCTGGCTTAGTACAAATGAGTTACACAGACTCACAAATATAGAACCATTAGATGTAATGTCACATAATATTATAAGCAAATTCCGACAAAAATCGATGCAATCTTCAATTGAATCGATTCGCTCTCTGTATTAGTTAGTAAGATAGTAAATAAGTTCCTTTTCCCCATTACACAATACAAGTAGGTTTAGAATTTTCCCTACACAAAAATCGGAACACATTGCGGAAGCAAATGATGTCCTCACGGTAATAACCAAATCATGTAGATTATAGGGCTGAAAAGTCACCACTTGTGGCTGAACACCCAATTTAAATCTTAATAATTTGATTTTAACTCATATTCCAATAAATAGTTAATAAAAAAATAAAATAAAATCACCACTATTTCCTGTGTCTCCGAAATCGGAATCTTCGAACCAGGATAACCGGAATTAGTTTGTTTAGTCGTCTACTGATATTGACTATCGAATAGAGTAGTTTTGGGGTCAGTTTAGAAAATTTTATTCGTTTTTTGTTTCACCCTTCTAAGTGATGGTATAAAAGTTTGTACAAACTTTACCCTATATTTCCGTAGGATCCGGATTAAACTCAGAAATTCCGTATACCTAAAAAATTTTCTAAATCGACCTCAAATGTTCTCAATTGATAATTTGAATCAGTATACGGCCAAGCAAACCGATTTCGATTATTTTTTCAAGAATCGAACATTATTACTAGTCGAGCAGTCGCCACAACACCGATTCGAGTCGTCGAGGCGCCAGCGAACCGGAAGCCAAGCTCCAACCGGAAGCGCCGGACCGACCTAGGCACTCCTTCGGGTGTCCCGTGTTGTGTAACAGAGAACTCGGTGTCGGGAGAATTTCCTTCGCCGGGGAACTCTTCGTCGGAGTAGTCTAGATCCTTCGTCGGCGACTAGACGAGTAAATCGTGGCGTAATACCGCTAGGATCGTCAGGGCGCCAGTGAACCGGAAGTCACGCTCCAACCGGAATCATTAGATCGACTTAGGCATCCTCTTGGTCGGGTCGTAGACGCGTACCGTAAGCGTCGGTTCGGGAAGACTTCCCTCGTCGGGAAACCCTCCGTCGGTGTAGACTAGATCTTTTGGCGGAGACTAGTCGAGTAGTTCCGCGACGTAGCATCAGTTTTGGGTCGTCGAGGCGCCAGTGAACCGGAAGTTGGCATCCAACCGGCATCACTGGGCCGATCTCGTCATCAAACTTTTCGATCCCTCGTGAGCAGGATGCTGATCCGCTTTCTGCATAAATCTGTGGATGGTGCTGTAAGCACCAATAGCCTTTCACCCCGAAGTAATACCTGGCGGTGGTGCCGGGGATATAGGGTTGAAAATCCAAGGTGTTTTAGTGGGTAGCTCCAATCAACAGTTGGGTAGTTCTCTGGACACCCGAACACCAGATTCCCTACAGGTAGATTGGTGGCCAAAACTGGACGACTTCATCAGGTAGGAAGCAAAAACAATACGATCGAACGCAGCGAGACTGTTGACGATGTCGGACCAAAAAAAAATTTTAAAATATCAAGTCGATCTGATATTCGGATGTGAATCTTGCAAAGATTCGAGAACATTTTGATGCACCCCTCCATGCGAACCCTAGCATGGTTGCGTAGAAGGTGGTTTCGCAGCTTTTGCACGTGAATGATGCGGCCGTTGACATATCAATGGCAACGCATATCCATGGGCATATGGGTCGCTTGTAACGCTCGCAACATGTAGGTCTTATACGCTTCGGGACCCCGAAGCCTTTGAATGACACCTAAGTCGATTTGGGTCGACAAATCCGGTTATCCGGTTGCAACTTAGTTACATTTGAATGGCGCGAAAAATTTTTGCCCAGATTTTCCAAAACAGACTTAATGTTGTGAAAGTACGTCCCGGAACTACCAGAACGCACCATATGCCGTTACATTCGTTTACCATAGTAAGCCGTGACAACGAAAATGCCTCTCGATACGAACCATCAACCATTGACGCGTATATGGGCGGTTTGCTGTCTATGCCGCATCGATAGGCGTTAATGGTTAACACTGTATATATAACTACGGACACGTAGACGGGAGCGGTTCGCTGCATGTGCAACGCTGTTAGGTGTTAGCCATCCACCACCAATCTCAACCAATACCCTAAACACTAGTGCACTTAACAATTTTTTACGACAAATAGGACTCAAAACTTTACTTCGCTGGATCGATGTGATCAACACACGGGAACTTGTTCAAGAAACCCGGTTGCAAAACCCTTTGCACACTATATATAAAACACAAACGGTTCATCCGATTTCAAAATTTATTTTTTCATATTAAAGTACAATCCTTCCGGTTAATTGGGGAATATAATTTCATTCAAATGGCTGTCTCGGCTGGCCTTGCAGTACGCCATACGGTCCAGTTTTTTAGTAGATTTTCGATTGCACGCAGCTTTATTTAAGTTATGGCTGCACGAATGTTGTTCTTTAAGGCTTGAATTGTATCTGGCTTGTCCACATAACACTTATAATTGACATCCTCCCAAAGATAATAGTCTATCGGCGTCAAATCACAGCTCCGAGGCGGCCAAACGACATCCGAATTTCGACTGATAATTCGATCTTCGAAGACTGTGCGCAGAAGATCGATCGTAGCGTTGGCTGTGTGGCACGGAGCGCCGTCTTGTTGGAACCAAATGGTGTCCAAGTCTTTCTCTTCAAGTATCGGGAAGAACCAATCCCTAATCGTGGCGCGCTAGCGCTTGCCGTTGACCGTGGCGGCGGCACCTGCCACATTTTCGATAAAAATGGCACAATGATGCCACCAGACCAAAATCCGCACCAAACCGTCACTCTCTGAGGATGCATCGGCTTCTCCATGATAACGTGCGGGTTTTCCGTCCCCCGGATGCGACAATATTGCTTATTAACATACCCGCCGAGATGAAAATGTGCCTCATCCGAGAACATTTTGTCGCACATTCCGCAACATTACCATGATTTTCAAAGTAAAACTGCACTATTTCCACGCGGTCCTCAAGCGTATACAAAATCGTTTTCGTTCAGCGAAAGAATAAAACTGAGTTTCTATCACATCAGAAGTGACATTAAGGTTACCAACGTCGAAATAACCGCTAGCTAAAGGAAATGTAAGATGGCGGACCCTGTACATACCACTGTGCACGTCTGATTTACTCCGTAGGCAGCATCGTGCATGTTTCCCGCTCTTTGGTTGCATGACTGACTGTGGCACTCGGTCTTGGTCACGGGACCACTGCCGAGTGGCATCACAATGCATCCCACAATAATCGCACTTGGTCGTATGTATCTCATTTGTCTATCATTCAGTGGTACCTTCCCTGTTACGTTTCACAGTAAACACAACACAACACAACACAACACAACACAACACAACACAACACAACACAACACAACACAACACAACACAACACAACACAACACAACACAACACAACACAACACAACACAACACAACACAACACAACACAACACAACACAACACAACACAACACAACACAACACAACACAACACAACACAACACAACACAACACAACACAACACAACACAACACAACACAACACAACACAACACAACACAACACAACACAACACAACACAACACAACACAACACAACACAACACAACACAACACAACACAACACAACACAACACAACACAACACAACACAACACAACACAACACAACACAACACAACACAACACAACACAACACAACACAACACAACACAACACAACACAACACAACACAACACAACACAACACAACACAACACAACACAACACAACACAACACAACACAACACAACACAACACAACACAACACAACACAACACAACACAACACAACACAACACAACACAACACAACACAACACAACACAACACAACACAACACAACACAACACAACACAACACAACACAACACAACACAACACAACACAACACAACACAACACAACACAACACAACACAACACAACACAACACAACACAACACAACACAACACAACACAACACAACACAACACAACACAACACAACACAACACAACACAACACAACACAACACAACACAACACAACACAACACAACACAACACAACACTTCCCGTGAGTGTGTACGGGCATGCATGCGTGCGTGCGTGCGTTCGGGTGGTGAGTGTACTATTTGCAACGCATTACCTGGCAATACATTATTTTCCTGTAATTTGGCCTTTCTGTTTCAACAGACTTTGCAGCCGATTCTTAGTGTACAGAATCATTGCATGGTTAGTACTATGGATCCTCCTGACACTAAGAATCCTTCCAGGTCGGGGCTCGAACAAACGACAACTAGCTTGCAAAACCAGCGTCCTATGCATTGAACCTGAAATCCGTGTATAATTGGAACTACCGACTAATTTACCTTGGATCTTCAACCCTACCTCCTCGGAACTACCGTTAGGTATTACTTCAGGGTGGAAGACTGTCGGTGCTCAAAGCACCCTTCTCAGACCTATGCATCGTCATACACGTCTCCGCCGTTCTCTCCTACTTTTGGGTCATTGATGCCGGCTGGAGGGTAACTTCCGGTTCACTGGCGCCTCGACGACCCAAAACTGATGCTACGTCGCGGAACTACTCGACTAGTCTCCGCCAAAAGATCTAGTCTACACCGACGGAGGGTTCCCCGACGAGGGAAGTCCTCCCGAATAGACGCTTACGGTACGCGTCTACGACCCGACCGAAAGGATGCCCAAGTCGATCCAATGATTCCGGTTGCAGCGTGACTTCCGGTTTACTGGCGCCCCGACAATCCATACCGAGTTACGTCGCTGACTACTCATCTAATCCTCGTCGAAGGATCTAGACTACGCCAACGAGAGAGTTTCTCCCGACCCCGAATCTCGTGTTTTGCCACACGGGACACTCAAATGATTGCCGAGGTCGATCCTGTGATTCCGGTTGGAGCGTGGCTTCGGTTCACTGGCACCTAGACGACTCAACTTCGATGATGTGGCTTCTACTCGGCTAGTCCCCGGTGAAGGATCTAGCCTACACCGACAGAGAGTTCCTCGGCAAAGGAAGTTCTCCCGTAACCGTCGCTTCCAATAACTGTGAACGGATCGATCGGCAGAATGCCTGGGTCGCTTCAATGATTCCGATCTTTGGATGGCTTTCGGTTCACTGGCTTCCCGACGATCCATACCGGAGCTACGTCTCAATCTACTCGTCTAATCTCCGGCGAAGGATTTAGACTACAACGACGGATAGTTCCCCGACAACGGAAAAAAACCCAAACCGACGCTTGCTCGCTGATCCCTCTTTAGCGGCCGGCGGTCCCGGCTGCCTGTTGTTCTGCACACCAATTTCGCTGCAAGATGCCTGCGATCTGGAAGGTCGCGATCGACACTGCGTTCTAGTTCGCCTCGCTGTGCACATCCTATGGCTTCTCTGGTGTAGTTTCTCTGCCACATACATCCGGCAGACCATTCCTTTGTGTCGCAAGCGGGGTCAAGCAAACAAGACGTGTTCTGCCATCTCAAGCTCATATGGGTAGCCACGGCAAGCAGGAGATGCCGCGTGGCCGAACCTATGGAGGTACCACCTAAAACAACCGTGACCTGTGAGGAACTGCGTCAGACCAAAATTTACTTCGCCGTAGGGTCTGTCGATCCATCCGGAGATTCTTGGAATGAGCCGATGTGTCCACCTGCCCTTGGTTGAGCTGTCACATTTAGTTTCTCACTCGCGTAGGGATCCTACGGGCGTTCCTGTCCCTCCGCGTAACGTAACACTCAGCGTCCTCCTTGATGAGCAGTCTAATAGGCATCATTCACGCCACCACGCAGGCTGCATCTCCAAATATCATACGGTACGCACTGATCACACGAAAACACATCAGTCTGTGCGAGCTCTCCCACAATTTTGCGTTGCGTTCGACCCGGAGTGCTGTCGTCCATACCGGGCTGCCATACCTGAGGATCAAAACTGCCACTCCTGCCAGTAACCTGCGTTTGCTAGAACGCACCGGCGAGCTATTGGCCATCATTCGCGAGAGCACCGCATTCGCCATTGAATCACGTTTACAGGTATATTCCAGGTGTTTGCCGAAACTGAGCTTGTCGTCAAGCATCACACCCAATTGCTTCAGTGATCTCTTGGAGGATATCATGCAGTCACCAGCATGTGCTGATGCCTCTTGCTCTGATTTTTTGTTGTTTACCGCCGTCATCTCTGTTTTATGGTGCGCTAGTTGGAGTTTCCTGCTATGCTACCAGTCTTCTACCATGCTGATCAAGTGTGATGCACTCAGTTCAACCTCTTCGATGGATTCTCCGTAGACTGTTAACGCGATGGCGTCCGCGATCCCGACTATCTTGACGCCCGTGGGGAGCCTCAACCTAGTATAGTATATTCCACAGGAGCTAGCCCAGGATGGATCCCTGTGGTACTCCGGCCGAGGAAGTGCTACGTAAGCCTTCCTCGTTCTCGCAGAGCAATACCCGGTTCTGAAAGTAGCTTTACAGAATCTTGTACAGCCCTTCCGGTACTCCCAGCCGATGGAGGGAGTCAGCGATATCCGCCCAAAAAGCACTATTTAACGTCAAGCGTTATTAGCGCGCAGTAACGAATTCAACGTCGCTTACTTTGAATAGCGATTAGTGGTGGCTACCACCGAGTCTATGGCACCCGCCGTGCTCCTGTCATTGCGGAACCCGTACTGTTCGTTAGACAGTTCACCCGCCTCCTCTATGAACGGGGCTACCCTGTTCAAGATGATTCTCTCCAGAAGAGTGGTGTCGATCAGCAGATTGGTCAATATGCCGACGGGTCCCTAGGAGGTTTCCCAGGTTTGGGTAACAGTACCAATCTCTGCCTTTTCCAAAAGTGCGGGAACGTGCGCTCGTCCAGACATCTCTGCATGACCTCCCAGAACATGTCCGGTTTGAAGGTTATAGCAACCTTTAGAGCCGCGTTCGGGATACCATCTGGCCCGGGAGCTTTCTTAGTGTCGAGCGATCTCGCCGCTGACAATTATAACTGGTCAGCTTACTGCCCCGTCAATAAGTGGGTGATTTATGCGCCACTCTCTGTTAGAGTGATCACCCGCCAATTCTTGTTTGTCCGGCTTGAGACCTTAAAGGGGAAGGTTCATTGTATCCCTAATCAGGGAAGGGAAGCGAGCTAGCTGACTCAAACGGCTTTTGAAACAGAGAAAGGATCATAGGTAAACCTCGGAAACCTCAATCTAGGCGGAGGTGCAGAAAGATTCGGGATTCGTTCGGATCGATTTCGGAGTCGACCTCTCCAGTAAACATACAATCAACAATCTAGAACGCCAAACGCTAACATGAAATTACTTCTCCAGTAAACTAAAGACAGGACGATTTCATATAGAGCAAATCTATCTACATTCTATACTAGAAATTTAAGCTTTTTTGTATCCCATTATCATGCAAGTTGAAAGGCTTTTGGGGTTTATTTTACAATTACATTTATTCGTGTCTACGCTTTCCGCGGTCTTTCATTCATGCCTAGGCCTAGTCTTAGTCCCTTTCCTTTCCCTTTTCCACATTCATCTCCTACACGTATCTACTGTACGGAATCTCCGTGATCACTAAGATGCTTGGGTTTTTCTCGCAAGGACGACGATTTTGAGGTAGTCAGGCACATATCTTCAACTGACTGCGTATAAAAGGGGAACCGTGGTCGAAAATCGATCATTTCTTCTTGTGCGTTGGATGGAAGCGGACGTCGTGGGAAAGATTGATTCAACCAGCAGCTTCGGAGAGTGCACCTTTTGCGTGGTATAAGGCCTCAAACGTTCAGGCCATGCTCTCATTTGGAGTTCAATCGTCAGGTGGAGCAGTCGTCAATGCTTTCATTTGGACTTCGGTCGTCAGGTGGAGCAGTCGTCAGGTCGCAAAGCCAGTTTCCCTTCGAAGAAGATCGATTACATCATCCTGTTGGTGGTCGTTTGCGTTGGAGCAAAGTACAACGGAAAATGGACAACAATGTGGAACATTCTGCAAAATCAGCCCTTCTAATGGCTCTAAATGTTACCCAAAGAACTATAAAAAATGCTTCTTTGTAAATCGAAAACCAAATCAGTGTAGTGCAAATCTAAGGTAATTTGATCAGTTTTTTTGCAATTTTCACAGTTCAAAATTTGCAACAGTGTTTAAAATTGTTGATATCCAATCAGTGTTTAATATCTTAGAAAATTATACAATTTGGCTCTTCTTGGATTCCAGAAATTAATCCCGCACAGCATTTTGATAGTATCTTTTACTAAAATATTGAAATCCGAAATGAAATAATCGACATCAAAATTCTCTAAAGTGCCGTTTAGAACCATAACTCAACTCGTCACTCTCCATCACGAACGCTTTCATAAAAGGTTATTTTCAGAATCACCATTATCTCATCATAAGGAACTATACTAGTTGTTTCGTATTATTTGTGTGTCAGAATGTTTAATGTAACTAATCTGTACTGTAGTTTAGATGAATCGTTTCAAATTGTAGTAGTGTAAATGGCAAAACTTGCACAATTCACTCTATCGATCAACTAATATTCGGAAGTATATAGTAAAAGTGTCATTTTCATTCGTATTCACGACATCCAGTTATGTCTCTGACATTACACACCTGTACTTTTGTTCCACACACGACACTGCCTACGCTAACTGCCACTGTATTGACAATATAAGCTATCTGTTTGGGAAAGGAAAACTCAACTTTAGCTAACTGCGTGAAGTCTTTTCATGTTACTTATAACCTGATCAAATACACCACGTCGCGAATAACAAATTACGGACAACTCCTGCCTCTTCCACTAGTCAGACCAAAGTGAGAAATCGAGGTCTGGAAATTCTCAGACTACCTGGGCATTTGGTAATCTTCGTTACCGGAACTTGCAAGGCGAAGTTTGTTAATTGTGTTTAAACGCACGGAAACCCAAATTTCAGCAATGGTTATCCCTTTCTAGCGAACCGTCTTAACCATACCAACCAGATCCCCTTCGCGTATTAAAGCGAAAACGAACATTTGCCCACACATTTCGGAAAGGATCAGTGGCCTCATTCGGCTGTAAAGCTACTATCATGTGAACGAGAGAGTCACAGAAGCTATTATCGTGTAAACGAGAGAGTCACAGAAGCTACTATCATGTCCGCGAGTGAGTCACCGAATCACGAGGCGCCAGTGCCATGGGTAACTCATTTGGGTGTTATAGCAAACCTTCCATTGAATGCAGTTCATTTGCGGTGCTTCAAGTTGTTGATTTGCGTCGGATAATTTATGAGATCAATAATCGATAAATTAGATATAACTTATGACATCCATTTATTATTTTGGTACTGACGATAAACTAACTAAATATTTTTACAGATAAGTCTGCAATAACTATTTTACGAATATGTACTTGTTACATCATTCCCCACTAAATTTACGAAAATTTGATTGGTATCGAAATCAGGGATTGAGATAGCCAATCAAATTTTCGTAGGTCATATTTGCGTCATATACGAAAAATTGTATTCAAAATTCGGGGTCATACAAGGTCATCGCCGATTGATTACGGCTCGTTATCTATTTCTCAGAGCTTTATTCAACAAACGAAGTCTGCTACTGACTATCAACGACATTCGTTTCCAGTCTCCAGCGAAATTTTACTAACAACTCCGCAATATATGACGCCAACCATAATTAACGTACGATAGAGAGAAAAGAAAAGAAAGGCTTTCCAAGAAAGATATTTTGGCGGTCTAATGCTTTTGGCGGTTGATAGCAGATGAATCCATTCACACATGTCACTCATTCAAACTCTTTCATTCTTTGGTTGGTTTTCTTTTGTTATTTCTTTCAGTCATTGCTATAGCCAGAAGAGCTGTTGGATGGAGGTGGTTTTTTTTTAATAGATAGACGGATCAAGCGCAAATATCGGAAGAAGGACGAAATCTAATTTCAAATACACACATTGTTTTGTTTACAATGTCTTCAGGACAAGGTGGATGCTTTTTTTATTGCTAACGGCGAGACTGGTGCTGTTGATGTGGATCTGAGGCAGCTAAAAAAAATTGCATGCGATTTGCGTTTGGTTGCTGAAGCTGTAAATGCTGATTTTGGGGGGCAATAATTTGCCACTAAGCCGACCGCTTATGCAACGTTAATTATTAATAGTTGGATAGGACGTATAGGAAACCCACGAGAAATTTCATCTAACTAGAATAACTACACACGGATATCTCGCACTAAGAGAGAAGAAGTTTGAGATAAATATTTTGTATACCAATCTAATACTATTTTTTTAACCAGGTACACGAAGGCAACACTATATACACCAAATATTCCTTCTGAAGGAAAGAATTAACAGTTCGGCTGAAAAGTTCGTATCGTTTAATAGAAACACACATTTTTTTGCTAAAATTCGTTTTTATTATTCAACCTAATTGCCATCAGAGGCGATACAGCGATTATAGCGATCTTCCAACTTTTCGATGCCATTTTTGTAGTACGATTTGTCCTTTGCCTCAAAATAGGCCTCAGTTTCAGCGATTACCTCTTCATTGCTTCTAAATTTCTCACCAGCGAGCATTCTCTTGAGGTCTGAGAACAGGAAAAAGTCACTGAGGGCCAAATCTGGAGAATACGGTGGATGAGGGAGCAATTCGAAGCCCAATTCGTTCAATTTCAGCATGGTTTATCGTTGTTGTTTTTGATCGATTGTGAGCTCACGCGGCACCCATTTTGCACAAAGCTTTCTCATATCCAAATATTCGTGAATAATATGTCAAACATGTTCCTTTGATATCTTTAGGGTGTCGGCTATCTCGATCAACTTCACTTTACGGTCATTGAAAATCATTTTGTGGATTTTTTTCACGTTTTCATCGGTAACAGCCTCTTTTGGACGTCCACTGCGTTCATCGTCTTCGGTACTCATATGACCAGTACGAAATTTTGCAAACCACTTACGAATTGTTGCTTCGCCCGTTGCAGAGTCTGGATAACACTCATCAAACCATTTTTTGGTATCGGCGGCACTTTTTTTCATCAAAAAGTAGTGTTTCATCAACACACGAAATTCCTTTTTTTCCATTTTTCCATAACAAAAGTAGCTTCACTCAAAATGCAATATCTCACAAACTAATAATAAGACAGCTGTCAAATTTATACACGTATCTTTTGAAGGTTGGTACTAACTGAAAATGGTATGGATTTAATTCTAGTGGCGCCCTCTTATAGAAACGATACGAACTTTTCAGCCGATCTGTTATGCGACTATTTACAACGGTTGAAATGAGGTTGGCAAGTACCCCCTCATAAAGAAAGGAAGTATGCGTTTATTTTTTTGACCAACAATGGAAAATCGAAAGCATAATAACTAGAAATAATCACTAATTTAGAATAGATACTAATATTATAATAAGGGTTAGGAAGCTAGGTACCCATCGCATACTAACTATATTTACAAATATTTACATTGTTCATGTTGTATGAATGAACTTTCGCGTTCGCGTATTTCTTTACGACTGTTGGTTTAGAACCAATGTTTTCGTATCTTCTCTACTACAGAGCTCGCGGTCGTCCCCTACGGTTTTGATACCATTCCGGTACCAGGTGTTTGTCTATTTGATGTTCTATTCTTTTGTTTAGTCTGTAGTTACTCCAAACGGAGGTTCATAGCTTGAGAACTAGGTAACCTTCTCACCGAGGACTATGTAGCTTTTTCAAACGGTTCGCGAAGTAGACCCCTAATATTTTCCCCAACGTGTCTTCTAGTTCATATGTATTGGAACCAAGGACTTTCCGAACTATAGCCGGTTCGTACTTCGGGGCCAACTTTTTACAGAACCCTTTTCCCTTGTCTGAAAGGTCGAACGTCTGTTTCAGTACTTTCTCCCCTACACCGTAAGAAGCACAATTTGTATTGGACCGAAGGTTGTATGTCTTCGCATGTCGTTTGTAGGCTGTCGTCAGATTGGCTCTGATTTCTTCGAACAGTTTTTTTCTTCTATCCGACACAGTGCTGTTCTCTTCCTTGTCCGGTTGGTAGTTGTCTCGTATCCAGCTGTACTCTCTGCCATCCGAGATTTTGTTTCGACTGAACACGACAAAATAAGGGTTATATTTATTGGAATCATGCACCGCGTTTCGAATCGCATCAGCGATCTCTTGGATGTCGTCTGCCCAATGACGATGGTCCTTTTTCAGTGTGGCGCGAATGGTCGTAGTAATTACCCGATTTACTCTTTCGGTGTTGTTCACCTGTGGGTGGTAAGCCGGTGTTAACCAGTGCGACACGTGGTAAACTTCCAGTAGCTTTTTAAAAACTTTCGACACGAATTGTGAACCATTGTCGGTTAAGAGAATCTCGGGAACGCCGAACAGACGAAAAATCATGTTCTCGACAAATTCAACTAAGCTTTTGCTTCGCGAAACAGTTGGACTAGTACAAATTTGCTGAACACGTCTGTAGCTACCAGCAAACAGGTGTTGCGATTCCTTCCGGAAGGTGGGAGGGGGCCGACGTAGTGGAGTGTTTCGAATTGCCAAGGGTATTCGACAGGTATCTGCGGTCCCTTTGGTGGAGTCACATTCACGTTTTAGGCTTTGCTCATCTGACATTTTAGGCAATTCCTGCAAAATATACAAATTTCCTCATTCATCTTGGGCCAATAAAAGTGTTGCTTTAGGGAGGCTAATGTTTTTTCAAAGCCGAAGTGGGCTTTATCATGTTATGTCCGTTACGGATTTTTTCTTCTCTTTTATCCTTAGCCGGATAATATTTCCAGGAAAACCGTGTTGGGTTGTTTGAATGATTTCTAATAAATCTGTATATTTTGGATCTTGCTGGTCGATTTGAATTGTTTCTATTGCAATTGCACGCGAAAGACAATCAGCGAGGATATTGCTTTTCCCTTTTCGATACTCGAGCTCAAAGTCGTAGGCCTGGATCCGAAGGGCCCATCGTAATAATTTCGAGTTTCCCGTTTCTATTCCCACGTTAAATGGCCAGAGTAAACTCCTAGCATCAGTAACGACTCTAAATCTGGTGCCTTCCACATAGTGGCGGAAATGTTGAATTGCTGAAAAATCTCCCAAGCATTCTTTTTCGACGGCTGAATATCTGCGCTGTGTGCGATTCATCTTTTTACTAAAGTAACTAATTACCCGAGCCGCCCCGTTTTGTTTTTGTACTAGGGCCGCGCCCACAGCTCGATCGGATGCATCCGATTCAATGGTGAACGTTTTTGTGAAATCAGGGTTACCCAGAATTGGAGCCGACGTAAGGATGGACTTTAGCTCGTTGAAACTGTCTTCAGCTTCTTTCGTCCAAACGAAGCGCTTATAGTCTTTTGTCAGCAGATCGGTAATGGGTGCCGTGATTCTACTGTAATCGCGTATGAATCGCTGGTAGAAACCAGCCAATGCCATAAGTCTGCGGATTTCTTGCTGTGTTTTTGGTCGAGCGTAATCTAAAATAGGTTGAATGCGCGATTTATCTATTGCAACCCCATTCTCGTTGAGTAGGTACCCTAAGTACATTAGTTGTTTTCGACAAAACCTGGACTTGTCCAGTGAGATCATTAGCCCTGCCTTTCGAAGTCTTTCTGCTACTATCTTCAAGAGGTTAAGGAGTTCTTCAAATGTCTCCGATGCGATTACGATGTCATCCAGATAAACAAATACTCGGGGTTCCAAGTCGAACCCGATCACTTTCGCCATTAACCGAGACATGGTAAATGGTGCATTCACGAGTCCAAACGGTAGTACCTTAAATCGGAAGACACCTTGTGCCGTGCGAAATGCTGTTAGATTGCGACTCTCCTCTTTCAGTGGAATCTGCAAGTAGGCGTCTTTGAGGTCAATCACACTGAAGAATCTTGCCTTTCCCAATCGACGAAATATGCCCTGGTCAAATACTCATTGGATAAGAATCCTTTACGGTCAACTTGTTAATTTTCCTCGAATCTAGACACACTCGCACCTTCCCATTTTTTTTGAGTACCGGTACTATAGGGTTCGTCCACTCAGAGTAGCACTCTTCGATGGTGTCAAGTTTCCTGAAGGTTTCCACTTTTTCATCGATTGCTTTTTGTGTATACGGCGAAGACTTGTACATGGGAGGGTTTCGTGGTGTCGCCCCGTCTTTCAGCGTAATCTCGTGTTCGATGAGATTTGTTCTTCCCAACTTCCTCGTACCCGTCAGTTCAAAACCCTTTATAGTTTTTGTCAGGCATTTGAGTTGTTCCCTAGTCAAGGCATGCTCTGTTTCGATTGTATCGAGGTTCGGTGTTGATTCCGTTGGTCTCCTAGTTGGTGTGCTATGTTAGCTCCTCGGATGGTTCTACCGTGAAATATAATCGTTCATTGACGCGCTCGTTAATGGTTTCGATTTCAACTGGTCCGTGTCCTAAATCTATCATTGGTTTGATTTGAAAGTCTTCCCAGAAACCAGCTCCCAGAATCAGTTCTCTGGTGATTTCAGGTACTACGATTGTCGGATTGTTCGATTTTTATAGGTATATGGGATGTTGGCGTATCCTAGGCACCCATAATTGGTACCATCTGCTCTGGATAACCCATACCGTTCCACGACATTTAGCGAGTTCAAAACGCTTACTCCTGCTCCTGAGTCTAATAGTGCTTTCAGTTTTGTGACAAAAATGCATACTTTAATGTGGGGACATTTTCCTACCGAAATTTTTATATGGTGGACTTGTAACAACGGATTATAATTTAATTTTGCATTGTTTCGATTTGGAATCCTTTTTGTAGTCGGGATGCTTGGATTCCCGAATTTACATCCCTCTATTCGTTTCCCGGTCTCTCGTCTACTGTTCTTGTCCCTGCAGGTGTCCCACAACCTTACAAGTTCGAGTTGTTCTGTCCAGGTTTCCGCATCCATAGCAGAAAACTATTTTAGGTATGGTGCATTGTCGCCACCAGTACCCTTCTACTTGGCAATTCCAACATAACCTTGTTCGCTGCTTTTGGCCGGTCGTGACCATCCTATTTATTCCATTTGATGGTTGTCTGTGGAATCGTCGTGTATCGATTGGTGCTTTATCGCTTGTACGTTCTCTGATAGCATTTACAAATATGGAACGATCGCTGTCGTACTCGCTTTCTTCAGCGTCGATTCGATTGATGGAGCGACGAATTTGGCCATCTAGTGTTTGTTGTTGCAAATGTGGGTCTGCTGTGTCTATTCGATAGTTTAGACAAATCAAGTGCTGAAAGTCATTCACTTCAACTATCGAAATTTCCGATCGGTAGTGTTGTCGCATGTTGACCCAAATCTCTTCAAACTTTCTTCTTTTTGATAATGGTTTAGACAACATTCGGTTAAGTTTTTCGATCTCTGTCACAAACGCAATACACGATTCCCCTCGCTGTTGTTTTCGTTCTTGGATTTTTTATCGTATCCCTTGATCCTTATTAGTGTTTCCAAACCTGAATGTTATGTTGGTTTCGAAAGTCTCCCAAGAGACAAAATCGTCAACATAGGTGAAGAACCTTCTCGTTCGGCGAGTTTCTTGGACTTGTATAGGAAGTTTTCGACTGGAAATGTTTTTGTGTCACCGGTGAATCGTAGCTTCCATTTTTCGACTCGACCGTAGCCCTCATTTCGTTCTCGAAAGGGTGACATGTTCCGTACTCGTCTGTTATTGCTTCGGCCAATTGAGAGTGACACACGACTGTCGTTCTCATCGTTCACATTTTCCGGTTGCTTACGAATCATTAGTTCGTAATCTACCTCCTCTAACGTGAGGTCCTCCGCATGTGAAAATAATCGGTTCATTTTAAGTATGTTTAGTTTAATTATTGTACGTTGATATAGGAAGTTAAGGATTGATGTATATGTACTTAATGTTGAACGCAATTTTAGAATGCAATATGAGTTACTAACTCCGAAATAGTGTAACTAAAGTATGATTTTTTTAATAATAATAATGACTGAATTCTCATAAATAGTAAATAAATACATGTATTATCATAGATAAGATACTAAATAATGTAGGATCAATTGCATGCAAGGAAAAAAATTATATGTATGTAGATAATGTATATGAATAAATATTAAATAGTATGAATTATGTGTATGAATAAATATTGGAATATAAATTGAACAACAATTATTTTACTTATGTCATGTATATTTTATAAATATATCTATACATTTTTTTGTAATTATTGCTGAGAAATATGTCCTTTTGGAAAAAATGCTTTGTGGCAGACTCAACAAATATGCACCGCAAATTCTGTGTAGTGCTAGTTGAAAATTATCTCAACAAAAAAAAATGAATAGATTTGCTATCCCCAATTCGTTTTATTTGTCCACCACTAACTTCATGGATTTACAATAGCCAAAAGAGAAAACAAAATGTTTTAGTGACTCGTACTGAACTTGGGTTTAAATGCCATTCGCAATATAGATTAAATATCTTCGAAAAAATGCTTGGTATTGTTGGGCGCCAGTTATAACTGGTCAGCTTACTGCCCCGTCAATAAGTGGGTGATTTATGCGCCACTCTCTGTTAGAGAGATCACCCGCCAATTCTTGTTTGCTCGGCTTGAGGCCTTAAAGGGCAAGGTTCATTTTATCCCTAATCAGGGAAGGGAAGCGAGCTAACTGACTCAAACGGCTCTTGAAACAGAAAAATGATCTAACCGCAACCTGAGATCTCCCGCGCGCTCAACGCAATCATCTATACCGGGGAAATTATCATCATAGGTAAACCTCGGAAACCTCAATCTAGGCGGAGGAGCAGAAAGATTCGGGATTCATTCGGATCAATTTCGGAGTCGACCTCTCCAGTAAACATACAATCAACAATCTAGAACGCCAAACGCTAACATGAAATTACTTCTCCAGTAAACTAAAGACAGGACGATTTCATATAGAGCAAATCTATCTAAATTGTATACTAAAAATTTAAGCTTTATTGTATCCCATTATCGTGCAAGTTGAAAGGCTTTTGGGGTTTATTTTACAATTACATTTATTCGTGTCTACGCTTTCCGCGGTCTTTCATTCATGCCTAGGCCTAGTCCTAGTCCCTTTCCTTTCCATTTTCCACATTCATCTCCTACACGTATCTACGGAATCTCCGTGATTAATAAATCACAAACTGGATTTTTACTCGGTAGCAATATTTGATGTCGGGCTTCATAAGGTAGAAGAGAGTTTTTAAATCTTCCTCCAACTCTTAATAAACCATCCACAAACACTGGATCAAACGTGCTTTGATGACGACTAGGTTTTCCTGATGAAATCAAACGAATTTCATCCGACATCCCAAGCCATTGAATCAAACCAACTGTAGTAAACATTGATTTTCGTAATTCTGGTACCGTCAACGCTTTGGAATGCACACGATTTGCATGGCTAGATCTACAATTAGCTGCAAATCGTAGGACGTATGCAATAACTCTTTGCAATTTCCGAAAAGAACTGTAGACTACAAGAAAAGAACATCTTGTAAAACATAAGACATAATTGTCACATTTTGTATCTGTTTGGTAGACTTACAGGTACAGGTGGACCGTAGCGTTATTCGTAGCCAGTTGGGAAATCGCTACCGACACTACACGGCTGCTCAGAGAGGGAAGTTGACATTGATGGTCCACTTCCACGGATGGCCGAGCAGCCACAAATGAAGATTTTCGAAATGCATGTCTCGGATTAATAAATCACAAACTGGATTTTTACTCGGTAGTAATATTTGATGTCGAGCTTCATAAGGTAGAAGAGAGTTTTTTAATCTTCCTCCAACTCTTAATAAACCTTCCACAAACACTGGATCAAACGTGCCTAGATGACGACTAGGTTTTCCTGATGAAATCAAACGAATTTCATCCGACATTCCAAGCCATTGAATCAAACCAACTGTAGTAAACATTGACTTTCGTAATTCTGGTACCGTCAACGCTTTGGAATGCACACGATTTGCATGGCTAGATCTACAATTAGGTGCAAATCGTGGGACGTGTGCAATAACTCTTTGCAATTTCCGAAAAGAACTGTAGGCTACAAGAAAAGAACATCTTGTAAAACAACTGCGGCAGACATAATTGTCACATTTTGTATGATTTCCGGAAGCTCTGAATCCAGAGGAATATTCGGATAGAATGTTTCGTATCGACGGGATTTTAGAAAACACGATCCGTTCCACCATAAATTATTATTCGAAAGCGCCTGTGTGAGTTGCCCTTGGGACACAACATCGGCTGGATTATCCTCCGAACGTACGTAAGAACAACAAAAGTTTTCGGTGATGGTGTTTATTTCTGTCACACGATTACGAACAAAAACATCAAGCTGAGTGGGAAACTTCTTTAACCAAGCTAGAACAATACGACTGTCGGACCATAGACAGACGCGCCTGGTAGCTAATTTTAACGATGATATACATTTCTGAACTAGCCTCAAAAGTAACAAGGCGGCACATAATTCCATTTTAATAATTGTTAATGGTTTTAATGAAGAAATTCTTGACTGACTACAAAGCAAAGATATTTTAACATCGGTATTAGAAACAACTCTTAAATAAATGATAGCTCCGTAAGCGCGATTGGAGGCGTCTGCAAAACCGTGCACTTCAAAACATTCTATGCATTCTAGGTAAACGAACGTGGAATTTTAATTTTGTTTATATAATTCAAAGATTCTCTGAATAAAAGCCAAACTGCAATATATCGTTTTCTAATGAATCATCCCATCCTAATCCATCCTTCCATAAACGCTGCATAATTTTCTCCGCCAGAACTATTACCGGGGCCACCAACCCTAGAGGGTCGAACAGACGAAAGATCTCAGAAAGAACAATACGTTTGGTTGGTATAGACGAAGTTGGTTTTAAATCACAATGGAAACGAAAAATATCGTTTTCAGGTTCCCACAGTAGCCCAAGAGTTTTCAAAACCATGTTCATATCAGAAGATTCGAATTTAAGAAACTTTTCGCGATCTTCTTCAGGAACAGTATCAAGAATAGTGGAATCACTCCCACACCATTTATGCACCGGGAAGCCACCGGAATCAAACAAGTTTGTTAAATCACAACGAAGTTTAATGGCCTTTTCAATGGTGTCTGCTCCAGATACCACGTCATCTTCGTAGCAATCTTCTTCAATTGCCTTAGATGTTAATGATAATTGGTGATATTCATCTTTAGCTAATTGTAATAATGTTCGGATGGTCAACAATGGGACGGACTTGTACGAAGTCATCGGGACTATCCCTCCAGAAAATTAGCTGTAAGCTGGAATGATTTTCATTAACACGGATTCTTCTGTACATTTTGGAAATATCTGCTGTTATTGGGAAATGATGTTTTCTAAATCTGAGAATTATGGAGAAAAGATCATCTTGAACTGTGGGTCCAATCATCATAACGTCATTTAGTGATGGACCAGTTGCTCGAGCCGAAGCATAAAAAACAACTCGTAAACTGATGGAACTGCTTGGTTCCAGAATAGTGTGGTGTGGCAAACAATGAATAAGTTTCCCAGGGAGATCGTCGGATTCGAGAACTAGTTTGCAATGGGATAACATTTTGTATTCAATAATGAAATCAGTATATGCCTTTTTCAAATCGGGATTTTTCCTGAAACGATGCTCAAGAATGTGGAAACGTTTAAGAGTTAATGAGCGATTATTTTGTAATCCGCTGACGGCTTCTTTAAGTGGCAGATGGACAGTATAAGAGACATCGTGGTTACGAATTGTGGTTGAACGGAAAATTTGCTCACATTCTTGCTCTTCTTTGGACACAGCATCAACAACCGATTCAACATTCCAAAATTTTGCGATGCTTTCCGAAAGTTATTTGAGACTAGCTGTATAACAATGCTTATTATTATGCAGATCTTCAGCACCACCAGCAAAAACCGATCCCAAACGGGTTTCCTTAAGGATTGATGAATTTTTACCGAGTGTTATCTGCCCGGGGAGCAATAAATGGAAAAATAACTTAATTCCAATTAACAGGCTAACTTCTCCTGGAGAATGGAAAGCAGGGTCGGCAAGTGATAAATCGGAAGGACTATTGCAAGACCAATAATCTAATTTTTGACCTGGAAGGGGACCAGTCACCACATCGGTGACCAAACATTCTATTTGAGCATGGTAATCAGTACAGCGGGAATAGAACGTAAGTGTTGCCTTTTTATCGAACACCGATCTTTTACCGGTGGCACCAAATACTTCTACATGAGTTAGTACCTGTTCTATTTCCAAGTACTCAACAAGGGAACGGGAAACCAAATTTGGTTAGGAACCACAATCGCGGAAAGCATGACAGGGATGCCCGAGTAAAGTCTAACGAGTAAAAATTTCTGAAGTGGCCCCCCCATTTTTCACGAGGTAACCGATTTTACAATAAGTTTTATTGTTTTGTAGTATTAGTATCTACGAACATGTTCGTGAAATATTTCGTCGATATTCGAATTTTTTATACTATTTTTAGTTACATTAACATTTATATACCTTTTCATTGTAATGCTTCCTGAAACTCAAGTTCTCTTTCGAATTATACGAAACTTTGCAACTGGATAAACAACTATTTTTGGCATAGAATGAAGAAAAAATTGTTTAAAAATGTTCAATTTTACTAAACTTTCTACTTAAATTTTCCAAAGAAATCGATATTAAAGTACCTTCTTCACGCGATTTTTGTCTCTGTTAAATGCTAAATGTTGCATATGTTATTGGTTTTCATAATCAACAAAAAAAATTTTGTGCTCAAATAGGGTTTTTGAAATATTTGATTTTTTGTATACGCGGGCTGTGTGCAAAGTGCACCGCGCGAGCGAATCGGTATGGTGCGGTAGGGTTCGGTAGGGTGCGATGTCGTCGGTGTGATTAAAGCGAGTTGCGACAGGTTTGGACAAGTAAGCATAGAAAATGATTTTTTGCCTTTCACATCTCAACTTTTTTAAATTGTAGTATTTCGATGAATTTTTGCTATAATATATAAGAGGAAATGAATAATATGAGAAGGGCATCATTACAGTACTAGGTACATTTAAACAGGTTTCTCCATTAACTGTACGTCAGGTAATTTATTAATTATATCTTATTTCACAAGTTCGACTCTAGATTATTCTATATTTTCTGGTGGTTTGAACAGAACATTTACTACAAATTGTCGGAAAAAATCTTACATTCGCGTGTAGTTTTAATCGTCATTACGTTTTTAAATCGGTGTTGCTGTTGCCTATCCTGAATGTCTGGTTTATTTTATCATGTAAAAATCAAAGTTTATATTTTTGAATGAATCCTTTACTCAATTGAATAAATTATGCGCAGTTGGAATTCGATTGGTTTTGATTTGATGCAAATTAACTTTATACGCGTGTCTTTTCACGGTTCCTTCAAAGATAACTTTTTTCCCATGTGAGGCTGCGAAAGAATTTCACTCGGTCCTAATTTTATAATCTTTCTCGTGAAGTGCAGTAAATGTACTGAACTTGTACCGTTAATCTTTTTTCCGGAATGATCACAAACTTTTGTGTTTTCCTTGACTATTTTCGCATCCAAACCACACGAAAAAATGAAAAAAAATTGTAAAATAATATGTGATCAATAAATTACCTGACGTACAGTTAATGGAGAAACCTGTTTAAATGTACCTAGTACTGTAATGATGCCCTTTTCATATTATTCATTTCCTCTTATATATTATAGCAAAAATTCATCGAAATACTACAATTTAAAAAAGTTGAGATGTGAAAGGCAAAAAATCATTTTCTATGCTTACTTGTCCAAACCTGTCGCAACTCGCTTTAATCACACCGACGACATCGCACCCTACCGAACCCTACCGCACCATACCGATTCGCTCGCGCGGTGCACTTTGCACACAGCGCGCGTATACAAAAAATCAAATATTTCAAAAACCCTATTTGAGCACAAAATTTTTTTTGTTGATTATGAAAACCAATAACATATGCAACATTTTAGCATTTAACAGAGACAAAAATCGCGTGAAGAAGGTACTTTAATATCGATTTCTTTGGAAAATTTAAGTAGAAAGTTTAGTAAAATTGAACATTTTTAAACAATTTTTTCTTCATTCTATGCCAAAAATAGTTGTTTATCCAGTTGCAAAGTTTCGTATAATTCGAAAGAGAACTTGAGTTTCAGGAAGCATTACAATGAAAAGGTATATAAATGTTAATGTAACTAAAAATAGTATAAAAAATTCGAATATCGACGAAATATTTCACGAACATGTTCGTAGATACTAATACTACAAAACAATAAAACTTATTGTAAAATCGGTTACCTCGTGAAAAATGGGGGGGCCACTTCAGAAATTTTTACTCTAACATCAAAATTAGAACAAATTGATATTTGATTATGATAGCAACATCAGATTGAAATCCTAATATGATATCGATTCATCAAATTTTTAAATAATATCACATTGTGTTATCATTTTGCTGTTTAAAGGCAAAAGTTTTGTGAAACTTAAAAAATGAAAATAATAATATCAACAACTTAGTGAATCCATTGAAATGGAGCAAATTCTAAGTGGCAACACAAAAATACAAAGTTAAGTTTCAATGGAATAATTATTCCTTCAATCCTATGTTGCCTTTTACAAAAATGCTTTGACATCCTGCCGAGATCCTGCAGTTGACCGCAACCAACTTTTTCAACTTTTACGCAAATAATGCTCCTTCTTTTTAACCACGAGAATATTGATGTCAAATCACACGTCTGGGAGGCATTAGATAAATTGGCGATCATCGGACCACGTTTGTCTGAAGCAGGTCAATCTGAATATTGGCTTTGGCATTCCAATCTCGCTGATCGTCTGCCGTAGAAGTAGCTTATTTCTGAATTTGATATGAGAAATATATTTGACGTCATCTATTTCCTTCTAGATACGTTAAGTATCCGATCCTGCAACAGTTTTTGAGTTCAGTTTTAAAAAAATGTTTCGATATTTGTAATCATACGACGTCGCGAAGTTCATTCCAAAGTTTTTAGACTATTATTCTCAGTGCTTCAAGAAATCGGGGACCTGGATGGCGAAAATAATCTACTCGCCAAATCCGTTCTGAAAATGTCCATAACTTTATATCCAACAGTACGGAAAATTCATTGTTTACGAAGTTCTAACATCGAATATTGAATGTCTCAGATTTCTGAACCTAGAGCTAATTCTTAATAATACTTTAGTGGCTTAGATGAACCACCAAGAAAATATATGTTTAATTTGTATATTCCTAAGTAGTCCACAAACTGTGACGAAGAACCTCTTCAGAACAATTCTTATTCCTAGTTATAAATGTTTAGAACTTCATATTCTCACTAACGCTAGATGCTAGGAGAAGTATTTTATCAATCATCTAATAGATCTTGAAATTTCAATACACTTTTCAAAAGAACCCGACTAACTAAATCTTTATAATTTTGAGTCACAGGACTAATTCTGCATCAAATGATAGTAAATTATAAGTCTACACAAGAACTGAAGAGATTCTGGTTCTATCTGTGGTCTGAAGCGAGATAATCGTTCATTGTCCCAATTAGTCGAAAAAACAAATGATCTGGGATACCTTGTTGCCGGATTGCTAATTCACGTTCCCTGTGTTGTGAAAGACTTCACTGTAAAAGGTTCGTATTTCAAAGTGATTACATGTGCGAGTTACATGCGATCAAGTAGATAACTCAATTTGATGTTATAATGTTTGAATGCTACATCTTTGAATATGAGAAGGACAAAGAGAACATTTTTATACTGTACTCAAATAGCCACACTGCTATTCACGGTGGATGCGGGATGGAAGCGACGCAACGAGTGTGCATTGACAGAAACTACCTGCATACAACTTTGTGAAACAACACTGCTTGTCATATAACCGAACATTTTCCATCTCCTGATAGCTAGCGCTTACAGTCCATAGCAATCGCCAAAAGTTCACATTCCAAAACACCTAAGTTCGAAACCGGATTCTCTCCGCGGTAGTCTGTAGATTGCATGAAATCTTTTTTCTTGCTTGCGACTAATATGGAGATTGCATACAATCTTTTTTCTTGTTTGCGAGTAATATCGCCTAAATGTATACTATCCCGGACCTTTTTTGGCTGTTCTATTTTTAGATTATGCTCGTGACGTGTCATTTCGAGAAAGTCTACATCATATTAAGTTTTCAATGTGCTTTCACTGAGAGCAAAACTAGTTTCCAGTTTGATGTCACACAGCATTTTTTTTGCTTTCAATTTTGATTTTTTAACCGTTAAAACGACCAAAACGATAGCAAATTAAGTAATCGATATATACGAACAGCACAACATCAAATTGAGTTTTCTTTTTAATCTCACACTCTACTCGGGTGGGGATTTCCATTAATAGTGCTATCCGATCGACGAACTTTGTGAATTGGATTGGAAAAAGACGTTACATCTACGGGTTGGGGAGATGATTGAGAACTAATGAGCACTTGACAATCTCCTGAATTTGGTTTTAGATTATCAGAGTTCGAGTTATCAGTAACAGCTTTTGGATCGTTTTCGGCGGGATTTATAGTGAGCTTTGTTATCTTGGGCTCATGTAGCAATGTGTCTATTTTGACACTCCTGGCAAGTTCTGTTGGACGTACATTAAGAGGAAATATGGCCTTACTTCAAACAATTAAAACATAGATTCAGTTCTCTTACCTTAGCTCTACGTTGGGATACCGTCAAAGCAAGAGACATATCGCACTTATAATTGGGATGGCTCGTACTATAAATCTCACAAGTAGCACTACTATTAGAGACGAATGCAATCGTAGAAAATAATTTCGCTGGGGATAGTTTTGAAGTATTTTTTTGAATAATATCCTTGGCTGATGTTGACTTAGGTTGACTGGATTTGCACCGTTCAAGCAAAGAACATCACTCCTTCAAAAATTGAACGGTTTCTTCATACTTGGGAATCTACTTATGAGGAATGATTGCTTCCCACTGTTTCCTTGTATCAGTGTCTTAAGCATCAGATAGAACGACGGCGACAAAACGTTCAGAAACACCTTGTAGATCCTGTTTCAGCCGCCTCAAACCTTCGACGTGACGAGTTGTTTCGTTTAAAAGCTCCCTCATTTGCTTGGAGCATTCTTTGTGCATGCGTTTAAGGTTCAGCAGTCCATGGATGTGAGAGTCCACTGCTTTCCTTTCATCTTCGTATACTTCCAGCAGTAGCTCCCAATCGTGGGCGAAATTTCCTTCTCTGAGCGTTTTCGGATCGATGAGTTTGACAGCGGTACCACCAGAAATTGCCCTCTTGAGGTGATGCAATTTGACGGCATCAGAGTCTCTGGATTTTGATATGATGTCCGAAAACATCTGCTGAAATCTCGGCCAATTTTCCGGTTTCCCATCGAACGAAGAAATGGGAATCGGAAGCGGTTGCTGTTGGACTACAATCTGCGGTTGATACACACTTGAAGGAAGAACTGCTGATCCTGTTGGTAAGATGGGTTGCTTGCTCGACGATTGAATGAGTGCTTCCACCTTAGTATGCAGTGATTTAAATTGGAGATACGCGGCATCATCATCGTTTTCAGGCGGTGATAGTCCGAAAATTTGATAGTGTAAATTTAGATACTCTTGATAATGGGATTCTACATTTCTTTAATTCACTTTTAACTGAGATAGTGTAAACTGCACAGCGCCAGCACCCGACACTTCTTGGACGATTTTACGGATTCTGGTCACTTTTGCCTTGGTTTGACCACGAAGATGCACGAGTGTTTTTAAGTCGACCATTTTATCACATTGCTTTGTGTACATTAACGACATCAGTTTAATTCAAACAATAATTTATTTAGTTCAATCAAGCACAAGCACTATTGTCTTAAATGTTCAATCTTTTGAGTGTTCACCATTAACTGTTTTGCCGAACCTTGTTCGGACGTGTTTCAACTTGTTCACTAGTTTCTCGGACTATACTTTTCAATGCGAACGACTCAAATCTAGCTAAAATATATACGGATTTCACTTCTCCACCAGAGCAGGATAAAATTACTCAGGTTGCGTACGGCTTACAATGTAGAGATAATGGCACAAGAACAAATCTCTTCAGTAAGCAATCGAATTCCGTCACGGCTAACACTAACACACCAGAGAATTAAAATTGTCCGTACAGTTCAAACCGGTATCCACATCAACCTTGGGTAGGGTCTAATTGAGGTTCGGATCGATAGACAAATTTTTGTGGTTCTCTCGGCGGTGCACCAGAACGGATGGACGAAGTTCGATAGCGACTTGGAACGCTTTAAACGAACTATACTCGATGGCTCACTCAAGCAGCGGATACCAAACCTCAAGTGGTGTTCTTTCGGTGGCAGAAAGAAATTCCAGATTTAACTCTTTAATTTATTTCGCGATGTTTACTGTACAATGGTTACAACAATAATGATTTTTAATGCGTGAAACGATTTCTTCTATACTATTTTTCAGTTCGACGTGTGCGACGTCAGCAAGGATTAAGCCCCACCCCTTTTCAATACAACAACACGAATTGTGTGTTAGAATAGAATGCTTGCATGGGGAGACTTTCATGTGCGGACATGAATGGACATGATCAATGCGTGTGAATTATAGGGAACAGATATAAGCAATTGGATTGAGGATTTGAGTTCAGTGGGGTATATGGGAACGGGAATGTATGACAAATAAATAATTTTGGGAAAAGATGAGAGATTTTTTCTCTGCATTATGCGTTTGGTATCACATAGCATAGTAAACATAGCAATCTCCGAGAAAACATAGTGAGATTATTTGGCACATACACACACATATACACACACAGTCATTGCTCAGCACGATGCACTGAGTGGGATGGTATATGAAACTTTTTACTAGTCGGTTTTCAAGTGTTTGCACAACCGTTCTATACGAGAAAGGCAAAACGTAAAAAATTTTCTACACTGGTCTCAAACTACACAATTCGAACCCCATATCAGTTAGCAACTGAGCAAACCGATTCCGGATATCCTGGTTCCCGATCTCCGGTTCCGGATGCACCAGAATTAGTGGTCATATATTACAAAATGGATCTCACCTACAAACTTATATTCAATTGACAGGCCTCATGAAATTCCTGATCCGACTTCCGGTTCCGGAGTTTTAGGGTAAAGTGTGTTCAATATTGTACAGGTCACTTAAACCGGCGAAACAAAATACGGAAAAAAATTTCTAAACTGGCTTCAAAGCTCCACAAATCGATTGCCATTATCAGTAGGGAACTAATCAAGCCGATTCCGGCTATCGTGACTCCCGGTCTCCGGTTTCGGAAGCACCGGAAATAGTGGTTATATAATCCAAAATGGATCTCACTCACTTTTTCAGCGATGGTTTGACGGATTGCCACAACTATAGATTTAAATTGAAGGCCTCATGGTCTCATACGGAATTCCGGAACTTAATCCGGATCCTACTGTACTTTTACTATTTAATACAAAAACGAACATTTTGAATAGAATATCACAGTATTATATATGAGAAAGGAGTCATTATACCACTAGGTGGATTTAAGCCGGTTTTTGTGCTAGGGAACATAAGTTTCATTAACTGTACGATTCGTCTTAGACTCGTCAGTGCATAACAGTTTATTTTGAATTGTTGTGCCACCGCAGTTATAAACCGCTATGCAGACATGGAGTTATTGCTATTTACAATAAATTCATAATTTTCACCGAAGTGCAATGTACTGACGTGCCGAACGAGAACAAGTTTCGGCTAATACTGGCCGATTCTGATGGTCACTTAGGGATTAATGAAACTAGTTCAAAAAATGTTAACTCTAAAATGACCATCTGAATCGGCTAGTATGAATTGAAACTTGTTTTCGTTTGGCACGTTAAGAAGGACTTCGTTTCCACTTCGGCGCAAATTATAAGCGTCATGAAAAAAGTACATGTGTGTAATGTCAGAGACATAACTGGATGTCGTGAATACGAATAAAACTGAAACTCTTGCTTTATACTTTAGAATATAAATTAGTTGAGCGATAGCGTGAATTGTGCAAGTTTTGCCATTTTATGCTACAAGAATTGGAAACGATACACCTAAACCACAGACTAACAGACATGACAGTATGAGTAAATTCTTATAAAAATATTTTTTCGTGATGCACTAGTTCCACCTATATTGTACTGCGCGAACTGTTTACTATCTGTACACCCCTTGTGTTATGTAAAAGTTTTTTTACTAGTTGGTTTCCCCTCGTTTGTCAACATCGATCATCTGCTTGCAGGGATGCCTGATTTCATCAAAATATTTGAAAATGAATCGTCACAATAAATTATTAGCGGCCCTTACACGAGTCATTAAAAATGTCATTACTAAAAAATAATATCATTTTAGTGAACGTGTAATGGTGCACTAATGACGAAATTTCTAACAAATTTGAAATACATCATTACTTAGTCATCATTTAAAATGACATTTTTATTGCTCGTGTAAGGGCCGCTATTGGATTACGTTGATAATATATTTAACTATTTCGCGATGTTGGAAGGTAACCATTAATTTGACTCAACGTTGTTCATCTAGACTTTTTTTATTGTGTTGGTAGTTTTCACCTGAAATTAAGTGGCGGCAGACCAGAAGCAAGTAAATATTGAATCAAAACGGGTTCGATTCTGTATTGCGTTGGAGGATGAGAAGTAGGCACAATTATGTATATAGTTTTGGCAATATGTATTAAATCTGTATCCTACATGAAATTCGCATGGACGTATACAAATCAATACATTACAGGTAATTCTGTATGAACTGGCAACTCTGTTGGTAAATGAAAAAATAAACACACCCACATTATCGAAATGACGGAATGCGTGTTCTTACTCGACTGCATGATTTTTCAGTGCTCGATCGGTTCAGTGCTAGAATTTTCGCCTGAGTTGGCTGCTCGATCAACCTGATTGACAGTAACATTATAAATGTCATTGAATATTCGCTCATTTTATGAATGTGTTAGTGTAAAATTTAGGCGACTTAAGCCATTACATTACACTCCAGCTAGAGGAATGGATTTGTTAATTTCCAGCGAATTTCAACAGTTTATGTTGGAATTCTAAGAAGAACTGGTTATTTACTAGTTCTGTATATCCGAAAAACATGAAGATTTCAATGTGTATAATCAGTTATGTAATGTTTTCATTTAAAAATAAACTGAAAGTCAGCACGAAAACATGCAAAATCGGGAAAGAAGAAGACAATTGACAATTCAGTCCGCATCTTCTCACTCAATTCCGACTGATTTCCGAATCAACCGGTTGTAGGCGAAATTCATTCGGAATCGGTTGTTGCACTGGAGTTGGAATTGATTCGGAATTCATTATGATTTCCACATGAAATTCCGAATGAAAATTTCTCGCCGATTCGGAATTGATTCGGAATCCATTCGGATCTGATAATGTGGGCAGTCGAGATGACAGACAGGATGTTTTTGATAGGGTAACGTGGCGCCATCATGACACATGTGAGTACTGTCCTAAATAAAGGAATATTCGGAATGACCGTTAAAATGATTGAAGAATCTAATTTGAGTGTCCTGTCTGTTAGTCTGTGCCTAAACTACACTACAGTACAGTGCTCCCGACGATTGAAGTCCAAATGAATGCACGACCCAAGCGTTTGAGGATCTATACCACGCAAAAGGTCTGCTTTCATTGCCAACTGCTCCACTGGACGACTGAAGTCCAAATGAGAGTTGCGACCTAAGCGTTTTAGATTTTTAACCACGCAGAAGGTGCACTCTCTGAAGCTGCTGGTTGATTAAATCATTCACACGACGTCTGCTTCCATCCAACGCACAAGCAGAAATGATCGATTTTCGACCACGGTTCCCCTTTTATAAGCAGTCAGTTGAAGATATATGCCTGACTACCTCAAAATCGTCGTCCTTGCGCGAAAAACACAAGCGAAAGTAAAGAGTTTTCCGCGTTGTTTTCAAATTTTGAGAAAACCTAATTTTTGAGTTGTTTGTGGTTTTCTCACACTATTCAAAATATTATCCTAAATTCCTGATCATATTTTTGATGAAATAGTGAAAGAATTATGTTGCTGCCGTTAAAACAAGTCGAGATATTCACGATTAAGTTCTGCCCATTCTTCCATATGGCTAATTTTGAAAAGGCACCCCATAGTAAAGTAAGTCGTATTCACGACAAAAGCAAGAACTTCACGTCTGCCTAGCGGTTTATGTTGAACTGCAGGTGGCATAACAATTCACATAAACTGCTATGCACTGACAAGGTTAATGAGAATTTTGTGTTTATTATTACAAGTTGATCATCAGTATTTGTCTGTGCTAATCTGTGTTGGGATATGTTTCCATCGTTCTTATATTGTCGAATATATTTTCTTTCGTCATGCTGGAAGTATGCGCGGTCATATTTACGTCACTTTCTTTGAAATATTAGAATATATTTATTACTCAAGGTCATTTACCTTTCGGTTCAAAAGACCCTACGTGTGGGCTGAAATTTAAGCCCAGGTGGACTGCGTAAAAGCAACGACTTTTTCATCAAGCTCTGTCCTTTCAAAAATTTATGATTTAATCACAGACTAACAGACATGACAGTATGAGTAAATTCTTATGAAAATAATTTTTCGAGATGCACTAGTTCCACCTATATTGTACTGCGCGAACTATTTACTATCGGTACACCCCTTGTGTTACGTAAAAGTTTTTTTACTAGTTGGTTTCCCCTCGTTTGTCAACACCGATCAGCTGCTTGCAGGGATGCCTGATTTCATCAACATTCTTGAAAATGAATCGTCACAATAAATCATTGGATTACGTTGATAATATATTTAACTTTTTCACGATGTTGGAAGGTAACCATTTATTTGACTCAACGTTGTTCATCTATACTATTTTTTATTGTGTTGGTAGTTTTCACCCGAAATTAAGTGGCGGCAGACCAGAAGCAAGTGAATATTGTAACAAAACGGGTTCGATTTTGTATTGCGTTGGAGGATGAGAAGTAGGCATAATTCTGTATATAGTTTTGGCAATATGTATTAAATCTGTATCCTGCATGAAATTCGCATGGACGTATACAAATCAATACATTACAGGTAATTCTGCATGAATGGCAACTGTTAGTAAATGAAAAAAATAAACACAGTATAGATAACAGACAGGATGTTTTTGATAGGGTAACGTGGCGCCATCATGACACATGTGAGTACTGTCCCAAATAAAGGAATATTCGAAATGACCGTTAAAATGATTGAAGAATCTAATTTAAGTGTCCTGTATGTTAGTCTGTGATTTAATGTAGAGTTTTTTGTTATATGCTATGATAATATAATTAAATAGTTACCGGTCCTAATAAGTGTGTATTGTTTAGTAAGACTTTCAGCATATAGAAGCCAGGAATGAAAGGTGGATTCTCCTGATTCATATCGGAAGATTCGAGAAAATTTCCATTGATGTAGGATAGGTCGGTGTTCTTGGTTGTTCTTGTCGAGTTTTTCTGGGTTAAATTCTTTCCATAGATGAAGGAACACTGTGTTATAGATCCGATCCAGTAATTGTTGCCCCAGAAAAATCCTTGACTATATTTTCCCGACGAATCGTCCACTAGAACAGAAAATGTTGCGAAAACAATTATTCAAACGATTTCTAAAAGTATGTTTTTCTACCGTAAGAACAGTCTTGTGCTAAACCAAACTATTATTAGTACTTAATGAAAAAACAGGCCTAAAATCTTGATAAAATGCAACAGTAAAAGTGATTTGCGATAAATTTACCAGAAAGACGGAAATTGTTTAGGGAGTTTTGTGCTGAAAAGTGCCATGCGGCTAGGCGACCGAGATCAGTTCTGCAAAAATAACCAAAAATAAGCTGAGAAAAGTTCATTAGTGAATATTCTCCTCGATGATATTGAAAAGAAAAGGTTCGAGCATTGATTATATCCCATATGATTCTCGAACAGAAATTTTTTGGGAAATTAACTTTCATAGTCATTATATCTCAATCTTTTGCGGAATACATGTTGAATAAATTCACCGATAAACAAAACTGAACTTTGCTGAAAATATAGCGGATATTGTGGTTGATAAGAGCATCAATGGTAGTGAACATTTGTTTTATCGTTAACGTCACTTATACCACAATATCACCGGTATTAGAAATCACAGCCATTTGATCATCAAACTTGATCAATGGCCCAACAATAGCTTTCAAATGAGCTTAAGCTTGTTAAAATCGGTAAATCCCTCTCTGAGAAAATCTTGCGATAAAAAAACATCTCGTTTTGTCGGTTACGTGATTTATACTATCATATCTCCAGAACCAGAAGCCTAAGCCATTTGATCTATGAATTTAGTTAATGACCCAATAGTAACTTCCAAATGAGCTTAAGATTGTAAAAACTCGGTTTAGCCTAAGAAAATTGCACGAGAAAAAAGCAATGCGTTTCGTCGGTTACGTCACTTATACCATCATATGTCCGGAACCAGAGGTCGAAATCATTCGATATTTAAACATGATCAATTGTCCAACAGTCCAACAATCATATCTCCGGGACTAGAAGTCACTGCCATTTGATCTTCGACATTGATCAATGGCTCAACAGTTACTATAAACGGGCCTAAGCTTGTTAAAATCGGTTAAGTCATCTACGAATAAATTGCGCATTTTGTAGATAACAACACTTATACCATCTTATCACATCACATATATATATACATATATATATATATATATATATATATATATATATATATATATATATATATATATATATATATATATATATATATATATATATATATATATATATATATATATATATATATATATATATATATATATATATATATATATATATATATATATATATATATATATATATGTATATATCTATGTGATGTGATAAGATGGTATAAGGTATATATATATATCAGTCACAAATGGTGACTTTTCAGCCCTATTATATATATGATTTGCTTCCGTGATTTTTGTGTAGGGAGAATTGTAAACCTACTTGTATTGTGTAATGGGGAAAAGGATCTCATATGCTAACTTACTAACTAATACAGAGAGCGAATCGATTCAAATGAAGATTGCATCGATTTGTGAGTCTGTGTAACTCATTTGTACTAAACCAGGGAGGACGCTTCAAAATCATTTTCAGAATTTTATTCTGAATTCTTTGAAGCGTTTTCTTCCTGGTGGAACAACAACTTGACCAAATTGGTACTGCATAAAGCATGACTGGTCTGAAAATTTATTTATAAATTTATAATTTATTTTTTAGACAAAGCATAGAATTTCTATTTATAAGAGGATATAAACATTTAATATATTTATTACACTTTGTCTGGATTCCTTCAATGTGATCCTTGAAAATGAGTTTTTGTCATACGGTAAACCTAAGTATTTTGCTTGATCAGATCATGTGAATTCCAAGCCATTCAATTGGAGAATGTTATTATTGTTTAGTTTAAGAAAAGAAGCTCTTGGCTAATAAGGAAAGATAATTAATTGCGTTTTTGCGTCATTTGGTTTAATTTTCGTTTTTGCGGCATTTGGTTTAATTTAATTAAAATTAATCACTGAATATATTTCAGCTTTTTTGTATGCGACTGCAGATCACTCTTAGACTTCTAAATGTGGCTAACAGACTTGTGTCATCATAAAATAGCGATTCCTGAAAACCAACGAGTACATTTGGAAGATCAGAAGTGAAAATATTATACAAAATTAGAGCTACGGTCGAACCCTGCGAAACACCTGCTCGTACGGGTACATGGAAAGAAATCCGTTACTGCGGTCATGGTTAGGAAATCATGAAACCAATCATTTTAACTTCTCAGGAAACCATGAGCAAAAATCTTCTCCCATGAAAATTAATCATGGTCAGAAAATGCGTTACTTGAGGAATGTATTTTTTTTTAAAGCTCGTAATTCAAATTTTCTATCCGGATATCACTTTGAACCCTGTGCCTCAAGTGATGTGATGGATTGTTTAATCGATTAATGGTAAGACAAAAAGCAGACATTGAAAAGCATGAACAACTGACAATTTTTACTTGATCCTGAGGCATATTCATTTTATAATTCTGTTGGTTTACCCACACAGAGAATTGGCAACATATAGATAATGAACCGAAAATTCACATTATAAGTTTTACATTTTGTATGAACATATCTGAATGTATTCTTACATATTCGATGTGACTGTTGTTGTTAAAATATTATTCCGAGAGATAACGTAAACCGAAAAACAATTTCAATGGTAAATTAGGAACACCGTCTAACGAAAATTAGATTTTTTTTGTTCAACCAGTTTGATTAATTTGTTTCATAGATATAAGAACACAAGCTGTATTGATTCACCTAAATATTTCAAATAAGACGATATTGCGAACGATGTTTTGAAAACAAAAAACTACAAGGATCAGCCCTATGGGGTTGTTCGAGCCGTTGATGTGGAACAAGGCAACCAAAATTTCAAATGATCTACAATCAAATAGTTCAATCAATCGTCACACTTGAATTTGCAAATGCACGAGAGACTGCTTATGTCGTTTTCGTCTTTAAAATGCACTACACCGGTGCAGTGCTACACCATGGCATGAAAAAACGAACGAAAATAATGAAAACATAAACAGTAACCCTTGATTACAATAAACGATTCCATTGCACAGAGCTACACCGAACTTTTGATGAGTGCTACACCAGTGGTATCGGTGCAGAAAAAGTGTAGCACTGGTGTAGTGCAATTGGTAAAAACGAACGGTTTCAGTGCAGCTTTCGATACACTGGTGTAGTGCAATTTAAAAACGAAAACGACATTAGATTGATCTTTATTAGTAACCAAAACCGAACACGCGAACCCAGTATATAGACTCTATTTGTCGTGATTCGTATTTGTTTTGTAGCCGACGAAATTACATCAATAGCCCAAATGTATGCAATTATATGTTTGTACACTCTAGCGATACGGATATCGATATTTAAGCTTCTTTTCGCCAAGCTTGTGTACAAGTTTTGTACCCAAGCAGTTATTTTTATACCGTTTCTTTACCATTACTACCATTCTGCGATTTCGGTTGAAGCGATAAACTTTTTCTCATTATCAATCGAGTTCATCTTATATAAATTGAAAGTTAATCTTATGCACTCCAAATTTACCCTGCGGTAGTTGTCAATTTCTCAGGCGAAACGGCATAACATGGAATTTCATCCGAACTTGCATGACACAAGATCAGAGCATACCAATTAAAGCTTCAAATTGTTTTATGGCACTTTTTGTCTTGCTGTCTAGCAACAACCTACCTCTAGCAAGCCACGCGTAGCACTGAAACGTTAGCTATAACTTCTCTTCTATTTATAGATTCGCGTGCTTCCAACAGCTTCGCTTTTGCATCGATTGACCAATCAGAGCGATGCTTTCCCTTTGATATATCGCTCACTCCATCAAAAGCGTCGTCTATGGCAGGGAAATCCGGTATGCCGGAGATTTTTGGCAGACAAAATAGGATACTGCTAGCTATTAATCAACATTTCAATGATATACAATAAAAATACATGTCTATGAACATTCAAATCAATACGTAGAAATATTTCCAACCAAATGGTGATACGATATTAATAATTGATACAAAATTGACTGAGCTGTAATTGTTCAAAACCTGACCACATTTCTACGTGTATTTTTCTTGAGTTTCTAATATGCACACCTATATAGAAAACAAAAATGTGTTCCACATTAAAAGGAAAAATCGATTCGCGGTATTTGCTTTTCACTGTTTTGCTATTCAAATGTACATTATTTGAGACATTAGTTGAAATCGCATAAACAATACGCCACAACACTTTCACACCATTCCATTTAATTCATATTTATCCTTATCTTTTAAAACATAACCAAATCCTTATATTTTAAAACATAACGCCTGAATTTATGTTGCAAAGATTACAATCGTAGCACAAACACGCCTGAATTTATACACTACAACGTCAAATGCGTTACGCCAAATTTCAACGAAATAAGTCCAAAAGGATCATGATCCGAGAACTTTTAATCATGGTGTATTATCATAACATGAAAATATTCCATTTTCCGCAAATCATGACTCGTTGTGCTCTATTCTTGAATCGGGATTTTGCCCATGTAGCAATTCACATTTACAAATCAATTCTGATAGCTAACCTGAAGGGTGCGATCAGTTAAATAATTTCGAATCATTTTGATCAAATAAATAGGAAACTGGAAATCAGAAATTTTTGGTATTAAACCTTTGTGCCGAACACTGTCGAATGCATTTCCTATGTCTAGAAGAGCAACTCCAGTGGATAACCCAGAAGATTTATTTGTTTTTATCATGTTCGTTAATTTGACAAGCTGATGAGTATTTGAATGTTTATGACGAAATCCAAACTGCTCTGGTACAAAAATTGAATTCTCATTTATATGAGTCATAATTCTCAACAAGATAATTTTTTCAAAAAGATTACTGATAGAAGAAAGTAAGCTAATTGGTTGATAACTTGATGTTTCTGCTGGGTTTTTAATAGGGGTTTTTATTAGGGTAGGAATTACTTTAGCGTTTTTCCATTTTTTGGGAAGTAAGCTAATGAAAAACACTTGTTGAAAATTTTAACCAAGAGTCTCAAGGTAACATCGGGAAGATTTTCATTAAGAATATTAAATATTCTATCATTAGCAGGAGCGTTCATTTTTTAAGTTTCCTAATGATTGACTGAATTTCATCAAAATTCGTCTCAATAATGTAATTTGGTAATAACACTTAAGTTGAAACATTATCATATTTCACTAAGACTTCATTTTCAATAGGACGCATAACGTTGAAATTGAAATTGTGTACTTTCTCGAACTGCTGAGCAAGTTTATGAGCTTTTTCGCCAATTGTAAGAAGTATTTGATTTTGTTCCTTGAGAGCAGGAATTGGTCTCTGAGGTTTCGTAAGAACCTTAGAAAGTTTCCAGAAAGTTTATAATTGGGTTTAATTTGTTCAACTTCATTAGCGAGATTTTAATTTCGCAAAGAAGTAAATCTATGTTTAAATTCTTTTTGTAAATCCTTAACTATGTTTTTCATAGTAGGATCATGAGAACGTTGATATTGTCGTCGACGAACATTCTTCAACCGAATGAGCAGTTGAAGATTGTCATCGATGATAGTAGAATTTAATTTAGTTTGAGCTTTGGGAACTGAAAGATTTCTAGCTTCGATAATGTAATGATTCAAATTATCTATTGCTGTGTCGGTGTCCACAGAATTTTCTAAAATAATTTCGTGATCCACATGATTTTGAATGTGAGATCTGTATTCAAAATAATTGGCTCTATAATAGTTGAATATAGAACTAATTGGATTAATTATAGCTTCGTTGGAAAGTCTGATTGTTACAGGAAGATGATCAGAGTCAAAGTCAGCATGTGTAATCGGTTCACTGAAAATGTGACTTTGATCTGTTAGAACCAGATCAATTGTAGAAGGATTTTTCACGGAAGAGAAGCAAGTCGGATTACTGGGATGAAGAACTGTGAAGTAACCAGCTGAGAGTTGATTATGAAGTATTTTACCATTACTGTTATTTTGCCTATAATTCCACTGGACATGCTTAGCATTTAAGTCCTCTATTACGAAAAATTTCGGTGCATATCTTGTGAACTTTTGTATATCGCCTTTAAATAAATTCAATTGTTCACCGGTGCATGGGAATGGCAAATATGCTCAAGCGATGAAATATATTCCCTGATCGATTTTAACTTCGAATCCCAATCTTTCAGTAACTTTAGTATTGAAAGAAGGTAAAACTCTATGTTTAATTTGCCGTTGGACGAAAATGGCAACTCCACCACCCATTCCAGTAAAACTGTCAAATCGATGAACCACGTAATGTGGATTGCTATTCAATTTGACATTTGGTTTAAGAAATGTTTCTGCCACAATGGCAATATGAATTTTGTGAACATCACTGTTAAATTTTAAATTCATTGTAATATTATTTGCAAATTGCCATCCGATTTGAAATGCTTCAAAAAGTGATGAATTCAAATTAATTCGGATGATCATTTCAAAAAGTTGATCTTGTATGTAACGAAGGCTATGACGAGGCTTGTGATTAAAACTATGGCTCCAATGCTAAATACTCCAGTCCTTTTTGTAATGGTTTCTAGATACTCTAGCTTATAACTGTTATGCACGTGTAACAGTTCCAAATTGGTGATGGGCTCAGATATTAATTCTGATTCATTTACGTTCACTAGGTGGAGTGGAAGGATAGCGGGTTTAGTTTTTCCTTTGAAAATCTTGCTGTTGAACGGCGTTCCATTGAGTTTTATGAAACAATTTTCGAATGATACAAGGTATGTTCATGTCAGATTTCTTGATCCAAAACCACAACTGTTCTGCATAAGTGTTGGTTCGATGAAGTTTTTATCACTACTCCAAGGTTCTCAATTGGTTTGAACTCCGAGAGCGTTGATGGCTTTGTAAAGATACAAATACCAGGATTTCCTCGTAGTATTGGATGAATACATTTGCCGTTGGATATGTTGAAAAGATTTTGTATGTCACAAATACTGTTTTTCTCATAAGTTTGATCGTAGCTTTCAATTGATATGCCTTGTGATTCCAACAGTTGCGTTTCGAATCTCAGTTCTGGAGGTTGTAAGAACGTTTTCGATATTATACCAAGTTTCGATAGTTGTATTGATTCGAAGATTGTCAACAGCTGGTGGTTAAGCATGTCGATGTTAAAGATGATGCTGTGTACGTGTAGAATGTGTTTCCAGTCGATTGGCCTGTCTAAACTCAACCTAGCATGTTTTATGATGCTATCAGTTTCTATAGATTGTCTATAAGCTTCTTTTGTTAAATTGTTAATCCTGCTTTCAAATAACTCATTTACTCTGACCTGTTCATTGTTCTGTAATTAAAGCATTGTTTGAATATTTCAAAGAATCCAATTGATTTTCAATTTTGAGTAAATCTTCATTATCAAGGTTTCCCGTTATCATTTTTATAGTAGATCCAAGAAAATTGAGAGATCGTTTTGTTTTCCTTCGTTTTATAGTTAGATTTTCTAGTACAGAATAAGCTTGGCTAAGTTTTAGTTTTAAAATGTTGACTCTTTCGATAATATTTGAATATTCTTCTAGCTTTCTAATAATTGTTTCATATTGTTTTAAGATAATTCTAAATGAATACAGATTGAATTTGTGAATTAGTGTATGGGAATCTTCTTTTAAGAAAACGGATTTGGTTTTGAAAGCAACGATCCCTGGATTGTTGTTTAGTTCGATTATTTCTATGTAAGAAGGACTGATGAAATCACACGACAAAAGTATGATGCAACAATAAATTATATAGTAACTCTGGTCATCTTCCAGCTGTAAAGAAATATTAATTCGATAATAAATAATGGTATTATTTATTATGATTAGGGTAAAATATTTCGTTTTTGTTTTAGCTTAGTTTTGTGGATTTTTCTTCCGCTTGTTCATATTTTTCAGAAAAGATTCTGTAGAATGTCTCTTTTTGTCTAATTCTTTCCTCTAAATCTTCGGGTACCGTTTCCTCATTTTTAAAGCCAAAGAATAGCTCTTTAGGGGTTAATTTTGTTTGCGAGTGTATCGATTCATTATAAATGGAAATCGCCAAATTAATTTTTGCTGTTTTCGACAAATATTTTGTTGTTTCTCTAATACTCAAAATGTTATGCAGTTCTCTCATCGTTCTGTGAACAATTTCAACCGTTCCGTTTGAAGAGGACTGTCCAACACTTGTATAATGGTACTTAACATCATTCTCTTCAAGGAACTCTTTGATTGTTGTTGAAGTGAATGATGCTTCTTGGTCCATGACGAGAAGGGAAGGTTTTCCTACGTTTGAAAAGAAGTGAGTTATAGCTTTAAGTATGTGTATAGCGTTGCGCGTCCTTAGAGGGATCGCCATTGTTAGTCATGAAAACTTATAGCATAATGTTAGATAATGTTTGTTATTGATGGTAAAAATATACAATTTGCAACGGTTTTGTAGGTGTTGCTGTTAGTTTATATTGTTGTTTATATGGTCTTCTTTCATACTTAGCTGTTTGGCATAACCTGCAAAGGTTAATAAATTTGGTAATTTTTGATTTCATATTCGGGAAAAAATATTTTGGGGATTTGTGGGATTTAGTTTCGGTAATGCCTCTATGGTTTGCGTTGTGTTGTCTTTGGATTATTAGGTCTTGTTCAAGTTCGTCAATTATGTATTCTAGCAATTGTTGCGTCTAGAATATTTGAAATGTCTTCGCTGTGGAGAAATAACATGCTTGTATATTGTTTGCAAACTACACAGTATCTTTTCGCTACAGTAAATGCCGGTAGTGCACTTATTTGTGGCGTATTCCTTCCAAATGTTAATTGATGAGGCGGGACCGAAATTGGTATTTTTGATTATAGTTCTGTGATAGTTTCTTAATAGGATTAGAGATTCTTGGCTATTCTCGCTCGCTTCTTGCAGAATAATTTGATTTCTGAAGTCGTTTAGAGGCCTAAGTGTTGATGGAATAAAGTCGCTATCGTCGGTATCCACAGAGTGTTGTGTCATGTCGTCACTGGGGGAGGAGTTTGCGTTTATTTCTGTTTGTTTATTTATTTATTTATTTATTTATTTCTGTTTATGTCCATCGGATAAACGAGTCTAAATGGACAGATTGGGTGGGAAAAAGCCCATTTGAGTTAAGTCTTGTTTGTCATTCTCATACGGGCGTAAAAACCACCATCTTTTAAAACAGTTGCAGGAACAAAAACAAGAACAAAACAACTACAATAATCTTAAAACGGCTAACTACATACTAAATAAATAACATAAAAAATCAATATTGTAAAGCATTGTCAAAACATAATGGCACATCGTTTAATTTTACTAGCAAAGCGACTAGATGATTCACCAAACTCGAAGTGATCTTCTACTGCAGTGAACGTTCGAATACAAGCGGCTATCGGTTCATTATATCCGAAAAGAGTCCTGTGGAATCTGTGCTGAAGCAGAGTTGCATTTCGCAGTGTTCTACTCGGTGTCCGAAAATTCATTTCACAACGTAACTCAGGTGCATCAATCTCTCCGTTAATCAATTTTGCGACGAACAATGCCTGCTGAATTTTTCGGAAACGTTGCAAAGTATCGATACCAATTAGTTTACATCTATCAGGATAGGGTGGCAGATTTGCTGGATCTCGCCACGGCAGGTGACGCAGTGCCAAACGAACGAAGCGTTTTTGAACACGTTCAATTCGCATGCACCACGAAATTTGATGAGGAAACCAAACAACAGACGCGGTCTCAAGGATTGGCCGAACCAGTGAACAGTACAAAGCCTTCAAACAATGTGGATCTTTGAATTCCTTAGCGATTTTAGAAATGAATCCCAATTGACGTAACGCTTTCGTGATTATTAATGATCGATGTGAATCGAATGTCAATTTTTCATCCATTTGTATTCCCAAATCATTCACAAGGTTCACTCTAGTCAGGACTGAACCACCAATACAGTAGTCGAATTTAACAGGATGGATATTACGATGAAACGTCATCACCTGACACTTTGAAACGTTGATAAAAAGTTTATTCACGCAGCACCAATTGACGAAGGGTTGTAGTTGATGCTGTAGTCTCCGACAATCCTCCACAGTTCTAACTACGGCATACAATTTTAAGTCGTCTGCATATATCAGTTTGAAACCATCTCCCAGAGCCAATGAAACATCATTGAAGAACAGTGTGAATAGCAATGGTCCCAAATTAATAGATAGTTTTGTGCCCGTTCCAGTTCCGCTTGCTGCAGTGGCTGGTACGAGTGCTGTTTTCTGGGCACCGTCTTTCCGGTTCCTAGTGCCTTAAATACGTCGATTGCTCGTAATACAAATGCTGTTGTTCGGTATAGATGCACCCAACTGGAGAGATTTTCGATTATAATTATCGGTTCTGGGGTTTTACAGTGAAACATGAGATGCAAACGTAGTTGCTCACTAGTAGTTCTTAGGTCGAAGGACATTTTCGGCCACTCTGCAGCTGGTCGATATAGAAATTTGGGACCCTTGAACAATCTGCTGTTCATCGAAATGTCTGGTTTACGATGACACTTAGTTCTGTCGTTGGCCACGTTATGTTTTGTAGGCACCCACCGCCATTCATTAACGTCTGTAGCCTCGAGGATCTCACTGATACGAAATGCGACAAACTGATTATAACGGTGATGATCCGAGTGAAGCAAGTTTCGCGAGTCAGTCCAAAAAACCCTTTTTGATATATTCATAGTAAGCGCTTTATGCATACTTGCGGCCCATCTGACTCCCAGTACCGCTGATTGTAATTCTGATTTGGGGATCGATAAAAATTTCAAATGTGCTACCCTTGTTTTGGCACCAACTAATGAGCACTCCACGATGTCTGCTTCTTCAAAACGCAGGAAAACTGTTGCCGCAAACCCGGACTCACTGGCGTCGACAAATGTGTGTAATTGAATATCCGTTGAGGATGATAGTACTATACGTGATCTGAAACATCGAGGGACTTGGACTTCCTGTACTAAAGGTAAGATCTTTATCCATGTTAGCCACTTTCGGTACGAGTTCTCGTCGATTGGATCATTCCATCCGGTGCGGAATCTCCACACCTCCTGCATCAGTACCTTCAAGTAGATAAGAACGTGTCCAATCAAACCAAGGGGGTCATACACTCTCATTAAGGTTCGTAGAGCTTCACTTTTCGTTGGTGGTCGTACGCCCATTAGTAACTCAGAATCGTATTGGATCGAGAGCCGATAAGTGAAAGTGTCTGGTGTGGTGCACCAGTACATTCCTAGTACCTTCTCAGTTGCAGTTTCGGAACCTAATCGAATGCTTTTCTGCTCGGTAACTCCTTCTCGCAGAGCATCAAGCACTCGTGATGAATTCGAGATCCAATTTCTTATCTCAAATCCGCCTTTATCATGGATCCATTTCACGTTTCGCGCAAGTTGAATAGCTTCGTCTTCTGTCTCGAGACTTGTTAGCATGTCATCTACATAGTGACGTCGGACGATGGCGTCAACGGCTACAGGGTATTGCTGTTCATACTGCATCGCATTAAGATTTTTTATATGTTGCGCACTGCTGGGCGAACAGCATGTGCCGAATGTCATGACTCGCAAGACAAACACACTCGGTTCGATATCTTTCTTATTGGCCCGCCACAAGAAACGCTGACAGTGCTGGTCTACATCGCGAATTAGAACTTGGTGATACATATCACGTATGTCACCGGTAATGCCAACTCGAAATTCGCGAAACTTGTTCAGAACCGTCAAAAGAGGTGTCAGTCGATCCGGTCCGGTTAATAATACTGAGTTCAGGGAGACCCCGTGAGCCTTTGCAGCCGCGTCCCACACGAGGCGAACTTTATTTGGTTTGTTGGGATTTATCACGGGGAAGATCGGTAAATACCACGATCGGGGCCGATGTGCGCTAAGCTCTTCGGGTGATAGGTTTCTAATGTATTGTTTTTGTAGATAGTCTTGAATTTTTTCATCTAGCAGGGATGCCAGCTCCTCATCTTTCATGAGGCGTTGTTGCAAACATTTCCACCGTCTCATAGCCATCGCCTGACTGTCCGGGAGTCTTACGTTATCGTATTTCCACAATAACCCCACTTCGTATTGTCCATCTATACGTCGCGTTGTTTTATTCAAGATGTCTTGAGCCCTTTGTTCTGCTGATGGTAACAAACCTGTGGCAGGTTTCACCACTCCCATACTATCTAAGGAGAAGTACTCCTTCATAAAATCTTCGTCTGTCTTATAATCACATTGACGAACTCGAGTTGAGTGGTGATTAACGAATTGATACGTCGAGGGATTTTGGTTGCTGCTTCCATAAACTGTCCACCCTAACCTTGTCTTAACGGCTACTGGCTCATTTATGGCACCTTCTCGTCCCTTAAGGGCGTATCCGAGGCTAGCGTGATCAAGCCCAATTAGTATGCGGGGAACGGCATGATAATAGGTGCCTATCGGTAGTCCTTGAAGATGCGTAAATTTTTTATTCAACTCCTCCATTATTAGCGTTTGGTGTAGTAGCTGTAACTCTCTGACAGTCCGAACAAATGAAAGCCGATATTTCCTTTTATTATTGTTTGTAGCAGCTATGTTCAAATCGACCATTCGCGAGCTTTCCTCAACGCGCCGTGTGCCTTCCGTCTATTTCAAGCAAAGCGGTTTTTGTTATCCAGTAAGCTGCAACTGGTGTGCAAGACTATCCTCTATAAGAGTTAACATCATCGTCGCTTGCTCTGAATTGTGAGTGACGCCTTTATTAGGTTTATGCAAGAACGGATGATGCATGTACTGACACTCGTCTGTACCGCATTCTTTTCGCTGACGGCATGTTCCACCGTGACGGTGCAAGCACATTTTGCACAGCCTTCTGTCCTTTAGGAAAGACCATTTTGTTTCGTAATTAAGACATTTAAACGTGTCACAATCCGCGAGAGATGAACAATTATTATGGCAAAGAGTGCATTCTCCTGTGATGTCACTCTGCCATTGTTTGGAGTACGATTGCTGTTGCTGAGAGCGCGTAGGCGAAATATCAGAAGGCGGTTGGTTGTCAGCATGAACGTTAAGATATCGGTCCTCTTTCCTACCGAAACGAGGTTTACGTTGAGTAGGAGCTGTGGCCAAAACTGAACTAGCATCTTCGGCCATCGAGTACAACCATGAACTGTAGTCTGATAACTTAGGCGATGGCATTCGTCTAGAGTGTTTGGCCCAGTCAAGCCGAAGATGGGAAGGCAGCTTCGCTATCAGCTCGTAGCGTAATGCGGCGTTGTACATGAAGTCTTCCAATTCACAGGCCTCTATTGTGGCACAGAGATTTTCTACTGATAAGGCAAAGTTTATTAATGTTTCTAGCCTGCCAATATCCGGTGATGGCAACCAGCGGATTTTGAGAGTTATTGCGTGAATTAAGGCTTCGGGTCTACCAAATAACATTCTCAACGTTGACATGACGCCGTTCACGTTGGAGGGATGCAGCAAACGACAGCGCACCGCTTCTAAGGCTTGCCGTTTCAAACATTTCCTCAAGCGTAGCATATTCTCTTCATTAGAGAATCCGCACATTTGAGTCGAGGAGTTAAACATGGACAAAAATAATGGCCAATCCTCGGGATCGCCGTTGAAGTCTGGCAGTTCTTTTGGTACGGCTTGTCTCGCAGCTAGTTGACTACGATGAAGAAACAACGAATTAGGCTCGACGGCACTCGTGAGCTGATTCGTCCCCGGTTTTCCTTTTCCATTCGATGTAGAACACTGACCAGGATTAAATTGATCCATTTTTTGTATTGTACCATTGGCTTGTTGTTCCGCCCCCGATAATACCGTCCTCGAACTACTTTGCATTCCATGTTTCGATACGTTGCGGCCATCTTTGCTGCTACAACTAGGCTCTTGATAGGTATCTACATCATTGATCCACTTCTCAATTCTGGAATTTGGCATGACGAATCCTGCTTCACTGTCTTCAGAGGAATCACTGGCTGCTCCCTGAAGTAGATTGAATTTTTTGTCTTGGAACTGTTGCTCTAGCTCCTCCTCAATTGCTAGTTTGCGCAGGGCGAACTTTTCTTTCAGCTTCCTATCTTCTTCTAACCTCAGCAATTGTATTTCCAGTTGTCTTCGATTAGATTTTTTAGATAGTTTAGAATTTGTTTCACGTTGCGGTTGCGACAGCTCAGCTGAGTTTTCTTCGGTACGTTTTTTATCCAGAAGTTCGGCTTCTTCGCACTTCCCACAAATCCAGTCCTTTTCCGATATACCTCCGGTTACATCCACACAAATGAAGTGATACCAGGAATCACAACGATCGCATTGGACCATGTTACTGCTGTCCGGCTCATCGCATAAGGCGCAATTACTTCCCTTTAGTACTTCGGAATCTTTCTCTAAACGCATAGAAACATTGACGCGTCCGGACCTTTTCGTACTCCTCTTACTGCATTCGGGATCGGTCAGTACGTCTCCTTTGGGAGTTCTGCTTGAAGTATGCCGGTTTTTCCTCTTAGAGTTGGTGCTGGGCATTACGATAACGTACTAAACGAGTTTTTAAAAATGTTATTTGAGTAAGCGAAGAAGAATGCGATTTCCAATTCAATAATCTGATTTTATTACGGCAGATTAAAAATTCCTAGAAAGTACAATCTCTTCAATTATGTTTCTATTAAATGATACGTACGTTTAGTAATCTCCGTTTCAAATAACAATAATTCACTATATTTGATCCCATTCAGTGGGAAAACGGATTTGGAGCGGATTAAGCTCTCGAAATAGCACGAATATGTGGTCAGCAACCTAACCTCGAAATATTCAGTTATAATTAAGCTAAATAATGCATTTTACTCTTACCGAAAGGTAGATGATCAGCTATAACAATATATCGTTCTAGTAACTCTTCCGGTTAGGCAACCTACCAAATTATTTCGAATTAAATCAAATTTGCTCACACGAGCGTTCTGTAAGCGTTCCAACCATCTACTTTTGTTCCTTGCATTCTGCTAATGTCATTGTTTCCAGTCGTTGCTCTAGTTAGACCTCAATCTCGGTGTTGTCGCGAAGTATGCTTTCCAAGACGCATATAACTCGAGGTAGCACTATCAATATCCATCTTCCAACATTTCGTTTACTTGCTTCTCGACTTCAGCTTTGTGAACCTGGGGGTATCTGTATGTTTTCGTGTGCACAGGGATGTCGTCAACTATTTTAATTCGATGTTGGATCGTGAAAGTGCAAGACAATTTTCTTGAATCTTTGTGAAGGATTTTGGAATATTTAGAAAGTATGTTATTTTCAATAGTGCGGGTTTTTCTTCAGAAATAAGATGACGACTTCTAATCATTTTTTCTAATTCTGCGTAGGGTGTGTGAGATGTTTGATGAAGGTGATTTAAGTTTATGTTGTTCACCTCTGCTACCTGTATTGTTTTAGCCGGATGCGTTCAATGAAATGTCACAATTTGGCCAAAATTTCTTATCCGTTTACGAAACTTTTTCTGCGTGATACAATCCTGACTGGATTACTGCATTATCTATTTTTATATCATTTGGAAGGTAAACGTTGCTACTGTCATGAGAAACGAAGAGTGATGATTCTTGTCGAATTTTCAGTCAGTGTTATCTGCGGCGGACCTAATTTCCTTATTTGCATGGGAAGTGTTTTTTTTTGTGGGAGAACTAATTTATGATTGCTCACATCAATAATAGCTTCTAAATCAGAGAGTGTTTCATAACCTATGATACCGTCGAAAAATGTATGAAAAAATGAAAACCGTCGAAAAATGTATGACAAAATGAAAACGATGAACTTTTTCTTTCAGACCGAAAAGTGTCGTAATAAATTTTTTATCAGCGGAATGTTGCCCTGAAGTGTTAGAGATTTGAATGGTTTTGCATTTTTCTTGTTTTGATTTTGGAATCAGACGGGGAGAAATAAAATTTTTGTTCGAACCACAGTCTACTAGTAATTT